>NC_140561.1:15469736-15584736 GCF_057381845.1 Rhamphochromis longiceps
AAAAAAAAGATTTAAAAAAATGGTGGGTGCATGTATTGTTACTTATGCAGTGTGTGCTTCTGTGTGCATGTGTGTGTGCAGCTGTGCAGTGCCAGAGCAAAGGGAGGAGAGAGCAGAGGGGGTCCATTATAGGTCTTTGTGTGGCTCAGATTGTCCTCTTCTCTGGGAAAGTGGAAACTCAACACTCCAGTCCAGAGGTCTGGTTACCAGGTGAGAGAGAGGGAAAGAAAAGAAAAAAGGAAAAAGGAAAAAAACACAGCGTGAGAGGGAGGCAATGAAAACTGCATAGGTGTGGAAAGAGAAAACACCATGAGACTTGCAGTCTAGGAACTGGAAACAGATGGAAACTGAGAGAGATGAACCCAGATACAAGACAAACAACGATCTGATTAAAATCACAAGAGTCCAAAATGGGATGATCAAAGTGGACTCATTTTTGAAATGTACTGCATGAAGTCCTGCCCTATTTTATGTAACTTTTGGTAAAATAGTGGTAGGAAGTTAACATGACGTAATCAGTTTCATGTCTCGTGTATAAATCAGTCATGCATGAATATAAGGAGTTCAGATCATGGCCTCATTTGAAGCCCTAACCAAACACAAGAAATGAATGCAAACTTGTCCCATCACAATGATTTTAAAAAAAAAAAACAACAACAATAAAAAACAAAAACAAACTTAAAGCATAAAACAACTAAACTGGCACCGGTGGCACTAAATGTATTATGGTACAACTCCTCCTAGTGGCCATGTTTGGGATATTCTCATTTCAAACTTAACTTTTCCCATTCTGACAAATGAAACAAGCTTCACACATTTTCTACCTGAAAATGTACATTTATTTAATCATTTCACTTTTTACAAATTATGTATATTTATATATATGTATATACTTTACAAACACCACCTTAAACCCCGAACACCAAAGTTTACAAATTACCATGAGATAGTATGCTGTCCAGTTAGGATAAAGACAAACTCAAATATCAGATATAATCAAGCTTTTAAGACGTTTGTGATAAGGAATTGGAAGTACAGATAATCAAATCTAAATGTTCAAAAAGAAATCTTCATTTTTATTGACTGCTGTCACCAAGAAAAAGGGACGTAATTTGCTCATTTCCAGATTAAGAGTAGTGCTGTGTGATTCACATTTTCTAATAATCCACAATTACCTTACAGTGGGACGTCCTCTATCTAAAAAAAGCCATTTTAAGCTCCCTACCCCTGTTAAAACAATCTACATTTGATTGTTGTCTCTTGCAAAGACAAGGTTTGAATAGCAGGTGGGTGCTGCCGGTGTGCTCACAGTGAGAGATGACCATCTTAAGGATATCACAGCTCTGTGGCATCATACAGAGCCAAGAGCTTGTGGTGATAACTTGTACATATGCTGACCTTGTTATCTGAGACCTTGTTATAAATCAGCATCTGTTAGCGTAACGGTAAATGACAGAAAATAAGGACAAACATAACAGCTCCACTTTGAAATAAGGAAACCAGAACATATTTGGGACACTTCTGCTGCTCTTTGAAGATACCAGGGGGAAATTTCTACTTGACATGTCCTTTCTTAACGAGCCGTCACAGAACTGTAAAATAAAAAATAAATAAATAAATAAAAAACAGTGATAATGTCAGAAACCTTTGGTTGAATTCAGAGTCTTATACAGTACTACTATTGACGTGTCAGTTTGTGTGGGCGGAGAGGGAGATAGGGAGGGGGCTGCAGGAGTGACCATGTGCGTTTGACAGGAGTGTTTTTGTGGATGGCTCCTCTGTTTCTCCCCCGACATTGTCTGGAGTGGATTGTGGAGGCGGTAGCTCTGAGAACAGCTGCTTCTGACAAACCCTGTGTAAACACTATGTGTGTCACTCGGGGATTGAGTGTGCATGCGTGTGTATGCAAATGTGTGTGTGTGTGTGTTCACTCAATGGCTGTTAGGATACTTCTAAAACTGTAAAGAGAAGACTAATGTCCATCTGATCAATCTGAGCCACGTGTTATACACGGCTGCAAATTGCAAACTCTCTCGGATTTTAAAGATTTCTCTATTTTCAAAAGCCTATAAATGTAACCTCTGTCTCACACTAATGCAAAACACCTCCTGAAAGTGATTGCAACGAATGGTAATTCATCTTTACAAACACTGGAGGCAACTGAACCGTGTCTGCAGCAGCTCTCGGGCCAGGTATGAGCCGTATGTATGTTCAGCAACATGCACGTGTGCCTATGTATATATCAATAAAAGTGAGCAGATGGACGTGTATGAGCATGTTCGTGTGTTTGTGTGTGTGGTTACACGCAAGCAGGCAGACATCACTGTCCTCCGTTGTAAGCATAATCTGCCTTGTTGTGCATGACCAGTCTGTTCTCGACAAAGTAGAAGCTGTCTGACCGAGTCTCATAAGGACACTCCACCATCTGATGGACTGCAAAACAGATGATAAATGCATGTCAGTGAAAACGTTTTAAATATCCATGTAAGTAAAACTTAAAAATAAAAACAAAACAAAAAAAAACCTTCAGTAACTATTGCTCCTTGAGAAAAGACTCAGCAACATCACAAGGTATAGTGTATGCATACAGATACCCAAGTAAATATAACTGTTTATTAAAACAGTAATGCTGTGTGTATTATACACTGTCATGTATGCTAACGTACTGGAAAAGCAATAAAAATTACATCTTTCAAAGTTTTTTTTTTGCTTTTTTTTTTAAGTTCTTTGTGTTTTGCTTCATCTGATCCCTCTGTGATAGTCGAGTGTAGATTACCAGACAAAACTTTGGCAAGAAACCGACACAGACTGTCTGGATTTCGACTATGTTTAGCTAGCTCGTTACTGAAGCTTCATATTAGCTTTGGCTAAAGTTTGTTTTGTGTGTTGTTGCTTCAAGAAGGATTTCTTCCTGGCCAGAGTGAAGAGTAGCAACTATCACAGCAGCCAAAAACAGTTTCAAAGTACATATGGCATTTATGGTTAGTATTATAGTATTAAGGCAGGATTAAAAACCTAAACCATGGCCAAGTGTTGAAGAAAATGGCATAATGTCTCATACAGAGAATTTGTGTGATGTTCTGGATACAATTAGAGCCGCATTTCCAAAAACACAACACTCTGTAAAATTTATTTAAGAGTCTATCTAAAAAACATGCTGGGATGGGGGCAAACAAAAGCCTGGGAAAGGAAGTGGTACTAAAAAAAAAATTTTCTAACTGACCTGCTAAAGTGGCAGCAGGTCAGCAACAAGACTAGGCATAAAAAGAGAGGCAGAGGTTGGAAAGAAAAGCATCTGGACTTGTTTAACTTCCCTGAAGACCTTACACCTCTCATCCGAAAAGCTTCTTCAGTTCTAAGACCAAATGGTGGAGAGTCCCAGGTATTTAAGCCCTAATGGGAGCTGTCTTCAAGAAACCTAAAGACGTCCGGTCGCTTTTCCTTCCGAGCTCCTTAGATTACCATGGCCTGCATGACTACATGAGTGTCTCAAAAGTAAAGATTGTCAATTGTTCACCAATCTACAGAAAAACAGTGAACAATTGAACACTGAACAGTTTCAGAATAATTTTGCTCAATGTAAAGATGTGAAGACTTTAAATATATCATCATCTACAGTAGGTAATATCATCAAGATTCAGAGAATCTGGAGAAATCTCTGTGCGCAGTGGACAATGGCCTTCAAGCCTTCAGGCAGCACTGCATTAAAAACAGGCATGATTCTATCCTGGAAATCATGGACTCAGGAATACTTCTAGAAATCACTGTCTGTGAACACAGTTCACTGTGCTATCCACAAATTCAGGTTAAAGTGCTATCAAGTGAAGAAAAAGCTATAATGTGCACATGATTGAGAAATGCTGAAGAGGGAACATCTGAATTGTTATCAGTTCCAAACCCTGCATCTCTGACGGGATGGGGGTGCATTAATGCCTACTGAATTAGCAGCTTGCACATTTGGAAAAAGACACCTTCAAAGCTAAAAGGTATATACAGGTTTTAGTGCAACGTATCCCCCCCGTCCAGACGACGTCTTTTTCAGTGAAACCCTTGGATATCTCAGCAAGACAATGCTAAACTGTGTACTGTGTCTATTACAACAGCATGGCTTCATTGTCGAAGACTTCTCACCAACTGAAATTTTTAATTCATCATAAAATTAAAATCACAAAACGTTTCTAATTATAATTTAGTTATTTGGTACTGCTCAATAACTATATTCTTATATTAGATACGAATAGGATAACATTTAGGTCCAGCAGCTGGTTCCCAGAGATCATTTATGGACTGTTGTTAAAACCAGCAGTCCATAAATGATCGTGTAACACATTTTAGAGATGTGCTGCTGCCATTAAATTTAAAAGGATCTCATTTTTTTTCTTAAAATTATATTTTTTTGATTGTAAATATTTGATATGCTTTCTATGTTCTCCTGTGAATAAAATATTGGTATAGGAGATTTGCAAATCATTCAAGCATTCTGTTTTTATTTACATTTGACAGTGTGACAACTCTTTTGGAATTGGGGTTGTACCTATGTAAGAGCAGAAATAGGTCAGGCTTAATAAAACTGCAAAAACCTTTTGGCTAGCTGCTGATATGTGTATCAGTGATGACGTCGCCAGCAAAAGTCCTGCTAAAATGTAACCAAATGTTTACTGTTGTGCTTAGATGCATGACAAATAAGGATTTAAAAATCCATTGAAGCAAATGTCAAGAATAGGAAATGCTGATGTATTCCTTTGGTATGTGCATGGTACAAAATACCAAAAGTTAGTCTTCTTCTAGACAATCAACATTTGATAAAACGCTATCACTTTTCCACAGTTTGCTGTTAAAATCTCCACGTGGGAAGGTTTCGGCATTTGTATGCTCTTGTTATGGTTATAAGTTTTAAAAAGGTGACTCACCCAGGCTCTCAGACAGCTGAGGGAACTCATAGATATGCTCACAGGTATTACGGCTGTTCGGGATGCAGAAGCCAAAGTCAAAATCAAAGCTCTTCAGCAGGTGATCACGGAAGTAGTGCCTTTCGATCATGCGAAAGTTGCTTAGAGGCCGGTTCCCAACCGTGAATTCCACCCTGAGTGAATGAAGTAAGAAAGAAAGAGGGAAGAAAGGAGATCAGGGTGTTAACAACTGCAGGTTTTGCGTTCTTATATAATTCGAAAATTAGAAGCTTATTACAGTCACATGGATAGTAGGCATGGGCGTGTAGCTGATAGAAGATAATGCTGTAATTGTTTTCACTGTTTGCGTACGGAGCAGGTGAGGTGTGCGTAGATTATGCGTGAGTCACTCACGTGGCTCCCACGGTCCGCAGCTGCAGGAATGCTGGGGTGAACTGGTAGCGTACAAACCGGCCTGTGCTAGCGTCTGACTCTCTGTTCTCCTCATCATCATCTGATACCAACAAGATTAGGCAGAGACGTTTTCTATGATCCATACTGAAGACTATTTTTAATCAAAATAACAGGTGACAGATGTTTCCAAACCCAGCTTATTTAAAACCATTTAGGAACCCTTGTCAGGAGGGTCAAGCCCTTTGGAGGCAGCTACTTATGACTGTCATCTGCACCTGCATTACAGAAGCTACTTTTGATTGCTTCCTTATTCACAAGGGGTGACCTCCACAGAACCTTTCCTGATTTGTGTTTCCCCTCAGTTCCAGGTGTCTCTTCCTGGGCTTGAACCAGGGATTTCCCTCTTTTTTTCTTTTTTTTTTTGTTGCTTCTTAGGCAAATAAACAATAACAGCAACAGTAACAAAAAACACTACTATGGAGCTAATCTGCATCTACATTACCACATAAATAAAACACAAGCAGTGAGCTAATACACACTACCTGTATGTGGGGGTTTGGCAATCTCAAACAGGACCGTGTCTGTCTCCAGGTCTCTGATCTTGAAGCGGACAAATTCGATGTTGTAAATATTGTCCTCGGGTTTACAGAGGTACCCTGTAAATAATGAGAGAGACCAAAGGAGTTATTCCCCCCGGAATCATTCCCGAGCTATCGCTCTTAAAATATAAAAGCAGGCTGCTTTTGTATTTTTGCAAAATGTGTTACAG
This sequence comes from Rhamphochromis longiceps, assembly GCF_057381845.1. Taxonomy (NCBI): domain Eukaryota; kingdom Metazoa; phylum Chordata; class Actinopteri; order Cichliformes; family Cichlidae; genus Rhamphochromis; species Rhamphochromis longiceps. Next base: position 15,475,809 of record NC_140561.1, read on the forward strand.
ACAATGCTCAGACTCTGATTACACAGCTTTGCGTCCACATTTGCACATGCAACTTTGAATATATACACATACACTGTTTATTTTATGGCATACAACCATAAAATGAGTCGAACTGTGGAGCTTTTGCCTCAGTGCAGGTCTATCAGGGATCAAAATGCACAGCCACACTCTGTGTTCTTATATTAAAGGGTAGATCAATATAAGCATTGATCGTGCTTTTACAATTTAGTTGTCATAAACAAAGACATTATCACACAAAGCTTGTTATTTGGCTTCCACGATTTTAATTCTCTTTCTTAGATCATGTGCTCTCGACAGCTATACATGTAGGCCATAGCACATATCATAATCTACTCAGCTGTATTTTTTTAATTTAACGAAGACCTTACCTAAGACCACCCAGATCAGCCCCACTGTGTACACAGCAGTGCTTTGTTTTGTTTGTCGGACATTTGTTAGGAGTTTAAAGTCCTAATATGATCTTTGGCACTAGCCAACTGTGACAATAGAAAACGTCTGCTATTTATTACAATTCAAGTGCCCATTAAGATGCTTAAAAATAGAAAGACTGGCTACTGCCGTGACAGTTGTTTGTGTTGTCAGGTATGTATTTCTCCTCTCCATCTCGAACAGCATGTTATTAGGGTATCGCTTGCTCTAGATTTATGTCAAAATTTAATCTGCTGTTTCAAAGACAGAGGCTCAAACCTCGAGTAGCTACTCGCAGTCCCAGCACGTCCTCCGGGGTCATGTGTCCAGTCCGTGCCCGGAGGTCTTCCTCCGTGACGGCCCTGCCGTCCACCTGCTGGCTCCTTCGGGACTTGAGCCTCTTCAGAACTCCTCCGCCTGGCTTGCGGTCCCGCGGAGGAGCCGCAGTGCCGTGCCCGCCGCTGGTGACATTTTCAGCAACAGGCAGGTCGCCGCGGGATTTGGCTCCGCTCATCCTCCCCCTACTCCTCAGCTTCCCTCCTATTTAAACGAGTGCTTATCTAAAGGCTTGAAAAAGAAGAAGAAGATGGCGCCGGGGATGTCGAATGTCGAAAGAGCTGTGGGTGAACGGTCAAGCGCTTGTTTTTGTAAGCGCATGCTGTACAGTTGCCATGACAACCTGCTTGGCGAGCCTAGAGCCCGGTGAACTGTGGAACTTCCCCGAGACTTCCACAAGGGGGGTGGATGATGCATTAGCTCTTAAAATAAAATAAAATAAAATAAAATAAAATAAAATAAAATAAAATAAAATAAAATAAAATAAAATAGATAATAATTTCCATCATGTAGAATGAATTCTTTGCTTATCAGTACTCTTAAACTGCAGCTTTGTATTAAAAACTGTTATAACATTGAAACGCTGTACGTATCTGTAATGTAAAAATCTGTAAAGTATCACCTATAGACTCACCTATAGTTGGATAAAAGCAGCTGAGTATGAGTATAAACTAACACAGGCTAAAATAAAAAAAAAAATCCTACTTTGAGATCTTTACACCACTGCTGATTAATAAGGAAGTACCTTTTATTGGTTGTGATTGGTTCTGTGATGATGAAATGTATTTTTACCGTTCTGTATTGATATGTTCCCGCATCCGAAAACGTCACTAACACACACATAAACACATCTAGCACTGAAATAATTATTAAAAAGCCTTCTTAGTTTTCAAAGAAGTCACTCTTCTCAGATTTGCACAAAGTTCACTTGTGAGTTGTTTCTTGTTCTCGGCGCATGCAACGCAAATTAATGTCGTAAAGACTCAGGTGTTATGCAAATTCAGGTTTACTGTGTGAGTGCTGATGCCTGCTGTTAAAAAACCCAAGGTACCCTCGCTGCCATGAAGCAGTATGAGCTGGACGGATCTTATTCCTTTTCTCTCTGGGCAAAGTGGCTTTTCATCTCAGTTAGAACCTGTTAATCCAGTCCACTGAAAAGGAAACTACCGTCAAGTTAGATAAACTCACAGAGAACCTCCGGACTAAATTTTCAAAACAACAAGGAGTTGGAAGGGGTTTTGCTGTCGTTCAATTAATGGTAAGTGAGTTAAGTCATTTATTTATTTATTAAATTTTTCCAGGTATGTTCAAGCACTAGATACTGGTCCACCTTTTCAAACTGAGAATTTACCTTGCGCTAATGCAATAAACTAGCTGTTTTATTCCCGTTCCTTAAATCTCAGAGTCCTAAAACTTATCTTACCTGTTACAATTCTTAAGCCACACAGGAAGCTAACACTAGGTCAGAGTATTAAAAGGAAAAAATAGAGTACGAAAAATTATTCCACAGAAGCTTTAAGCAAAGAAATTTCCCATTTAGCTCACGAGACGCTCCTTTTACAGGCTAGTAAAATGTCGCCTATTTAATTTAATACTAATACTAATTTAATTTAATAAGCTATTAGGCTGCAAAGCAGTGAAATATAAAATGATGTTAGCATATTATGTCACATAAAGATTTTTGTGGTTTTAATAATTTCAAAACTCGATAATATTTTTTCTTTGTGGATCCAAATGTGAAAGACTTTAACCAGCACTTCTTACTGTCAGCTCTGCTTTCATACTCAAACAAAAACATATATTTCAGCCAAACAACCTCTCCGGGCCCGACTCCTGTTAATGCACTTTTATTTTGAAGTGCACACACGCTTCTTCCGGTCTCCTGGTGTTTTCGCTGGAGGCAGCGTGGCTCGGACTGTGAGGCGGGTGGAGGGAGTGTCTGCTGGGTGTATGAGTTGGCTGACGTCTTGTTGGTGTGAATGAGCTGAAAACACACACACGTACACACACACACACACACTTGGTCTGACAACAGCTCGGCAGGCGAGACGATCACGGGAAACGGAGGAACAGTTTTCTTTTATATCTTCTTCCCGCTTCCTTCCCCCCTTCCATCTTTATGACTTCGTGAAGACGAAAGGTAAACACACACTTGCACGCAAAAAGATTGAAAGAAAACTTTATAAAAAGCTAAGTGCTTATGTTGTTATCTTAATAATGGGAAGGGGTAAGTTTAGGGACAGGTGCACAACCTTTGTGACAGTGTAATGGGTGTTTTCCAAGCTTTGTGAAATAATTTGGCTGACCTACATCCTCATTATCAGTCCTCGCATCCTTACTTAAGAGCTGTGTCCAGAACACACAAGCTCGGATCACTCTTTCATTTCGCTTATATCGCCTTTCTTTGTCCACTTTGAGAGGACCCAGAGCCGGACACCGGCTCGGAGTTCACTATTGACGCGTCTACTAGTAACTTATTAACAACTCGAAATGAAACACAGGGATATAACGCTGGTTTAGCTGGTGAAGTCGTTTCGATTGGCTCTTTGAGACCAAACTGACGTCGAAGTAAGCGCGCTCTCACAGCATCACTGGGGAGAATAAATTGACCTAAACATAAAAACTAAAGGCAGCCAGTGTGGCCTTGACACGACAACGGGGGCACTAAAGGCAAACAGAGATAAAGAAAGTTAAAAGCCTGCAAGCAAAGTGCTACAGGAGACCGAGCTCTGCAGAAACCATCGAAAATAACTGACAAAAGCAAGGGCTGAAAGCCTTCTCTCCTCCAGAGTGTTTGTTTCTTAGGAATTTAGCTGCTGGGAAAATAGAGGAGGGGTAGAAACAAACTAGACACTTAAAAACAAAATTAAAAAAAATCATTGGGTGGTGCACACAGCTGTAGTCCAACCTGATTTCATTACACAATATCTTGCACACCTAGAGGTGTTGTGTTTAAGAAGTGTAGCAAAGAAGAAAAAAGGTAAATTGCATATCCCATGTAAAAATACCTAAGTGCACACATACTGAAAACTGCTGTTTGGAATCTAAACAGTTTATGCAAACCAGCTGCAGATTGATAACAATGCTCTATGAGCATTTTCTATTCTTTCTCAAGCTGTACTAGTTAGTGTTGAGAGTGTTAAAACTGCAGGGTGTGGAGTTACCGGTTTTAGTCTTACAGGACAAACCAGATGACATGCTGCACACAATGCCTGTGGTATTTAGTGTAGCAGATTTGGTCACATATTGTATTACTGTTATCTTTTTCACACGGTGTGTAAATTTGGCCCTTTTTTTGTGAGTGGGGAGGGAGGGAGGCCATGTCTGTTGGTCAAAGTGCTCATGTGACAGGTTGCTCAGGACAGTTGCAGTTTGTTTATCTTTTAGTGGTTTCAGATCAATGCCAGCTCCGGGTTTTGACTGTGCCAGAGTTGTAGATTGTATTATAGATGTATGGTACGGTTCACCAGGCCTGTTCCCTGCTTGCCTGTTTTGATCTTGATTACTTTTCCTTTCAGGTGTTCCCTCAATGCTTGGCACTTTCATCGTTGTGTAATACTTAACATTTGTAAATGTTATCACTTGGACCTGTTCAGAGCAGTTTATCTTGCTCATTCTCAATCAGTTAATTTTAGTTTCCCATTTTACGTATCACTAAACATCCTCAGTCAAGATGAGTCATCACACGCTGTCAGAGCTTCACTGTGTGTGAGAGTCTTACCATTTAACTATTTTAATTTTAGCTGGAGAAAAAGAGAAACAATCAAGGAAAGGTTCAGTGCATTTTATGTTATCAAAAGACCAAATCAAAGACTGAAACCTGAGGGAAAAAATATTAAAGCGAGTGGCAGGAAGACTTTTTTTTAAATAGTGGCTGATGTTTGTTCAGAATGATTGATTAGTTTCTCTTTGCTTCTGTAGTAGAGTAATGCACTTTAAAAAATCTAGACAAACCAGACCATTCCCGTCTTCTTTGTGACAACATAACCGACTGGCTTTTTCTGTTCTGAGTATGAAATGGGTTTTCATTAATGGAAATTTGGAGTTTGCTGTGGATAAACATGTTCTGTTCTTCACTCGTCCTGTTTCAGCAACTCGGCCATGGAGAGCTCCGTCGAGGCTTCCAAGACTAGGGTCATGTCGAAACCCAAGCCACCGCTGGCCCCCAAACCTGGCCTCGCTCCCAAGCCCTTCTCTTTGCAGAAGAATACCACCATCCGCTCCATTCATGCCCCAAAGACGCTCCCCGCTACGTCGAAAATTCAAAACTCAGAGCCTTTGACCCCTCGTGCTCAAAAAACATCTCAGCCGGCTGTCACCTCAAATGCCAAACCAGGCTCTCAAAGTGAGCTTCCCAAAAGTCACCCAACAACAACCAAAGCTAGTGAAGCAGGTAAAGAGGAAACTCGTGACTCTAGTGTAGGAAAAACAGCCTCACAAACCAGTCGGCCCGAAGAGACAAAGAAAACTGAGCTCGTCCAGAAAGACATCATCCAAACAAACGACAAAGCTTCTGGAGATGTTGCAACTAATTCAGAGCAGAACAACGGAAAAGCGAAGGAAGATGAAGCTCGAGCTTCTGTTGTCAAAATGCGGAATCACTCAGGTAGCGATGGAGCCTCTTCAACTGATGAAACATTTAGTTGGGGTGGTGCTAGGAAGCGTCTGTCCATGGAGCTCACCTCGAAGTTTGAGTCAGGCGGTCTTTCTCTGCCCCCCCAGCCTACCATAGCTATCTCCACACACAACACCAAACGTGATTCAAATAAGCCAGCATCTCCTGCTCCAGAGCAGAAGCAGGCATCTCCAGAGCCGAAGCAGGCATCTCCGGAGCCGAAGCAGGCATCGCCAGAGCAGAAGCAGGCATCTCTGGAGCCGAAGCAGGCATCGCCGGAGCAGAAGCAGGCATCGCCGGAGCCGAAGCAGGCATCGCCGGAGCAGAAGCAGGCATCTCTGGAGCCGAAGCAGGCATCGCCGGAGCCGAAGCAGGCATCTCCGGAGCCGAAGCAGGCATCTCCGGAGCCGAAGCAGGCATCGCCGGAGCAGAAGCAGGCATCGCCGGAGCAGAAGCAGGCATCTCTGGAGCCGAAGCAGGCATCGCCGGAGCCGAAGCAGGCATCTCCGGAGCCGAAGCAGGCATCTCCGGAGCCGAAGCAGGCATCGCCGGAGCAGAAGCAGGCATCTCCGGAGCAGAAGCAGGCATCTCCGGAGCAGAAACAGGCATCTCCGGAGCCGAAGCAGGCATCTCCGGAGCCGAAGCAGGCATCGGCGGAGCAGAAGCAGGCATCGGCGGAGCCGAAGCAGGCATCGGCGGAGCCGAAGCAGGCATCTCCGGAGCCGAAGCAGGCATCTCCGGAGCAGAAACAGGCATCTCCGGAGCCGAAGCAGGCATCTCCGGAGCCGAAGCAGGCATCGCCGGAGCCGAAGCAGGCATCGCCGGAGCCGAAGCAGGCATCTCCAGAGCCTTCAAACAGAGAGAGCGATGACGGTGGAGTGAAAGAGGACTACACCGGGGGAAACAGCATTAAAAACAGAATCAGTCAACTGTTTGACTCTGCGTCGAGGCCGGAGGCCATGCCGAAGAGGGATGAACCGGAAATCTTAACCGGTATAGGAGGGGTGAAGGAGCGCATCAAAAATTGGGCTGCAGAAACAACTTCTGAGGGTCCAAAGATGGAGAAGAAGCCTCCGGCTACATCCCGAGCACGCTCCAGAAGGTGAGTAAGGCTCTGCAGTTTGTGTGCAGTGACAAGATTAGACACAAAGAAAAGGAAGTGAGCATTCATTTGCAAGCACAGGTTCAAATCCCAAAGCCTATCTTCGTTGGTCAGATGTAGATGATTTATGACTTTGTGTCTAGGAAGCCTTAACCTTAAATGTGATTCATTTGTTGATTTGGGTGAGCAAATGTTGGATAAAAAACTTTTTATGTGGGTGTGTGATTGTATGTGGTTTCTCTTGATTTAGATTTTCTTTATGTTAGTGGTTTGGATTTACGAGGACATACAGGCATTTCTTATTTAGACAGAAAGCACGGCCCCAGTTTCTGGTTTCTGTGAGCAGCTGTAGCAAGAGTGCAAGTCTAGAACTGTTGAGGAAGGAAAGTTTGAGTGTTGCTCTCTTGATGCTCCTCCGTGTTCAGTGTGTTTGGAAAGTAATCCGGGCGTGGTAAATGAAAAATGCTGCTGCAGTATCGATGTTGCAGCCAGATTTATGTCCTTAAATAACCAAGGTTAGATAAGAAAGCAAACTAAGCTACCGAAGTGTGTGAGGTTTGAGATTAGACATCCAGCTGTCTGCACATAGCTTCAGGTATTTAGCCATTCCCTATAGTGGATGTTAATGGGATTTTAGTTGTGTTTGCTTACAGTTTCCTAAATAACATTTAGGGAAATGAATCTTTCAGAAAATCTGCATCTTGACTATATTTTTGAGAGTTTTCACTGTCAGAAGTTTTCAGTGGAACTACTACTCCATGTACTGAATACGCATTATTATCTCTGAAGCACTGCTGACTGTGTGGAAATGCCATCAAGACTATTTAAGTGACCAGTCACTGAGTGGATAAGTAAAAACCTTGTTTTTTTTACTCATGTTGAAATCAGACCTTTTAAGTAAATGCTCACAATTTCCAGGTAATTTATGCTCTCACTGACAGCTGGATTAGATATATACCTCTCTTTGCCCTTATGCTGGGTGTCATAAATATGTCACATGCTTCCTGGATTCCTATGAGGCTGCCAGCAAACCAATGAAGACTCGTGGAAGTCACTGGTCTGAATAAGCATTAGATCCACTGCTCTCTGTAAAACTTTGTTAACATTAAAGTTGACTTTTTGTGTTGGTTAAAAGCGACGCGCAAGGTGTTATTTCGCGAACTTCCAGGGTGCAAATAGGCCGTTTCCCCCAGCGCTACACTAAGCTAAACATTTGCTTTGTATTTAATGTACAGACAGACGTACACACAGGGTGGTGTCAATCTTCTGTTGTAGGTCTAGGTCTAGTTGTTGTCTGTTACTTTCATGTTAATCTCTAGAAACAACCTACCAGAAGTTTTCTTGTTTGTGTTTGTAGTCATGTGGTATAGACCAATCACATTAGAGCAGGGTTTGCTGTTTTTTATCTGCCTACAAAATGACTGCTATATGTAACAGGACACCTAGCTATCAGCTCAGTGACTCTTGAATGTTGAGAACAAAAAGCCCCCAAAACAAAACAAGAACAAAACGTCATTAAAACTCTGTTGTTCACAATGAAAAGCTATGATTGCTCTCTCCTCCACAGCTTTGAGCCCGCAACTTCTCCAACAGAAGTGAAAACACCAAAAACTTCAAATCTCAGACTTTCTGCCGAAGAAATGCCGCAGAGTCCGACTGTGGACCCCCCGTCAAAGGTCTCTCCTGTTGAACAACCAACAAAGTCCCCAACAGAAATGCTAAAAGGTGTTCGAACTGAAAAGAAATCATCGGAAAGTGCTGCAGAGAGCCCACAAGAGGCGAACAAATCAACAGAGGTTGACGTCCAGTTGCGCACCCCTAACTTGAGTGAAGATGTACCAAAGATGGACAATGTCAAACGTCGCTCTGTTCGCTTTGGCACCGTGCAGAGTGATGATGGTGGGCCTCCACTGATCCTAGGCTCGGATTCTGATTCTGACACTGAAGACGAAGAAGAAGAAGAAGAAGGAGAAGAAGAAGAAGGAGGAGAAGAAGAAGAAGAGGAGGAGGAGGAGAGTCCTGGAGTTACAGCTGAAAAGAAAGTCCCTGATTTAGTGCCTGTCTATAAAAGAGTAGGAATTTTTCAGAAAAAACATGATGAGAGTCAACAGCAAGAAGAAGAAAGACTGAAACATCTGAAATTTGAAGAACAGCGGCGAGCAGAGGAGACGGAACAAGCAAGGCTTCAGCTAGAACAGGAGCAGAAAAGAGTGGAAGAAGAGAAGGAAAAAGAAAGGGAAAGACAGAGGGAAGAGCTCAGGCTTAAGGAAGAGGAGAGGGCAAGGCAGAAAGAGGAGCAAATTAAACAAGAGATGGAGGAGAAGGAAAGGGAGAGGCTAAAGGAAGAGGAGAGACTGAGGAAGGAAAGAGAAAGACAGAGACTAAAAGAAGCGCAAGAGAGAGATAAAGAGCTAAAGCTGAAACAGGAGGAGGATGAAGAGAGAAAAAGAAGGGAACAGGAGAGGAAAATCCAGCAGGAGAAAGAGGCAGAGATGGAGAGGAAGAGGCTGTTAGAAAAACAGAAAGAAGAGGAGAGAAAGGAAGAGGAAAGAAAGATGAAGATTGAGAAAGAAAAAATGGAGCTGGAAATGAAAATCCAGCAGGAGAAAGAGGCAGAGATGGAGAGGAAGAGGCTGTTAGAAAAACAGAAAGAAGAGGAGAGAAGGGAAGAGGAAAGAAAGAGGAAGATTGAGAAAGAAAAAAAACTGGAGCTGGAAATGAAAATCCAGCAGGAGAAAGAGGCAGAGATGGAGAGGAAGAGGCTGTTAGAAAAACAGAAAGAAGAGGAGAGAAAGGAAGAGGAAAGAAAGAGGAAGATTGAGAAAGAAAAACTGGAGCTGGAAATGAAAATCCAGCAGGAGAAAGAGGCAGAGATGGAGAGGAAGAGGCTGTTAGAAAAACAGAAAGAAGAGGAGAGAAAGGAAGAGGAAAGGAGGCAGATTGAGAAAGAAAAACTGGAGTTGGAGATGAAAATCCAGCAGGAAAAAGAGGCAGAGATGGAGAGGAAGAGGCTCATAGAAAAACAGAAAGAAGAGGAGAGAAGGGAAGAGGAAAGAAAGAGGAAGATTGAGAAAGAAAAACTGGAGCTGGAAATGAAAATCCAGCAGGAGAAAGAGGCAGAGATGGAGAGGAAGAGGCTGTTAGAAAAACAGAAAGAAGAGGAGAGAAAGGAAGAGGAAAGGAGGCAGATTGAGAAAGAAAAACTGGAGTTGGAGATGAAAATCCAGCAGGAAAAAGAGGCAGAGATGGAGAGGAAGAGGCTCATAGAAAAACAGAAAGAAGAGGAGAGAAGGGAAGAGGAAAGAAAGAGGAAGATTGAGAAAGAAAGACTAGAGAAGCAGGAGCAGGAGAGAAAAATGCAAGAGGAACTGGAAAGAAGGCAGGCAGACCAACTCAAAGAAAAGCAAAGACTAGAGGACGAGAGAGAAACAAAGCAATCTGGGTTGAACAACATGCAAGAGGAGAGTTTGGTGCGCAGATCAAAGCCTCATCTAAACTATTTTGAATCTGAAGATTGGCCTCAGGAGTCAAAATCACCACATTCCCCCTCACCAAACACCTCTGGGCCCACAGAGAATCTGATGGATGTGGTTTATGATGACTTCTCGGTCAAACAGAATCCGATCAACATAGAATTTGATGATTTTTCAGTCAAACCGATAAAAGTGATCTCACGGCGTAAAACAGAAAGCAGTCCAGTTTTCCGTAGTTGGGATGACTTTCTGGATATAGAGGAAGTGAAGGGACTGGTGCCTGTGGACGTCAAAACTGAGAGAGCCAAGGAAGACAAAATGGAAAAACCAGAGCAGTGTCCGAATACACCTCCTTTGCAGGAGAGAGAATGGGTGGAGGAGATAAAAGATGAGCCAGAAGAGGAGCAGCTCATCTCTCTAGACGTGAAGAAAGAGGAGCAGCTCATCTCTCTAGACGTGAAGAAAGAGGAGCAGCTCATCTCTGTAGATGTAAAGAAAGAGGAGCAGCTCATCTCTCTAGATGTGGAGGAGGAGGAAGAGGAGAAGGAGACAGAAACCGAGGATGAGGACGAGATGGAAGAAGACAACCAAGAGGTGAGCCCTATTTGGTTAGGTTCTAGCTATATTTGTATTTCTGTCACGCTTGATTAGATTTTTGTTTTGTGGACATCACTATGGTTATATGAAAGCTCCAACTGTTCACTTATGCAGAAAGGGTGAGGTTAGGAACAGAAGCAGGGGTGTGCACCACTAGTAAATGTGGTTATTTTGTCAATGAATCACATCAGCCAGGCAGCCATACACACCTCACCTGCACCAGCATTTTGCCATTCCTGTAAGACAAGGAGAGAAATATCTTGTCGTACTTGCTTCAGTGTGGTTAAGTCACAGCTTAAGAACTCATGACTGTGTTAGTGTGTGTGCGTGTACTTGTATTACTCATGTTAACACAGCTGGGGAGACTCCTTCATTTTAACTATCCTTATATAACTGCCTTATAAAGTAAGGCTGGGTCCAGGAAATGATACTGTTAATTCTCAGGGAAATTACTGTACTGTTTTCTGAAGGCAACATAAACATAAACATATCTCAATAGTACCCCCCCCCCCCTGAAGTGATTACTTGTTTTATTACAGCGAGAAACATCAAAGAAGGCTAGGGCGAGGTAAACTGCTAATGTGCACGTTTCAATGTTTCTGCTCTTAAAATTACTGCCATTCATTGTGGTAAGCGCGAGATCAGAATAGAAGTGCGATGACAGTGCGAAGTTTTGACGGCAGAAAGATGGGTTACATTTCCTGTGTGTGTTTCCAGAAGCTGTCTATCTTCTGTGTCTTCTGCTTTCAGTTTGCAAGAAACATTTTTAAGTAGAAGCATCGCAAACATTTTAAAGACGCATGTTACGAGGAAGAAGGTTTGGTATGAATGTGTGGAGAGTGTAAGGCAGGTGTGTGTTACTTAAGAGTGTGCTGTGTGATGATGTGGGCCATAGGGCTATAACCCGTCAGATAATGGGTCATGTGTTTCTATTTCACACGTCTTGTCATATTACCACATTGCAAGCAAATTCGGTTGGTAGTGAAGATGTTAGTTTACACGATTATGTAATATGAAGTGCTGCCTAAAGGTGTAGTTCAGCGTTTTGCAAACAAAAGCATTTATATTCTCTTTTACTGAGAATTTTGTGAGGCAATTAACATTGAAGTTGTGTATGTAGCAAAAATAATGGCATCAGTTGCATAGTTTAACACAAAAGCTGGAAAGAAAGTTTTGTTTCTGCCTCCACTTTCCTGTCCACTCTGCACTACTGTGCTATCCATTAAAGAGAAGAGGCAAAGAAATGACAGTCATATCTTCTTCAGTCATAATGCTGAGTCATTATCAATAGATTTGGTATTGCACTTATCTAACCCTCAGTGTAAAAGTGATTAAAAGTGATTGAGTATTGAGTTGACATTCAGAGACAATGAACAGCTGCAGTGCAAGACTGACGTCTGCAAATAAACATGATCACTTTACAGTTTGCAGTTTGAAGTTTTAGTTCGCCAAGTTTAGTTGTTCCAAAAATGCTTCGATGTGTTTGATTTCACATGTCTATGTGTCCTGTTTCACAACACGTGTGAGTTTGTCTTGCTGAAATAAGGTATATGATGCACTAATGCGTCACAGGTGCACAGACTGTCTCCTGATAAAATATCACATTTCGATTGGTCAGACCACAAACTGTTCCACTGCTCGTTAGTTCATAATAAGCGAGCTTGTGAACGCAGCTGCAATCTATGTTCGCTGACTGTTGGGTCATTCCATCTCAAATTTGCTCAGTCATCTCTGATTTACATAAAAGATTTATTGTCCAAAGTTTGAACATGTGTAATGAGTGCTGTGAAAGTTTAGTTTCATATATCAACTACTTTTCAGGATATATCTTTTGGAAAAAAAGGTTAGTCGACCCACTTTCAGGCACGTTTTTTGAAATCTGAGGCAGTGTTTGAACATGAATATTTGAAAAACTATTAAAGATGAAAGATTTTCTCAGTATCAAAATGAATCAGGATCTGTAATTTGGAATGGATACATTTGAAAAAAAGATAATTGGGTACTTAAAATATAAAGAGGCAATCTGTATGCTAACTGTGTGAATGAAGGCCGCAAGAATTGTAACTAATATGTATGAATATGCTACATTGTTGCGTTTTAATACCTGGAATAACCTGAATGATTAGCCTGCTTCAGAGCAGCAGGTCTTGAAATGGGTAGAGAAGGTCTCAGAGGTGAAAAATATGCACATATACCGGTACATTAAAATCATTTTTTTTGTATAATTTTGTTTTTGTTGTACAAATTATAATATTTGCTCAAGTCAGGATGAAAGTTGAGTGAAAGTAGCACTTTCTTTGTTTTTTTTCATGTTAAAAAGAGTTTTATATGTTTTATTTTACAGTATTATGATAAGTAACTATAAACCATTCAGACATTAGGACTACTTGTCTTTTGCAATGTGAGCTTTATTAGTGTGTGTGCTCAAATATAGGGCTTTACATATTTTCCATATTTTAACTACCTAATACTCACATTTTTGATGTATCTGGCCCAAATTACACATTGTAATTCATTTTCATGGTAAGATACATTTTCAGGCTTTTATCTTTTTAGATATTAGAATTTAAACATTGCTGCAAATTTCACTGGGCAAAAAAAATACATATTGAAAATATATTTCAATACGTATTTATAGCAATTATTACATATTCAAACGTTGTACCATGAAATTTTTATGCAAATCGGAGACTTTGGTTTGACATTGTTGTTTTCAGAGCTGCTCCTGAATCCATGTTGTGTTTTTCTCTAATGACTCATGAGAGAAACTTATTGTTATGCAATTTTATATTGTGAAATATTATTCTCACATAGCTGAACTGTTGCCTTAATAGTAGTGAACGGCTGCTATTCTTTGCACCTCACAGTTTTGTCTTAGATGGTCTTTTTTTAATCATTTATATTATTGCATACATTTTACCTGCATCAACCTTTTATGTTTTGTCTTTGTGTTACTTTTTGTTTGAATCTAAGTTTTTCTTTTCCTACTAACTTCTTAGACAGTGTCCAAACTTCTTCTTTTATAATTGAGATTGGAGGTGACAGGTCAAGTAGATAGCAAAGTGAACAGATGTTCAATTTTGACACAGCATTTAAAAAAAATAAAGGCAGCAAACCCAACAAATTCCAGGTGAACAGAGCAGAGCTGCACTTAATGAGAGCAGGGCTGCCAGAGATATGACATTTAAGACAGATGGGCTCACCGCCTGTTTGAACATGCAACATTTTTGCAGACTTAATGAAAACAGTGAACCAACCCTGGACTGTGAGTGTGTGTTTGCTCTGTCAGTGCTGTAGCAAGCAAACCTTACCATACATAACCTATGACATACAGGGCAATGTATGCAACCACTTGAGTGCTGTAAAGGGGCTTTGCTTGTCTGTCTGTGTGAGTACATTCTTATTTGCACCACTGAGTGGCGCTGCTGCTCTTTGACTTTGCACTTCCTCACTGTGTGCTGCAGAAATGGTGAACTTTATCTCATATAAGGCACCTGAAAATCAGCTAAAAGTAAACGACCTCTGTAACACTAAACTATATGTTTTCATAAGTGTAATCGTTTGTTTTCTTCTTTTCTTTCCCTTTTGATGCAATAATGCCAACCTGAAAACTGACAAAAAGCTTTTCATTTTTAGACAAAGCATACTGGAGAAAATGTTTACTAGGCAAACACAAGGTGTGCAGCTGATCGTGCACCCTCAGTCAGGCTTCTGATTGAAAGAAAGATGAGCAGATGATGGCAGGATGTGATGGTAAGAAGAGCCTAGGTGCTGTGTGGTCAGCATGCCCTCTTTTGGGTCTCTCCAGCAGAGCAGGATGTGAGAATGACCATACATGGTGCCCCATGTCTGCTCTCATTTTCTGTCTCTGTCTCTCAATCTCTCCACCCTGTTTTGAGAGAGAGCCTGTCATCCCCCCTCCCTCACACACAAACACACTCTCTGGCACACAAAGAGGACGGTCTAATCCAGAGACAAGAAAGTTCACGTCTACTGTCTGTGTGTTTTCTGCTGCTTCATTTGCCTTTTCCTCTCACAAAAACCTGGCTCATTCATTGCCTGCATTTACCTACGGATGAGACCGGCAGAGGGAGGTACAGAAAGCACCTTGGCCCAGCCAGGCCGCACCTTTCCTACTTCCCTCGGGATTTTCCACATCCGAGCACAGACCTCCGCTTTGTGTTGACGTTCTGTGAAATCACTCAGGTCTGACGGTGATAAAGGGGTGATCTGTCTCTCTGTACTTGCCTTTGGATGTTTGGAGTGTCAGATGCTTCCCATGTGATTTTTTTTTTCTTCCTGTTTTTGTGAACTCGGAAGTACGTGGGTAGGTTTAGTCAAAGAGGTTTTAGTCAAAGAGATAAAAGGATGTAAATTGCCAACTTTAGACTGAAACCTTCGAAGCTCTTTTTGCTTCCCAAGTGACGACAGAGAGGAGTTTTTGAAGCAGGCTTCAGTCGGTTTGTCTTTTAAATCGATGCTTAATCAATGATGGGAAGCTCTTTCTTTAGGATGCCGCTGTCTTACATCAATCATAGTTAATGTGACAGTGGAATAGTGTCGTCACACTGCAAACACATGGCTGGCTGGACTATTTACTTCTTCACTGACGGCAAATTGTAGACTATTCCAGGAAGTTCGGGTAAGCTGAGTCGTAAAAATATGCAGAGAGAGGAAGCATCCATTTCAAATGACAGATGGACTACGTTTTGTCTTCTGTGATGTCAGAAAAGTTCTTTCTACAAAATATAACTTTTCCTGTGCATACCTTCTGAAATATCAACAGACAGCTGGATCGCAGAGCCAGCTTTCTGACTCACCCGCAAAATCCTTTCATCTCTAATAAAGTTGAACCTCAGTTTCTCTGTTGAACCGGTTCCCATGGTGACCCTGCTGTCAGTGCAGCCAGCTGTGTGAGCTTTTCAAGCATGCAGTACTTTGAAGGAAAACTGTCGGCCGCCCAGCTGCAGGTGGCGGGCTGGGTGGGCAGCCTACGTCGGTCCTTGCAAGGGGCTCTGGAGCTCGTGTGGGGCCAGGAGAAGCAGGAGGAGGAAGAGGATGATAAAGAAGATGAAGAAGAGGAAAGTGGAGATGAAGGAGGAAGGTTTCAGAGGGCCATGTCACCGCTCCGTAGCTTTGCCAGTCGCAGCAGGAGATCCCTGCATCGCTTCTCCATCAGAAGTCGCAAGACTTTGCAGAGGAAAGCCACTAAAACCTGTTCTGTAAGAGCTGACATACACAAAGCAGTAAAAATATACAGTTACAGTAACTATATTTAAAGGCTTTGCTGTCTAATTTCCATTATCATTGTGTGCAATGATCAAAGCCGAAGCTTTTAGGGCGAGTTTTGTTAGAAAATGCTTCAAAACTCCCTGTAACTTATTAGCCTGTTCAAAATTTCCATGGACATGGGTTAAAAGATAACCATGCAAATGTAAATAGGGAGTGCAGCACACAGTGGCAGTGTGTTTCAGGAAGGACAGAGATATCTGATGAAGTTTCCTGCTTGTATTTTCTTTTTTTTATCAGTGCGCAGTCACGGCCTTTCCCTCTCTGTCTGTGGTGTATGTGGGAGATAACGCGCCGGACAATAACAAAGTGTGACACACTTAGACAAGGTTTATCTAACTGTTGTTATTTATGGGTGTCAGCTCCATATCTGCATCTGCCTTTTGTTTGAGCTGGCCGCCTTTGGCTCACAGCCTAACCGTTCTTAGTTAATGCCTTTTTTTCTTCCTATTTCTATCATTGTATGTCATTACATCTCATTACATTATATTATAATAGATTATATTTGATTTTGCAAGCGATCCTTGCACATTTTTTGGAACCAAAAAACATTTTGTTTACACTATATTTAAGTATATAACATGTACATTTGTCTGTAACTTTATCATACATGTGGGTGCACAGGAGAAACAAAGATTATCTCTCCGGCTTAATTCCCTTAATCTGGTGATCTGTCGTTTTGATTCTTGTGGTGACACTCCTTCACAGTCGTTGTGAATCAGATTGTTCCTCATTAAGTTGTACTTTTATTCTCTCCACTTAGCTGCAAACAAGGTTCCTTATACATTCCAGTGACCATGACAAAAATGTTATGCAGGTAAACTATAATCAAGCAGACTCTGTCCTAACTTGTGCAGCACATCCTGCGCCCTCAGCAGCACATTTTATACTGGCAAACACAGAGGTAGTGCTTTTATCCTTTATAGTAGGTGTGCGTGCTACTTAGAAGTTCTTGTCCTAAATCTTCAAATGTTGCTAGATGAATTAAGCTGCACCCTCATGTTTTTAATATATTAGCAGTGGATCCAGTGAAAGATTTAGCTCATAAAAAAAATCCTCTTAATGTTAGGAAAGGGAGGATCGATGTCACTGCATCGCTTTTGCATCTAACAATGCAAATTTATGTTAGGCCGGATATTTATTGTAGAAACACACCTTTACAAAGTTAGTAAATGCTGAGAAAAACACTAGCTTGCCTGACCAATCAACAACAGGACTTGGTGGAAATTAAATTTCATCCCTGGTTCTTACAGTGCAAAAGTGCCCTTGTGCCCTAGATTCTACAGGCCCAGGGTTCCTTATTCACCAGATTTCTATAGCATATAACAAGAATCCGAAAAATGAATTCTGGATTTATTTAACCCTCAGAGATGTAAATCACTATAAGTGCTAAATCTTAATCTAACCCTGCGTTTTGTAGAAGGATAAAAGAGATTTCTTGGGTTTAAAAAAAAAAAAAAAAGAATATTCCTTTAATTGATGATTGTCTAAGTTAGACTTAAGGTTAGGGTTGGAGTGATTGCTGTTGATAAAGTGCACCTCAGAGGGTTGATATGACATAGGTAAGGAATAAGACTGACCCAAGCATACCCAAGTTAAGTTACAGTGCCATGAAAAAATTTGCGACTTTTCTGACTCCTTCATTTTTTACACATTTGTGTAAAATGCTTAATTGTTTCATATTATCAAACAAATTAATTATTGGACAAAGATGAACTGAGTAAATGCAAAAGACCGTTTCCCAGGGGTGGGCAGCTTACCAAAATCACTCCAACACGCATCCAGGAGGTCACAAAAAAACCCCAGAACAACATCTACTTCACTTGCTGTAAATGATGGAGTCATGAACTCTGCTGTCTACCAGAAAATCCCAGAGGAGAATGTTCGGGTGTTAGTTTGTACCCTGGAGCTTAAACCGAGTTGAGTTATACACCAGGACGATGATCTGAATCACACCAGCACTTCTGAATGGCTTAAAAAACAAAAACAGAGTGAAGTATTTGGAGTGATGTAGTCAAAATTCAGACTTAAATGCGATTGAGATGCTTTGGCCTTAAAAACAACCTCAAAGAGGCTGTTCAAGCTTGAAAACCCTCCCTTGTGGCTGAATTAAAATAATTCTGCAGAGAAGAGTGGGGTAAAATTCCTCCACAGTGATGTGAAAGATTTATTGCCACTTATTATAAATGCTTGATTGCAGTTCTTTCTGCCAAGGGTGGCACAATCTGTTATTATGTTTGAGGGGAATGACTTTCTCATTGCACGGTATACAGAATATTGAACTGGGGAGCATAAAACAAAGAACCCTGAACGTAGGACATGGCAAATACTGGACTATAAATTTATGGCGTGGGGAACATCCCAGAAATTTCCCTTGGGAGTTGGTGGAGACCAAAGCAGAGATAAAAGGAGAGTACGGGAGTACTGGATACTTTTCCAGTTCACAAACGTATCTCTCATTTCTCTGCAATAGTTGCAATATCTTTGCTCAACTTCTAAACATGTTTCTAATATCTAATTTATTGAGCACTCCTTTAGCTATGGCCAAAGTAGGAAGACGAGGCCGTTCGTTTTGAATTTTTAAAACGGAGGAAACTGGCTCCATAGTGTGGCGGTTTACGCATTTGGTTGACAAGCTAAATTTTGCTGGTTCCGTTCCAGACAGAGATAAGAATCCCCTTTGGGGTTGCGGTCAAATCAAATGTGCAGAGCTACCCGCTGTGGTGCCCACTTGTGACGAGGGGTCATCCTAAAGTAACTTTTCTTTTTTGTCTCCAAATCACACGATACAATGCCTCACTGTTTCTTTTATCTCTTGCACAAATGTTTTTCTAACCTTTGCATACTTAAGATTCACCCAAACAGGAATAACTGCATATTTGAAAAATTCTTTTGTTTTCTTATTGAACTCAGCTGGGAAGCATTAGTCAACATTAGAACTTTGTGAGTGACAGCTGCAGCTCCGTGATAAAGGTGGCACAGACACGGGATAAATCGCATCGCAGAGGAAAGGCTTGTGTAAAAAAGCACTTTGTTTTTTCTCTGTATCTGAACATGGAGTGTAGTTATAGGAAAATCACTAGAAGCCTATTCATTTGTGCTGTGATGCTGCCAGATAACAGGCATTGTGCAAATGAAGCTGCCCTGAGCGTCCTGAGTAATAAATGGCCTCACAAAAGAGATGAGATGTTTACTCAACTGTTGTGTTGTATCCAGGTGACAGTGTCTGGCCATTCAGCACTAGGATGCGCCCCTCAACAAAATATGAAGCGAGCATACAGGAATGTTTTACGAGGAAGTGGTTGCTTTTGTTTGGAACATGTTTGCGTGCGTCCGTGTATGCTTGTGTGTGCGTGTGTAGTATAGCATGTGGGCGTGACATCATGAGTGTGCTTAGTTTGTCTCTGTTGAGGCATAAAGGTGTGTACGCCAGTGCGTGTGTGTCTGTGTGCGCATGTTCATGCCCCCGGTGTTCATTGAGGACAGGCCAGCCTCTGTGACCGGCTCATTAAAAGACGCATGCTTGGCTGGTCCTTTCTCTCTGTGTAGCTGGTGAGTTTTGGCTCAGCACACAGTTTAGTTTCTCCTTGTTTTAACTCTACAATTTAAAGTTCTTGTTCATAAATTTATATGACGTAGAGGATCATTTGGGTCGTTGAAAAAAAGGATTTTCAATCCATGAACAGAGCAATAGCTTAGAATTTAAGTTAAGGTATTCAGCCAAATATGTCATTTAGCAGGGAAGCATGATGGTGATCTGCCAGTTAGTACTGTTGACTCATAGAAGAAGGTCCTGGGTTCGAATCCACCATCTGGCCTTTCTGTCTGGAAGCTGCATGCGTTTCCCGTGTTTGTGCGGGTTTACTCCTTCCACAGTCCAAAGACATGCAGTTGGTGGGGTTAGGTTAATTGGTGATTCTAAATTACCCATGTTTCTCTGTCTTACTATAGGTTCTTTACTTTATATACTTGTTGTTTTGATTTTGGGTTATATGAATAAAATAGAATTGACGATTTCTCTGGTTTCTGCATGTGTTTTCCTTTTGAATTTGCCTGAAATTTTCTGTCCATCTCGCAGGATCAGACCAACAGTTTCTCCACAAAAAATGAAGACAAGGACACCGATGCTTTGATAGACTTTGGCCTTATTCATGACCAGCAGGATCCAGTCTGGGAACAAACACCTGAAAGAAACAGGTAGGAAATCATTTGCATTATTTAAAAAAATAAGTAGTTTGAGTTTTCGTTGTACTTGTATGACAGTGTTAATCCTCAAGCCTTTAAAACGTTTCTATTTTTTTATTTGTTTGGCCAAATGTCATAATTTAGACTTTGGGAAAGTGTTTAGGAACAGAAATCTTGTGACAGCTTAACCGAATGCAGATGCACATTAAAATGTGCTGTCAGGCATTTGAAAGTTGAGCTCCCTGTGCCCCCTTGTGGTCAACAAAGTTAGGCACATATGCTTAATGGAGTGGTGAAATTAAAAACAAAAAAACAAATTGAAATGAGCCAAAAGCATTTTGGCAATGCCCTATGAACATTCTTCTTCAGCGTTGTTTACACTTTTGTTCTCTTCAGTCCACAGCCAGTCCCTGACGAAGTACCTGAAGTCTCATCTGAAGACACCGCCGATGATCTGAAAGAGCCAGAGTTTGCCCCTTTTCCCGAGGTTAGTGAGTTTTTAAATCTTCCCCTGTGCCATCAACCAAAAAAGGTGACATGGAATTCAGTTGTTACTTTTCAAACTTACTTTAGAAAATATCTGTTTGTGCTTGTGCCTTTCTGTAGTGTGAAGCATGGATAGATGGCAAGATAGATAGAAGCACAAAACAAAGATATCAATGACGTTTGTAACAGATAAACACTAACTCGTCATTGTGGAAATAATTTTATCAACTCCTGAAGAGAGTTATCAAGACAAAAACAAAACCAACTAAACTTTATACACGCTGCCTACATTCACATAGTTATAGATATGTACACGTAACATTGATAATGGAAAACAGTGGCATCCAGAAGACAAGAGTCAGAACTCAGCAAAACAGAAAACTTATTTACGGAGCCAATTCATCCTCATATTCACGTGATTTTTTCAATACAGTTGTGTGAACTTGTGCAGTGAGTCATTGGCTCTGTGCAGTCTTCCCACAGTGTTTTCTCTTCTCTCTCTCTTCTCCCAGCTTATTAAACATATAATTTTCTCTCTGTGCGTGACGTTTTTGTCTGGCTTGAAACAAATTCTGGGCGAAACTCCTGTCGTCTTGCTTTGTACACAATTTCGACTCAACCAGGTCACTAAATTGTTTTTTTTGTTTTTTTTGAGTGACGAAGAGTGACAGCTGATTGAAGCCAGTGTTATTAATTATTCTTATTGCTCTTTTATGTAATATTTATATTGGCTGTATATTTCTTTTGGATGTGTTTCCCCATACTTCTACACATTATGTCATAAAGGGAAGTTTGCAAGCACAGAGTGTGGTTTATGAAATCTTTGACTTTATACAGTGTCATAACTGATTTAAAATCTTTTTTTCTAATGTGTTCAATATGTGACTTCCAGAATATTATATAATTTATTATTTATTGTTACCTTAAGGAATTTAATTTCAGTTACTTTTTATATTTCTAATTATTTTCTAGTAATAAATAATGCACACTTGTGGCCAGTGCGTTTGCTTTTTATTGTTAGATTTTGTATATGTGTCTCTGTACAGAGCTCCACTCCTCTCCTTGACACCAGTGCACAAAGATCCAAGGCGGATCTGGGAAAGAGGCGTATTCGAACACGTCCATCACGCAGGCTGACCGCAGGGTTAGCTCAGACGGAAACACAGGATTGGGGGACCCAGGACTCCACAGGTTATTAGAGTATCTGTAATGTTCTATGTGAAAGCGTCAGTGGTATAAAGACAGCTGACGATATCGAATTGTTTTGACTCGTGTCTGTGTTTTTCAGTTGAAAAAGAGACCGTTGCAAAAGAAAGGGAGTCAGATTCTGAGGAAGAACAGCCTAAACCCAAGGTAGTCTGTTCCCCGTCCCAGCGAGTGCCAGTGTTTCCTGGTATGAGTCCTGCAGGCTTGCTTGTAAGTTCTCAAAGCATTCAAGAACAACTTCAATTTATTTTAAATGTGTTTTTTTTATTAATAATATATGTAATATGATGCAAATGGGTCTTTCTTTTATTAAATTAAGTACTTATTTGTATTTATTTGCTTTTTTTAAGGCTCAACTTAAAAGGAAAACAGGTGGTGGAGGAACTGCAGTGAAAGAGGAAACCGTAGAAAGCAAAGCTAGCGAAGAGAAGGAACATCAAGATGAAGAAGTGGCACCATCTTCCGTGGAGCTCTCACATTCTCCTCGCACGCCTGCCCGTCTGGCTGGAGCTACACGGGTGCTGCCACTCATAGGCAACAAAGAAGAAGGGTAAGCAGAAAGAAGCGCTGCTCACCAAAACAAATATATATGTTGTGTAAATGATCCAGATATCTTTGGGGAAGATGACTGAAATATCGAAATATCGTCTGTGACATTCAGTGGTGCCTCCTCGCCTGCTTGGCTGAAAGAGCTGAAATCTAAGAAGCGTATGAGTCAGCACGGCAGTGACGCTTAGCCAGACTGAGGTGAGTGATTTAATATAATTAAAAAAGCTTGCCATGATTTTTGTATTTTACTTATATGCTAAAATATGATTCTGAGTATTATTTAAAAATGTAAAAACGTATTACTGTAGCTTTTAATATATAGATTTTTTTAGGTTACAGTACAGAAGTTCCTACATTGCTGTATGACTGTGGGGGAAATAATTATTTGATCACATGCAGAATTTGTAAGTTTGATCACTTGCAAAGACAAACACTTTTATGTTGGTTTAATTTTAGTGGAGAGAGACAGAGTATTAACCAATCAACCAATAATACAGAAAAAAAAACCCTGCATTGCATAATAGTAACATGAAATGCTGAAATTTGGTAAAAGTAGTTGATCCCCCAAGCAAAACATGACTGAAGCCATTGCTAGCAAGCACACTGGTTAGATGTGTCTTGTAGTTGGTCACCAGGTTTGCACACATCTGAGGAGGGATTTCGGCCTACTCCCCTTTACAGAAACTTTAAAGAAAGACATGGCAAAGACATGCTCAGTTGGCTGTCTAGGCTGTTGCTTGGCAACTGGAAGCTTCAGCTTCCTCCACAGATTTACTGTCGCACTGGCGTCTGGAGATTGGCTAAACCACAAAATGACCTTAATGTGCTTCTTTTTTAGTCACTCCTTTGTTGCCTCGGCGGTATGTTTTGGGTCATTGTCATGCTTAAAGACCCATCCAAAACTCATCTTCAGTTTTCTGGCTGAAGAAAGGAAGTTTTCATCCAAGATTTTTCAGTACATGGCCCCGTCCATTGGGCCTTCAGTGCAGTGAAATTGTCCTGTACTCTTAGCAGAAAAACAACCCCAAAGCATAATGTTTCCATCTCCATGCTTGACTGTGGGGATGGTGTTCTTTGGGTCAGTATTTCTCATGACAGGTTGGCGCCAAATGGCTCAATTTTAATTTCACATGACCACAGCACTTTCTCCCAAGCCTCTCTGAATCATTTAGATGTTCACTGGCAAAGATTTAAGATGGCGGCGCGCACAGACGCAGCGGCCCGGAGCTCCTACACTTTTGCACCGGAACACACGCCTCAGCTGCACACATTACTGAAGCACTTGGAACACAGGAACACCTATGCACGGCTCCTCTTTGTAGACTACAGCTCGGCTTTTAATACCATCCGGCCATACAAACTCCGTCCCAAACTCCACCAACTGGGACTTAACTCCTCTCTGTGCAACTGGATTGTGGACTTCCTCACTAACCGTAGACAGAGTGTCAGAGTGGGTAAGAACACCTCTTCCACCCTTGTGGTCAACACCGGTGCCCCTCAGGGGTGTGTTCTGAGCCCTCTGCTATACACTCTCTTCACCCATGACTGTATTTCCTCCTGCGCGTCCAATCTCATTGTTAAGTTTGCAGATGACACTACAGTGCTTGGACTTATATCCAACAATGATGAGACAAACTATAGGACAGAGGTGCAACAACTAGAGTCATGGTGCCACGACAATAACTTGGTCTTAAACACCAAAAAGACCAAGGAGATCATTGTAGATTTCCGGAAGAGGGGCCATAACAACCATCTGCCTCTCTTCATTGGCAGTGAGGCGGTGGAGAGGGTGAGCAGTTTTAAATTCTTGGGGGTAACTGTGACCGAGGACCTGTCCTGGGGCAACCATATCACCTCAGTTGTACGGAAGGCCCAACAGCGCCTCTACTACCTGAGGAGACTGCGGAGCGCACACATTCCCAGATCTCTGATGTTGAACTTCTACAACTGTGCCATCAGCAGCGTTCTGACGTATGGATTTCTAGTGTGGTTCCCCAGCTGCACCAAGGCCGATCAGCAAGCACTCCAGCGGGTGGTGAAAGAAGCTGGCAGAATTATTGGAACAAGTCTGCCAGAGATCAGTAATATCTTCCCCACTCGCTGTCTGAGGAGGGTGCACAGTATCCTGCGGGACCAACATCACCCTGCGCGCCACCTTTTCCATCTGCTGCCCTCAGGGAGAAGGTACAGGTCTATACAGGCCAGAACATCCAGACTGGCCAACAGCCTGTATCCACAGGCTGTGAGGCTCCTGAACTCTCTGCCCCCCTCTCACGGACAATAACCATATCCAACTTCTTAATAGCAATGAACTGGTCTGCATTGGTGCATCATATCTTTATTCTCTTCCCCCTCCTGCCCCCCCCCCCCCCCTCTTTCTTAAATAGATAACTATCATATCTGATATCATATCTCACAGTACAATAATATTGAATGGGTTGCATTGTTGTATTTTGTCATGTTTCTCAGGTCTTTGTCTGAATTTCTACGAACATTATTGCTAAGGATTGTCTTATTGCATTGGAGTCACACTGGGTTAAATATGTACACTTGGGTTTTAAGGGGTATTTATTATTTTCTTCTTTTTTTTGGGTTGTATGGAAGCCCCAAACGCAATTTCATTGTTCTTGACAATGACAATAAATAAATAAATACTAAATACTAAACCTACGACAGGCCTGAACATGTGCCTTCTTGACCAGGTGGACCCCCACAGCCGCTACAGGATTGCAGTCCATTACGAGTATCTTACCACTGTGCTTGCTAAAGGGTTTCTCTACTAAGTAGAAGGACTAAGTCCTGTTTTTCTTGGTGATCAAATACTTATTTCATTCAGTGACATACATATGGGACTGCATGTTTGCGTGGGTTCTCTCCGGTTACTCCATCTTCCTCCCGCAGCCCTAAGACATGCAGTTAGTGAAGTTAGGTCTTTTTCTGTGTTATCCCTGTGTCAGATTAGCAAACTGTCCATTGTGTACCTTGTCTCCTGCACTATTGTAGTTGGGGATCCAACTACACCCCTCCCGGTCCTTATAAGGATAAGCAGAAGAGAATGGATGGACAGACACAAAGAAGTGTATAACTTTTATGTAATATGCGTTTTTCTAGATTTTTGGTTGATATTCTGTCTCTCTCCATTAAAATGAAACTATCACAAAAAGTAGAGACTGTTGATTTCTTTGTGAGTAAAGTTAGTAATTAAGCAGGGGCTCAAATAATTATTTCCTTCAGTGTAGTTGTCAGTAGGGGGTAAAAGGGTTTTTTAATTACTTTTTCTTATCCAAAAAGTGATCTAATAGTCTTTTGTGCAAAAGGTTTCTTTGAATGACTTGTAGATTCATCAGCTGTTTTTCTGCTACTTCTAACCCTTTTATGACTGGTGCATTGCGTATAATTATAGGGCTTAACAGGATTGGCTGTAGATAAGCATGAACATTTTGACCTTTTTAACATTTGGCTTACTTTGCATTTTTTTCTAAGGCAGGCTATGACAAAACCGACAGCGAAGACAAAAAAAAACCCCAACGGGAAACAGGCCATTATCTTTGCTTTTTTTTTTTTTCTTCTATCACAATGAGAACCAGACACTGGGGGAAAACATTTTGTACCTAAATGTACTTTATTCTGCTTGATGTGCTTTTAACCTGCCTGTAAAATTAACCCTAACTCTCACAGGTTTTGACTAGCTTAGGGAGAATTATGGAAGTATAAAGGGCTTATGAACACACCAAACACACATTGTGTTACTGATGTTACCACATTATGAGTTTTATATATTCAATGCTTCCATTTGACCTTACTGCATCTTGTCCACCCTTTAGGAAACACCGTGCCATTGCCATTGAGCTCAGCTGCTGCTGCCGGCAGACATGACCGCTCCATCGTGTGCCCAGAGTGCCTTATTTTGTACCTTCACTGGGATGTTCACTTTTGCTGAACGCGCCTTTGAAATTGAATATAATGCCAAGTCTACGTGCCTGTGATGTTTTAATGCCAAGTACATGTTATATGAAATGTTGTTTAAGAAGCTCAGTGGAGAGCAAATACCCCAGTGTCATTTGGAGCAAAGTCATGGACTGTCTGCCTGGATTGTGTAAATTTGTAAGACTGTCATGTACTGACAGGGACTGATGACACTAGGCCTTTAGCAGGATATCTACATTCACACACACGCAGGCCTTTTTATAGTTGTGAGGACACTCGTTGATCACATTGCCTACCCGCTCTCCCAACCCAACTCTTGTCATGTTCTAAATCCAATTTTAACCGCATCATTATCATCAAGTGTGAACCCTCGAAGAGACCTTTGAGGCTCTGGATCCTCACAATGCAGAAGTTCCCTCACTGTGATTTAGAATTTTTTTTTTTTTATCCTCATAAACACAGAAATACACGGATGAGGAAACACATGTGTACAGAATTACGAAATATAAATAATGCACCTTGTGTGTATTTAGTTTTAATTGTACAAAAATGCCTTTTATATTGTTTAACCGATCACAAAGCATCTCAAGTAAGGCTTGAAGCACTTTAAGAAAAGTTCTAGCAAATTACCGTCCAAACAGCAGTAGAGTAAAAACTGTAGTGACAGAATCCCGGGATTTTTTTGTGCCTTCTTCATTTTGTTACATCATTAGTGTCTATCTACTTTTTAAAACAAGATCTCACAAGGCTTAATTAAGTACTGCCTGATTTGTTTAACCCACCCACTAGCTGGTTAGAGCGTCAACAGTGGGCTGAGAGGATATTTCTGGGGTGCAATAACAGAGTCAGAAAAAAAATGTTTAAAGGAGAAAAATGCAATAATGTGCTGGAGGTTTTATGTGCCTTTTTAATGTTTAAGAATGAATGTCATCAAAATGGAATTCATTATTGATCAACTTACTGTATGTTAGTGGGAAATTGGGGGAATTTTATTAAAATGTTTTCTATGAAATGAAGTTGAGTGTATTATTTATTTGTTGGTTGATTAATTTATTTTGGACATTGAACTTCCTATTGCATGTATTCAGTGGCAGTAAAGCATAGATACATTAACTGGGCAATATATTAGGTACACCTTACTCATACTGGGTTGGACACCCTTTCCACCTTCAGAGCTACCTTAATCCTTTGTGGCATAGATTCAACCCAGGAGCTGGAAACATTCCTCAGAGATTTTGTCCATATTGTCATGATGGCATCAAACAGTTGCTAGATATTCAGCTGCTGCGCATCCATGATGTGAATCTTCCTTTCCACCACATCCCAAAGGAGCTCTATTGGAATGAGATGTGGTGATTGTGGAGGCCATTTGAGCATAATGAAATCACTGTCAGGTTCAAGAAATCACTTTGAGATAATCTGAGCTTTCTGTCACCTGTGTTATCCTGCTGGAAGCAGCCATCAGAAGATGGGTGTACTGTGATCATTAAGGGATAGACAGGGTCAACAACAATACTCAGGTGGACTGCGGTGTTTAAATAATTCTCTGTTGGTAGCAAAGGGTGCAGGAAAATGTCCCTCCACATCATCACACCAGCAGCAGCCCAAACTATTGATATAAGCCCGGATGGATTCATGGTCTTATTTTGTTTATGCCAAATTCTCACTCTATGCTCTGAATGTTACTGCAGAAATCAAGACTGGGAAATGTTTTTCCAATTTTCCATTGTGCAATTCCAGTGAGCTTGTTTGAACTGTAGCCCCAGTTTCTTGTTCTTCGGTGATAGGAGTGGCACCCAGTGTGGTCCCGTCTGCTTCAAGGTTCAATGTGTCATTTGTTCAGAGATGGTCTTTTGTATACCTTGGTTGTAAAAAAATGGCTATTTAAGTTACTTTTTTCATCCTATCAGCTCAAAGCAGTTTGGTCATTGTCCTCTAACTTTTGGCATCAACCAGGAATTTTCACCCAGAGAACTGCAGCTCACTGGATATTTTCTTTTTTTTTTTAAACCATTCTCTGTAAACTCTAGAGATGGTTGTGTGTTAAATCCCAGTAGATCAGCACTTTCTGACATATTCAGACCAGCCCATCTGGTATTATGCCAGATTCAAAGTCAATTAAGTCATCCTTTATGCTCCATTCTGATTCTCAATTTGAACTTCAGGAGGCCGTCTTGACCACATGCCTAAATGCACTTTTTAATGCAGTTTCAGTGTCAATGTGATTGATTGCTTAGATAACAAGCAGTTGAATAGGTGTGCCTAAAAAGTGTTGAGTGACTTCTTCGATTGTGTTTTACAAATCCTTTTGCTCTTGTCGTTTTTTTGGAGTTATTCATAAAAATGTGCCTATTCTTTTGAAATTGCACATAAAGGGAAAATTTGGATGCAATTTCTGTTGGGAACTGGATGAAGAGAAAGGTAAAGAAAGGGGTAGAAGAGTGGAGAGTGGAGAGCAAGATAGCTGGGTGGGGCCAATAGTGCTGAGTGAGACTGATCTCTGTTCATTCTCTTGGCTGGCAGTCAGAGCTTGTACCCACTATAGGATCATGGTCAGGATGGCAGCACAGGCAGAGAGCTGGGCAGCGCTTGCCAGTGTGCCAGGGACAGAGGGCAATCCTATTGAGAAGCAGTGTGATGGACACAATGGGTGCGACAGACTTGCTGCATCAACAGGCTTTTTGCTGCTGTGGCTAGAAATAAACCATAAATACCCCCACTGGCATCCACCAACCGCTCACCAGGCCTCCACACAGATCCTCACTCAGTCACAGACAGAAAGGGCAAAGAAAAGAAAGAGGGAAGACGGAAAACGTGGCTTGTACGGGGTGCATTGAAGCACAAGCCATCAAGGTAAAGAAAAAAAAAGAAAAAGGGAAAAAGAACCAAGATAATTATTTTCCCTTTTTTTTGTTTTCTCTCAAGAACTTCTTCTGTGTGGATCCAGAGGGACTATTAGTGTGCTATTCTAACAGATACAAGTAAGATTTGTGTAAGCTAAACAAAAGTTTGCAGGTTACTTCCTGATTGATTTCTGAACAACAAGATTATGCTAATCTAAACTGTATTATGCAATCCAATCTTGCAGGAAAACCTTTTTCAAGTGCATAAAGTCAATAGCTCATATCTCATCATTTTTATTTGAATGTTTATTTTGTATATCAGGTGTATGTATTTAATCTGACACTAAGCAATGTGATTGTTGTGCTTTGTAGACTAAAAATGACAGACCAGCAGGGAACCCCAGACCAGCTGCCTGCAGAAAAGGGCCAAGGAGGGGCTGGAGCAACATATAAGGTACCAGATTTAACAAGAGGGACTTTTCTGTTAAACAAGCTCAAAAAGACCACGGGCTTATGGACTGCATCATTCAACTGCTCCACCTGTCCCTGTTTTGCAGCTGGTGGTTTTTGAGTATGAGAACTTTCGTGGAAAAAAGGTGGAGCTGTCTGGTGAATGTAAAGATGTGCTGGAGAAGACACAAAGGGTTGGTTCAGTCATTGTGGAGTCGGGACCGTGAGTGACTCAGTTACCCTTCCTTCATTTTCACTGCATGTAGATCCTATTTTGTAGCTGTTACCTTTGCTTTCAACAAATGTGTGCATTTATATGTCTTGCTTATTTTCCATGTTGTCAGATGGGTAGGGTTTGAGCGTCCAAGTTTTGCTGGAGAGCTGTTTGTGCTGGAGAAAGGAGAGTATCCTCGTTGGAGCACCTGGACCAACTGCCAGAGTAGCTACAGCCTGAGCTCCTTTAGGCCTCTGAAAATGGTATGTACTTGAAATGAAATGAACCTCAGACATTTTGTGATTTTGCAAGGGTTGATGTTAAACATGTGGAAATATACTGTTTTCTGCAGGACAGTGCAGATCACAAGTTACATCTGTTTGAGAATGCTGGCTTTGAAGGCAGAAAAATGGAGATTGTTGATGATGATGTCCCCAGTCTGTGGGCTCATGGTTTCCAAGACCGTGTGGCCAGTGCTAAGGCTGTCAATGGAACGTAAGTTTCACCATTCTCAGTCTCTCACTACAATGATTTCCACTTATCAGAACTGAAGCCATGAAATGTAAGATAGAAGTGCATTTGTGCAAAATGATACTAAATTTGTGTAAAAATCACTGTCCCAGAAATGTGATACTGTTTCTCTTTCTCGTGAAGGTGGGTAGGATACATGTATCCAGGTTACAGAGGGCGCCAGTATGTGTTTGAGCAAGGAGACTTCAAGCACTGGAATGATTGGGGAGCCACTGCACCTCAGATCCAGTCCGTCCGACGTGTGCGGGACATGCAGTGGCATAAGAGAGGGTGCTATATTGCCCCTGCCCCCGCCCCTGCCCCAGCTCCTGGTCCAGCCCCAGCTCCAGCCCCTGGCCCTACACCACCCAATCCTAACCCTATTCCCAACCCCAAATCCCAAACTCAGCCCGAAGCTTAAACTCCCACCTCTGACACCTTCCACAGAAACTGGTGAATGCTGAAGGCAGCTGGCCAGTCCTTAGTCTCTCATTATTAAAGCTCTTTATTGGTTTAGGCTTTTGGAAAACTGGAACTGAAAAAATTAACCATGCATCTCTGTTGGAAATAAAAGTTTTGGCCCTGATTCTGGTTATTTGTAAATTATTCCATGCCATTTATTTTGCATAAATTAATACATGGGATTGGAGTGAGAGTGTTAAAACGATCTGTGCATTAGACAAACAACTTATAAGTATATTAAAATTAAGTAAACAATAATTCAGACCAGAAAGAAATAATTATCAACTATTAGTAATTGGCATTAGAAGGGTGCGTGATGTGAAAAAAAAAACCTTTGTTTTTTTTGTGACACTAGAAATCCTTGCTACACTACCACTGATAACCTGATATTCTTTTTCAATTATTTAGTCACTGTCGACCTGATGTTTGGTTCTTCTGAGTCTTTGAATCTAGTCAGGCCCCGTTTCTTTTTAACTCTGGGGCATTGTAATTAATGCTCATAAAATTTTTGCTATTTTTATACATTTTTTTTTTTTACTATTAGGCACTTGTTAGATTGTAAACTAACTGTGATATTCAGCCACTGTTTTGTTGATAAAAACACGATCAGCCCCCTCTTCAGAACCTTTCCCAGCGTTCCTTGGTGTGCTCAACTCTCATTGGTTAACAACTGCATTTATGCCCGCCCACATAAAATGGAACATCCAATCAGAACCAAGATTCATTCAGCAGGCTCGTGAGCTGGGCGGGCAACGCGCAAAATTTGAAAGTTGACCGGAAACAGGGTGGCTGTGTAGAAAATAGTGTGCTCTTAAGCACATAAATATGCCTATATAACTTAGAAAGAGTATAATAGCTACCTAAACGACTAGCTGGTGAGTAATTTCCTAACAGACCGCTTTAATTTATTCATATGTCAAGAGTGTTTCGTCTTTAATGTTGTTTTATAAGCTAAGTTAGAAAGCGAACGTTACCCACCGTTAGCTTAGCGCGCTAAAGGGGGGCATGTTGTTGACACCAAGTGACAGCTTTTCCTTGGTCTGTAGGTATCAATATTTCGTTAATGCCCTGGATTTAAATCTCGACTTGCTACCTGCTTTTATGCTGTGAAGAGACCATGCTGAAGTTTAAATACGTGAGTCAGGGAAACCTGAAAACACCGTCTTCCTCTGCTGACCCTATCACTAGCCGCAGCTCACGACTCAACCAGCTGTTTCAGGTAAAGTAATGGATCAGTTTAGGTGTAGTTTCGATCTCTTAAAATTCAGTTTAAATACATCCCGAATAGCAGACTCCTGTGAATTCCACTTTTCTTGTTTGTGTATTGTTTTCAGGGACGACTGAGTCTGTGTGGGGAGCAGGGAGGATGCACTTTAGGTCGGGAAGAGTTTCTGGAGGCTTTGCTGCTTCTCTACCAAGAGTGCACTTCCCCAGAACTTATGAAAATACATCATGTGGCAAACTTCGTCAATAAATGTAAGCATACATTTTAAATATGAGCAAGATTTGTTTGTTTTATTTATCAGTCATATCCGTTTTAACAAAACCTGATTATATCAACTGATGAAATTGATTAAGAGCAGTTATATTTGTGATGCACAGTTTTAAAATGCTCTTAAGCATACTACAAGGCTTATGCCTTTTTTGTAATATCTGTAAGGTGGACTTTGATAATTGTACTAAGAGTATGTTGCTGTTGGTCTAGTTAGAATAAGGTGTTTAGCTCATAGTTCGCATTCATAAAAATGTCTTAAAGGTTTTACTTCAAATTTTGAAGCCATAAAGGGTGAAAAAGTTGTTTGTGCTGTGCTGAGCTGAGCTGTTCGTGCTTTTTGAAACAGTTTCTGAAGTTGTCTCGGAGCTGCGGGCCCTACAGCCCAGGCTTCAAGACTTTGACCTGCATGCAGTGGTGGGTCGGGGTCGTTTTGCTGAAGTCCGAGTTGTCCGGGAGAAGGCTACTGGAGGTGTTTGTGCACTTAAAGTCATGAAGAAGACAGTTTTACGCACTCAAGAAAATGTAAGTTTCGTCCTCTAAGAACTACATCGTACCAGAGAGTTTTGATATCCATGTCTGGGACACAAAAAGGAAATTTTGGTAGTTTGCTATTTATTTGTTAATAGTTTTTTTTCCAGAAGGAAAACCAGAGGTGGGAGTAATAAAATAAATGTATGCTGGTTCCATTTAAAGTTGTGTGAAAAAGAAAGTTTTAAGGATTCCACTGTAGCAGTCTTGTGCACTTAACAGTTTTGTAGCTTTACAACGTTGCTTCTGTTTGCAGAGGTTTGTGAAAATTTGTTTATGCACAGCAAATAAATGTCTGGGTTCCTCTAGACACTTCAGTCTAGTTGAGGACTGGACCATTGCAACACCTTGATTCTTTTCTTTTTTAGTCATTCGGTTGTAGATTTGTTGCTTTGCTTGGTGTCATTGTTACGTTACATGACCTAGTTTGGGTGTAGCTTTAGCTTTTGGACAGATGTCCTTACTCTCAATCGTCAATACTTTGGCATACAGAGGAGTTCATAGCTACTTCCCACTGCACGCACCCCAGGTACTGTGGGTGAAATAAAAGCCCAAATCATCAGCCTCTAGAACTCCATTTGAGGCATTTTTGTTGATATGCTGTCTTTGATGTTCACCAGTTGTGGTGCTGTGCATTATAGCCAAGCATGTCCACTTTCGTCTTGTCTGTCTGAAGGATATTGCTCTTGAAATCTTGTGGTTTGTTCAGATTCAACTTTGCAAACCTAAACTGAGCTACCATCTTCTTTTTAGATGGGCATTTTCAAATAAGACATACTTCTTCACTCTTTTTTTTTTAGTTGTGTTGTTACAAACTTTAACATGTTAACTCGAGCCTGAGATGTAGCCCTTTTGTTTTGTTTTTTGAAATTTCTTTGAATATTGGGCCATCTGACCTTTGGATTACTTTGTTGAACTTGTTTTTGCAGAGGTGGTCACATTTGCTGGTGATCAGCAGCATCTGCCTGCTACTTACCCTCTTAATTCCTACACAGTAAGGGTGTACTTCACTGAAAAAAACGTTCTTTTTCTCAAGACTGTAGCTTTTGTTTCAGGATTTCTTTGAATACACTGTCATAGATTAGTGGAACAAATGCCCATTATTAATGTTTAATTAATGTTTATAATACCACTTGTGGTTTGCTCACTACCACAAGTGGAAACCCTATAAAACGGGTAGATTTAGAGTCCGTCTAATGGGAGTGGAAAGGTTCATATACTTGAGATGGATTTCTGTCAGAATGAAATTCACTGAGAACAATCATGTAATAATAGCATTTATTGAAAAGTATTTATTTAATTATTTTAACACAGAGACAACTATTCACTCTCATATTCAGACCGATGAGCAATTTAGAAACACCAGTTAACCTGGATGCATGGGATAATTATTTTATCTTTTTTTTTTTTGTTATAATAGTCCTCTAATAAAATGATTTCCTCAGGAGTATTGAAGTGTATAAAGAATAAGGGGCTTGAATTTTTCACTTTCACATTTACTACACAAGTACTGTTAACTGTGTCTCAGCTACTTGGTGTTTCAAATTTGTACTCCTAAAAAA
The DNA here is from genome assembly GCF_057381845.1 of Rhamphochromis longiceps. Classification (NCBI taxonomy): domain Eukaryota; kingdom Metazoa; phylum Chordata; class Actinopteri; order Cichliformes; family Cichlidae; genus Rhamphochromis; species Rhamphochromis longiceps. Next base: position 15,510,067 of record NC_140561.1, read on the forward strand.
GTCCACTGGAGAGTGCTGTAGGGCTAAGCACAACAAATGTCACTTGGATCCAATATTTCACAGCTGTGCTCTCTGGCATATGACTAATCGGACAGATCTCCGTCAGAATAGTACATGAGCTGTGACACAAAGGGAGCTGAAGAATGAACAGTTTTAATGAACAAGAAATGTCTTCTTCGTGCCACCTGTGACAGTTTAGTGTAATTTAGTCTCATCTGTCGCTTATAAAAAGAGGGAACAAGAACTGAAGCTAGATGAGAAAGGCAAGAATTCTAATCACCAGAAAAAGTAGATTTTTTCACAGTTTTATCTGAAATAAAATGCAATTACATTTAACCCACATTCAGTTTCTTAATATGGAAGTTTCTGTGTTTCAGGCACATCTGTTTATATGGCCATTATACTAATCACAGTGTATATTTGTATTGCTTACATTTCAAACAGTATAACTGCTCATTGCTCACCTTCTAACTCTTCAAAGGTGATTTTTCATGAAGAGGAGCGGAGGATCTTGGCTCTGAACAGTAGTCCCTGGATCCCACAGCTGCTGTATGCCTTCCAGGATAAAGATGATGTTTACCTGGTGAGACTGCGGCACATGTTTCTTTTTTTTCTTTTTTATCTTAATGATGAATTGAAATGACTAGTTTGCTAATTTTTTCTGAATCAAAAGAATATTTTAAGGATCTTTTGTAACACACAGAGAAAATGGCACACACACAACATACTGTACTTACTAATACAATATTTGTGCTATATTTGATGTATAAAGCAAAGGCCTTGTATTTTGTAGTGTAGGCCTCGATGTAGTGTTAGTCCCAGTGTTACAAAATAGTACTGACCGTATAGTGACTGGTCATAGTAGATAGCTGCCCTTCCCTAAGCCTGGTTCTGCCTGAGGTGTCTTCCTGTTAAAAGTGAGTTTTTCCTTCCTACTGTTCCATAGTGTTTGCTCAGAGGGGGTTGTTTGACTGTTGGGGGGTTTCTGTATATATATAGTAGGGTCTTTACCTTGCAATATAAAGGCCCTTGAGGCAACTCCTGTTGTGATTTGGTGCTATGAAACAAAAAATTGAGTTGGTATGACATATTAGCTTTCACTCAAAGTATCATAAGCACACTGTGTATTCCCCCAAACTCTAAAATTATACTGTGGGGAAAATGGCTAGACTCAGAAGTAAAACAAACACCCACACTATACATGAACCCTAGAAATACAATCATCAAAATTTGCCTATTGTTACCTGCTTTCTATCTTTGATTTTCAAAATTTGACCAACAAAACTGGCAGTCACTCAAAGTGGCATGTGAAGGAGGAATTATAAAATGACCAATCTGTTTGTACAAGAAAAATATTTTGTAGCAGGGGAAAAAAGGTTTCATCCTTAAGTCGTTATTTTTGCCATCAGTACGTTCCACAGTGACCAGGATTTTTTCATGATAAATCACATCATTCATTACTGACTCCTCCTGTGGCTTTTTAGATGCTGTGCTTGGTTTTAGTTTTTCTTGAAATTAAAAGCTTACTGCAACTAACAAAACAGTATCACATTTTTTTAAGCTATCACTGTGAAAAATAAGGAGGGAAATCAGAAACTAAACTTACTGTTTACCATTTAAAACACTCAGTGAATGTATACTCTTTATGCTGCATTATTGTATGAGTAACTAATTAAAGGGGGAAACGTATCCCTTTTAATAATGCAATCTTAGCACTTTGTCAGTTACAGTTAGCTGTTAAACTTACAATGAATCTGTATTTTTCCTTATGATCAAGGCTGTCTTAGGTAGTAGGAAAGAGTGCAGTCAGTTTCTTGTGCAGCTGGGCCTTATATTTTATCCTGCCCTTTTTGTTTTCTTTCTCTCACCATCTATATATGTTCCTTTATGTCCCCTGCATATCTGTTTCAATTCTTCCTCTTTTTTTCTCTCCCCCTCTGTCTCTCTGCTCCTTAACTGAGCATGGAGGAAAATACAAAGCATCCATCTTTATCCGTGTGTCAGAGAGGCACCCAGTCTCCCTGTTGCTAGGTAACACTGGAGAATGCTCCTGTTCATTGAGACTCGCTGACCATTCATGTGCATGGGCTTTGCCTGTTTATGGCTGTATGGCTTTAAACATATAGCTCAAATCAACTTGGCACAGCACCTTTTATTTCAGTGTGCAGACAGCAGGAAAAAAAAAAGAATTTTAGGCAACGTTAACCAAGGCTGATTTATTTTTCCAAACTTTCAAAACTACATGTCTTCAAATGGGCTATGTTATGGTTGCAGTATGTTGCTTTGAGTTAAATGTGTCTTCTTTCATCCTATGATCATTCATTCTAGGCTACACTGGGATTATGCATTTATTCTTGACATATTTTTAGCAATTGAACAGGAATACTTTGACTGCAGTATCATAGATAAATCAGCAATAGTACCCAGTGTTATATAACTGAATCTATAATGAGGAGAACCACCCTATAAGCTTATGCGGAGCAGAGCTTTGATGTAAGCTCAGACACATGGCCCTACACTTGTTGCTTTGTTTTTCCTTCTAAATATAGACACATTTAGAGGCGTTCTTAAAGCTTTTACAGCCTTCAACAACAACACACAATCCTTCAAATGCTATGTACTGGTTATAGTCTTATCCTGCCAGTTCCTCACTTTAAACACATATGCTTTCAGGCGATGGAGTACTTGCCAGGCGGTGACCTGATGTCTCTCCTAAACCGATATGAGGATCAGTTTGATGAGTCCATGGCTCGATTTTATTTGGCTGAGCTGGTAGAGGCCATTCATGCTGTCCACCAGTTGGGCTACGTCCACAGGTAAAATACCCGCTATGAAATCCAACCTGTTATTGATAGAGGATTAGCCAAGTAAGACTTAACAGTAAAACATGATCAATGAAGGAGTGGCAGTGTTCCCGTAGAATGGGTTTCTCGACTTCCAGGTCTATATTAAAAATGTTTTTCTTTCATTTTCATTGAAAAGGCCACAATAACCGGATCCTGTACATGAGAATTGTTATCGCTTTAACTAATTTAATGTACAGTGTGATGGCAAATGTTATAAAAATGCTGTGGAGTTTGCAAATGTCTCTGTTATGCTTGGAGCAGTAGAGCATTTTACAGTACTCAGACAACAAACAGCTCTGTAAAAGCCGTATCAAATTTCTACTAAACTATCCACTTACAGAGATGTCAAACCAGAGAATATTCTCATTGATCGGACTGGTCATATTAAGCTGGCTGACTTTGGATCAGCTGCCAGGCTAACTGCTAACAAAACGGTAAGTCGAATATAGGCTTTGCTATATGTATTAACTTCACTGGTCTTCACAATGACATTACAGAGTTTCTGTTATGTTTTCCCAGGTGGCCACTTCCACAGTGCCTGTCGGAACCCAGGACTTTCTTTCCCCTGAAGTCCTGACAGCCATGAATGGGGGTTCTAACAGCACCTATGGAGTTGAGTGTGATTGGTGGTCGCTTGGGGTCATTGCCTATGAGATGATTTATGCCCGGTCACCTTTTTCTGAAGCCACTTCGACCAAGACTATCTACAACATCCTTAACTTCCAGGTGCTGACATTGTCATTGTTTATGTATTCAATATCTATAACAGATCAGACACAAACGGTGTAATCAGTATTCCTGTTACGGTCAGTAATATATGCAGTCTAATTTAGGCAATATTTAATCAGTCTATGAAATATTTATTCAATTCTTGTTCAATTTATTTATTTTTGCCTACAGCGTTGCTTAAAGTTTCCAGAGGAGCCACGTACCAGTAAGCAGTTTGTAGACTTGGTACAGAGCTTACTTTGTGGTGCAAAGGAGCGACTGGGTTTCCAGGGACTCCACTGTCACTCTTTCTTCTCCAGCGTTGACTGGAACAACTTGCGACAAGGTGAGGAGATTCCTCTCCCTTGAGACTCCTCTGCAATCTTTTTAGTGGACGTGCTCAATTTCACTTGAAATGACATATTCTTGTTGTAATTGTGTTACAACACAGTTGATATATTACTAGTTGTTAAATTCTAATGCTTGGGTTTTTATTCTTTTATTTTTATTTATTTTTATATATATATATATATATATATATATATATATATATATATATATATATATATATATATGTATGTATGTATGTATATATATATATATATATATATATATATATATATATATATATATATATATATATATATATATATATATATATATATATATATATATATATATATATATATATAAAAATAAACAAAACCCCACCCAACAGCATCTAGTCTACGTCTGTGTGTGTTCAGGGGGTGAGCTTATAGACAACAATAGTGTTGGTGTTGTCTATAGTAAAATAATGAGATTCTGTGCGCTGTTGGCAGTAAGCCATGGTTTTTTTTTTTGGGTTTTTTTTCCTGAGGAAGGGAAGGCAGACCGTTAAGATCTGCGACTCATCTGTTTCTCAACAGATGCAGCACGCATCGTTTACACAGGCAACACCAGACATGCTCTTTGTAGCGTTTGTTAAATGTTATTGTTGCCAGTGAGTTTCACAGTTTCCCCTGACTGGCCATTGGAAAACACACCCATAACACTCAAATTAATAGATAATTTCAGTGAAGCATGGTCACATTGAAGAGGCACATGCCTACAGTGCTACTGTAATTCACAAGTGTATCTGCAGGGGTGATTGGTGTTTGTTTTGGCTCTACCAAATAGGTATTTTCTGCAGATGACACCCCCCCATTATAAAGTAATTATATAACATTACTATGCCCATGGTTTCCTCTTAGCACTGATTTGTCTATGATAAAGTGTTTAGATTGATAGTTTTTCTTTATTTATTTTTCTCTTTGTTAATTGATTTTGTTTGAGTAGTAGCAAAAAAACCCCTCAAAATACATATTTGTACAAATGTCTGCATTAAAAATATCATCCTTGTTTATTCACAACTGAGCACGGATAGAGCTTTATGCATCAGCTTTGGGTCCAGCTGATTAGCTTGCTCTGCTGCAGTGAGAGAGTGAGTGAGCATGTGTGTATGAGAGAGCGCGAAAGAGAGGAGGGAGGGACAGAGGCAGCATGTGCATCAACGCGCGACTTACTGCTCTCTAGGCTCCCACCGCTCTCCGCTCTCTATTCCTCCTCCCTTCCTTTCTCTCCCCTTTCTCCTTGTGTTTTTTTTTTTATTTTTTTATTTTAATTTTATTTTTTTTTTACATTTTTTGTTTTTAAGTACCTTGTTCATAGCGGCTTCCTTTTTCCCTTGCCCTTTCTCTTATTCCCACCTCTCATGCTCTTCCCCTGCAGTTCTCCCGCCTTTCGTTCCTGCGTTGCATGCTGAAGATGACACCTCTAATTTTGAGGAACCGGAGCAGGCAGCCCCCTGGCCAGCCTCAGCAGCCCAGCAAGGAGCTCTGCCGGCGGGCTTCCAGGGCCAGGATCTGCCTTTTCTAGGCTGGTTCTTCAGCAGAGCGTTGATACTGTTGGCCAAAACTGAGTAAGTGGTACCTGTTTACTAGTCATTGTTGGGATCATTCAAAGTAGACTAAAGCCTGTTTTTCCTTTAGATGATGCAGAGACCTTTTGCATGCACCTTTCTAATACCTTTTGTTGGTAAAGACCCCATGCTAGTATTGAATGCTGTTCTGCCATTAGTCTCCTCATTACCACGGCAACAATTTCCAGGTAGCCTTGTTTCAGGTGACCTAGCATGGTGCCCAGGGCAGTTGGTATTGTCCCTGTCATTAGTGTTGTGCCTGTTGGGGCCAAAAAGGGTTTGGCTATATGCTGTGTCAGACAAGGAATGAGAAAAGGGAGGGATCCTCCTGTTCTGTGGTGCTCTCTCCTACTGACTTCTTGTTTTTGTACCTTCAGATCACACGTAAGTGATCCAGTGCGCAGATAGATCAAATGAATGGCTCAGAGGATGTTAGCTGGTGTTATCTTGCCATCGACTGATTGGTATGCGACTGAGTGTGCCGATGAGGTTTGCTGAGAAGTGGAACCCCACACATAGACACACTCCCACCCTCACTGCTGTTATTGTGCCTTCTCTGTTACTGTGAAGCGTAATAGGCTCCTGACTTTTACGGCATGGGTTTTGGGACTGTAATTATACCTAATTGTGTTTGGCTTCTTAACCCCTGATAATAAAGCAAGAGGATGGGTTTTTGTTCTTGCAGCCCCATGCTAGTGCTCTCGCAGGTTAATGGTGCTGGAGACTGCAGATCATGACAGCAGCGGCAACAGAAATGGAGAAAAAGCATTAGCAGATTAGACTGGGAAAAAGGATGAGAGCTCAGATTGGGGGAGAGAATTATTTCTATGGTTACAACCGTGATGCTTTTTTTGGGGGGGGGTTTTGTGTGTGTGTGTGTGTGTGTGTGTGTGTGGGGGGGTTTTTGTTGTTTTTTTTCCCCCCTGTCCCCACCCCCCATCTTTACCCGTCTCATCTCCTCCTGTTATTTCTCCCTCTTCTAATGTCTAAGTCGCCTTGCTGTTACACCATCAGTCATCTGTTCAAGGTTTTTAACAGAAGCCAGTCATTTTCTATGCTGCATTTGATTAAGAGGAGCTCAGTGTTCATAAAATGTGTCAGAATTGTGTTGCGTGTGTGGGAGCATGCATATCCGTGTACACATTATTCATTACAATGCCAAATAGGAAAGAGAAATGAACCTAGAGCCAGGCATAATGAAATGCTAATCATCTGTTTTGGGGGTTCCTGCTATTGTTTGTTTTTTCTTCTCCTTTTTGAACTTGTCTGTCTCACTCCTCATTAGTAAAAACTTAACAGCAAAATCCTCTTAAAAATTTGCCTCAAATTTATAAGAAGCTGTCTGTGGTATAGTGTCGGAAAATCATACTAAACACCCATAAAAAATGACATTGTTAGGATTTTTGGCTGGATTAAGGAAATTCTGAGATGGTTAATACAACATGCGCAGTATTTACAGTTTATAAATATCTGTTTTTGCCTGTTTGGAGCTGGACATAAAACGGTGTTATTAGGTCAGTCTGTCTGGTCAGGCATCCAACGTCGTGCCAAATATCTACCGATACTGGGTAAAGGTATATGGGTGCCCATTGTTCCTTCGTTGGCGTCAAATGTAATCCTGTAATATAGGCTATGATTTTTGTCTTACAAGGTACCTTGGCAACACACACACACACACACACACACACACACACACACACACACACAGTATGTAGGAAATCCATTGAGGACATTCATGGGCTTTTGGAAAAGAAATTTGTGTTTGTACTGAATTCCCGCCATTTACAGTGGTGCCATCAGGGTCAAAGCTTTTCATGGGGGACCCCTTTTTTTTTTTTTTTTTTTTTTTTTTTTTTTTTTTTTTTTTTGAACAAACTGCCCCAGGACATGTACCACATGAATGACCAAAAGAATGTTGGCAATGGTAGGAGAAGAAGAGTCTTCTAGCACTTATATTAAAAACAGAGAAAAAAATTATGTGTGTGTGTGTATATATATATACACACACACACACACACACACACACACACACACACACACACACACACACACACACTAGTGTGTGTGTTATTTTATTTTAAGCACAAATTGAAAAAATAAATTGTTATTGGGAATTTTGCATGTCCTACAAAAGATTTCCCCAGAGGTTGCCTTGTTTTCATCACACTGCTTGTTAGTATTACGTGTGTTTGTTTCTTCCTTCAGTGTACATGACTGTTATCCATCCTTTTGCGTACCTGATGAGTGCTGCTAAGCCTTTTAACTTTCTTTGTGTCATTGTCTTTCTGAGTCTCTTCAATAATGCAGTTTGCACTGGTTACTCATTTCTTTTTCCTCCACAGTTCAAAAACATGACAGCTCTCCCATTCCTCAGTGGAAAGAGTGGTCTAACATTTTCTCTCTTTTAAATACTTAAATTCTTCATGGCCACATTATGTTTAGCGTTATTAAAGTATTACCTATGCTTCCTGAAACTCAAGCAAAAATCTCCAGCTAATTTCTTAAATGGCCACATTATCTGTACAAAAACCCACCCACCCCCCATCTCCCACTTGAATTTTGATGTCTAACATCAATTTTTAATTGGCATCTGGCTGAAATGCTTCTGTTTAATCTAGAGGCCTGTGAAAAAGAACTGCCTAGGGTGTTGCTGTTTTTGTTTCAGCAGTACAAGCCGTGTGTGTGTGTGTGTGTGTGTGTGTGTGTGTGTGTGTGTGTGTGTGTGTGTACACACTTTTCTGTATATTGTATATATGGTGTGTGTGTGTGTGTGTGTTTCAGGGGGATGCTTCTCGGTGCAGAGAGGCAAAGGGAGCAGTGCTTGCTTTTCTGATTATTTTTAACACTGTGACTCAGTCTGAGTCAACTTTATTAAAGATCCTTCTGCAGTGTTTGTGAACTCATTCATACAGATTCATTCATTTATTTAGAGGACCTCTATTCATAGTTGCCTTGTCTCTGGTCAGCAAAATGGGAAAAATTCACTTAGTGCTCTCGATTGCTGCAGAGAATGGAAACAAAATGGAACATTACCTTATACAAATAACAACAAAAAAAGAGTGTATTGTACTCACACTGAGTCTTCTGGAGACCAGCCCCACGCAACAGCATATCCCAAATTCTCCTGTCAAATTATTTTGTCAGGCTAACGGCAAACATTCCCGGGTCTGCAGGTCCATTTTGTTCATGCCGTCTGTTTTGTCCTAATCATACTGCAGCAGAAAGAAGAAGAGAAAAAAAAAAAATATATATACACACACACACACACAGTGGGGCAAAAAAGTATTTAGTCAGCCACCGATTGTGCAAGTTCCCCCACTTAAAATGATGACAGAGGTCAGTAATTTGCACCAGAGGTACACTCCAACTGTGAGAGACAGAATGTGAAAAAAAAATCCATGAATTCACATGGTAGGATTTGTAAAGAATTTATTCGTAAATCAGGGTGGAAAATAAGTATTTGGTCACCTCAAACAAGGAAAATCTCTGGCTCTCACAGACCTGTAACGTCTTCTGTAAGAAGCTTTTCTGTCCCCCACTCGTTACCTGTATGAATGGCACCTGTTTGAACTCATCATCTGTATAAAAGACACCTGTCCACAGCCTCAAACAGTCAGACTCCAAACTCCGCCATGGCCAAGACCAAAGAGCTTTCGAAGGACACCAGGAAAAGTATTGTAGACCTGCACCAGACTGGGAAGAGTGAATCTACAATAGGCAAGCAGCTTGGTGTGAAAAAATCAACTGTGGGAGCAATCATCAGAAAATGGAAGACGTACAAGACCACTGATAATCTCCCTCGATCTGGGGCTCCACGCAAGATCTCATCCCGTGGGGTCAAAATGATCATGAGAACGGTGAGCAAAGATCCCAGAACCACACGGGGGGACCTGGTGAATGACCTGCAGAGAGCTGGGACCAAAGTGACAAAGGTCACCATCAGTAACACACTACAACGGCAGGGAATCAAATCCCGCAGTGCCAGATGTGTTCCGCTGCTGAAGCCAGTGCATGTCCAGGCCCGTCTGAAGTTTGCCAGAGAGCACATGGATGATACAGCAGAGGATTGGGAGAATGTCATGTGGTCAGATGAAACCAAAGTAGAACTTTTTGGTATAAACTCAACTCGTCGTGTTTGGAGGAAGAAGAATACTGAGTTGCATCCCAAGAACACCATACCTACTGTGAAGCATGGGGGTGGAAACATCATGCTATGGGGCTGTTTTTCTGCCAAGGGGACAGGACGACTGATCCGTGTTAAGGACAGAATGAATGGGGCCATGTATCGTGAGATTTTGAGCCAAAACCTCCTTCCATCAGTGAGAACTTTGAAGATGAAACGAGGCTGGGTCTTCCAACATGACAATGATCCAAAACACACCGCCCGGGCAACAAAGGAGTGGCTCCGTAAGAAGCATTTGAAAGTCCTGGAGTGGCCTAGCCAGTCTCCAGACCTCAACCCCATAGAAAATCTGTGGCGGGACTTGAAAGTCCGTGTTGCTCGGCGACAGCCCCAAAACATCACTGCTCTCGAGAAGATCTGCATGGAGGAATGGGCCAAAATACCAGCTACTGTGTGTGCAAACCTGGTAAAGACCTATAGTAAACGTTTGACCTCTGTTATTGCCAACAAAGGTTATGTTACAAAGTATTGAGTTGTATTTTTGTTATTGACCAAATACTTATTTTCCACCCTGATTTACGAATAAATTCTTTACAAATCCTACCATGTGGATTCATGGATATTTTTTTTTCACATTCTGTCTCTCACAGTTGAAGTGTACCTCTGGTGCAAATTACTGACCTCTGTCATCATTTTAGGTGGGGGAACTTGCACAATCGGTGGCTGACTAAATACTTTTTTGCCCCACTGTATATGTATGTATATTATATATATATATATTATATATTGCTCTGCATAAAAATTGCTCAGCTGTTCTGTTGTCAAAAGAATAATTGTCATTACTAGATATTCTTCATTCGCCAACTCCAAAGGGCAGGTTGAGTCAGCTTTTATGCTCCTGGTTTCTGTTACTCGTTTATGAAGTGTGGGTGTTGTGTCTGCGTTTTGACCGACTTCATTACAGATACAATGACTGTAGGCCTTGCTGTTATGTGTTGTGTCCTTATGTGGCAATATAAGACTGCCAGCCGAGTCCCATTCTTGTTCATTAGTCTGACTGATTATTCGAATCATTGGTTGCATTTTTAATTTTTTTTTTTTTTTTTTTTTTTGTCATAGTTTGTTGCACAAAAGGAAGATTTTCGAAGCATTTTGTGCTCTCTGGTCTGTTGATTATAAAGAGGTTGACAGGAACTCGCTCGCCAGAGAGAAAACATTGCCCCTAGTTAGAGTGGATATGTCTCTGTGTTTAAATAAAAATTATTGCAATGCACATTTCAAATTATGTGCGCCAGTTTGATTGTTGAAATATTAATGTTTCAAGAATTTCTGTAAATGTTGTTGCCCCAGGTCAGTGTCTGCAGGCCTCAACTCTCCTGCTAAGACCAACTCAATGGAAAAGAAACTGCACCTTAAAAGCAAAGAATTACAAGAAACTCAAGACAAATGTCACAAGGTGAGCATTTACAGCCTGTTTTGGCTCTCATTCTTTGTTTTGTTTTTTTACAAACCTTTGTTAACAAAGCTTTCAGCTTTAACGTAATTTAGTAAATCCACAGTATATTTTGTCTTCTGTCTCTGTTATTTTGGCAAACTCAAAATGCTCCTTTGATAAGCAAATAAATAACATTAACATATTCTGGAAAGAAGGCTTTTTATTTTTAGACAAACTGTGAAATTGGACTTCCATAGTTTGAAACTTTGTTTTGAGCAACATCACTTCATTATTCTGGATTTTATTAGCAGATTTCTTGTGTTTATTCTGGCTGACTGGCCTAACACAGATCAAGGAAGCGTCTGTTGGTGCTGTTATGAGCCAAGTTCATTTTGTAGTGTGAAAAACATAGCAGCTTACTCGTTTTAAAGCATTCTTGGTTGGCCATTTGTTAGAAAAATAATTTACAGCTAATGGACCCCTTATTTATAGTGAAGTAAATAGCCACTTTAAGTACCTTATACTTCTGACGCAGGCAGAAGACAGCTGGGACACAAACCAGCAATGTTAATCAACCTTCAGGTGAAGATTTTAAATAAGTGATGTTTTCACTGCTGTGTTCAGATGGAGCAGGAAATCTCCAGGTTCCAGCGTAAGATGACTGACCTGGAGTCAGTGCTCCACCAGAAGGATGTGGAGCTGAAGGCCTCTGAGACTCAGCGGAGTATCCTGGAGCAAGACCTTGCCACCTACATTACTGAGTGCAGCGTGAGTCATACTGTACTACCAGCATGTCCATTTGTGTTTTATTGAATTAACCTCTTCTACCCTGGAGGCTTTCCATCTGTTATAAAAATGCATCTACCATTTCATGAAGACTGCAAGTGTAGTACAATCACTGAGGCATACAATAATGACTTAAGCATGACAATGCTATATGGGTTTAAGTTCTGTTGTACTAAGTATGGTAGAGTTGCAGTTGGCAACTTTTAGAACAGGTTAAACAAACAAAGTGTTTCCTTTCAAACTTGGGTTTTGATTTAGCAGAAATGTTGATGGCACTATTGGCCATAGTTTTTTTTTTTTTGAAACTCCCTCTAGCCTTGTAATAAAAAAACTCTGTAAAAATTCCTGTTTAAGTGTCTGTTATACAACTTGAAGTTTTGCAGCTTTTACTGATGAAATTGTGGGTTGTTTTTTCAATTGGAAATGTCAGACAGTAGCCTAGAGCTTAAGTAGTTGAAAAAAAAAAGAAGGGTAGAATACTGTAAACTAACTTATTTTATTTTCTAAATCTTAGTGCACTTTGTGTTAGTCTGAAACACGTATTTGTTTGCAGAGCCTAAAGCGAAGCTTGGAGGAGGCACGAGTGGAAGTCTCTAGAGAGGATGACAAGGCCATGCAGCTGCTGCACGACATACGCGAACAGAGCAACAAGCTGCAAGAAATTAAGGAGCAAGTATGTAAATTTTCTCATTTAAATGATTCTGAATCCTCCTCCTCATCATGATAATGATGTGGGGCAGATGAAGAATTATTTCATGGACACTTCATGGTATTTATAATAAAACAGTCTAGTGAAATGGGGAAAAATGCCTTTAAACTGCATATGCATACTGTTTTTTGTTTTTTGGGGAAATTATTTGACACGGTGTTGTTTGTACCGTTGTAACTGATAGTGCAGTCCTTGAAAAAGGGATGAGATTACTTTTCCTCTCAGTGTGTCCCTGTCACACAGGGAGGGCTTTCCCTCTAAGGACTCCCTTGTCCTTAGCGCTCAAAGGTCATTCCTGCAGATGGCATAACTGCAAGGTACAAAAGTGGCGACTTGATCATTAATCTACAGATTCATCGACCCTTTAATTAGGGAGATGATACAGTGTTTACACTTTTTAATATAAATTCATGATTTTAATTGAAAATTATAAATTGAACTGAGGTGAAAATTAAATCTGTACAAAAGAATTTTCGTTCTACCCAACTGAGGAGCTGGATCTGGTCATTATTTAGCTTGCATAACATGTGGTTGCTTTTACAGTAAATTTTATGTTTAATTTAATTAATTGTGTTAACCACTCTGTGCTTATTAACGTCAGGAGTACCATGCCCAGCTGGAGGAGATGCAGGTGACCATCAGGCAGCTGGAGGAGGATCTCTCCGCTGCCCGACGTCGCAGCGACCTCTATGAAGCTGAACTTAGAGACTCGAGACAAACAAGTGAGGAGCTCAAAAGAAAAGCTGTGGAATACCAACAAAGGATCCAGAAGGTATGTAAATGTGTATATGTTTTCACCATATATGTTTATAGTTCATGTCATGTCTAAATCTAAATTGAACCAAATAACAGGAACATTTTGTGCTTTGTATTTTTGATCTGCTCTAAAAAGCAAAGCACAAACCTGTTAAGAGGGATTGGAATGAAACTACAAGTTGCACAACTCATGAATTATGAACATGACTGTGTCACTTTACAGAGAAGATGATTTCTGTTTTGGCTTTTGATCATAAAATACAGTTGGATTCAAGTGAACTGCATTTCCTAGTTTGGGGGCATTTTACTTGGATATCAAGAGTTTAATATTTGACAGTTTTGTTGATGATAAAAACTATTAGTCTTATTTGAATCGGTACAGTCGTGTGGTTTGGAAGGGCCCAGAATGCCTCCCTTTGGAAGTGATCTGGGCATGGCAGACTGTGAGGAGATCCCAGAGCAGACCCAGGGTGCACTGCTGTAGTGATTACATCTCCCTGCTGACCTAAAAACAGGGGAGGGATCCTTCAGAAGAAAAAATGTGTGAAAAGTGCTTTCTCTGCTGCTGTCCTTACCCTCTTGCAGAATAAATGAATGATAATATGCATACTATAAATCAGAGAAAGGGCCTCATACACTTTATTGTAGGATATTGCAGTAAATATCAAATAGGTTTTTATTCATTCTCTTTCCATCATTAGTAATTTCTGGATCCAAGCTGTTTTTACTCATGTGAATCAAATATTTCAGGATGAATTTATGCTCAATTCTTATCATATTGTTAATGTTTTTAGGCAAAAGAGCAGGGAAAAGCTGAAGTGGAGGAGCTTCTCTCCAAACTTGAAAAGGTTTTCTTCCTTTTTCAAAAATGTGTACAGAGCTTACAGAACTGTATTTACCCCAAAGTTTGATTTTTTTTTTTCACTTTCTAAATTGTTTTTTATTCCCTTAAGACAAACTCTGAGCAGCAGGTGAAGATTCAGGAGCTCCAAGACAAACTGTCCAAGGTAGGTTTTTTCACAACTGTCTTTCATTGTGTTTTGTGTTGCTTGTTTTTTTACCTACATTTAAATTACTAAAGACTTTGGATTTTGTAATCTTTCCTATTTATCTGAAAAAGGAAAAAACAACAACAAAAAAGACCACTATTATATGTGTATGTATCCAGGATGAAGCTGTGCAGCCATTTCTGCTGTTGTTCCTTATTTATTCAGCAGAATTGCTTTTGTTTTTTGTCTTTTTTTTGGTTTGTTATGTTTTCTCTTTGTCCTAGTGGGCAGAAATTGCACAAGCATATCAATATGTTTGTCTGGGGATCTACTAACAACCTTTGACCTCCTGATTTTTCCCCAGGCAGTGAAAGCGAGCACAGAAGCCACAGAGCTGCTGCAGAATGTTCGGCAGGCCAAAGAGCGGCTGGAACGAGATCTGGAGCGCCTGAAAGGCAAAACCGACTCTAGTGACACTTTAAAACGTCGTCTTAGGGAGACAGAGGTACCAGACTGACCTGCTAATGCTAATGCTTTCTAGTCCTATGTTAAATAACCTTTTTGACAGTTGGACTACCCTACAATTTTCTGTGTAATTAGCCTTGCTACGTTTTTGTTGTGTAAGCAGGAGGGCAGGAAGACACTTGAGAATCAGGTAAAAAGGCTGGAGATGGTTGAGCGTCGGGAAAATAAGCTGAAGGATGACATTCAGACCAAATCCCAACAGATTCAGCAGATGGCTGAAAAGATCCTGGTGAGAGCTACAGATAAGACTTGCTAATACTCTCCATCACTCCACCCCTAACTTCACCCCACTGCCTACTCAACCAGCCCTCTGTCCATTTATCCTCAACAGATATCGGAGAACATACATGTACACACTACATACTCTTCACTTAGATAGCTGACCCATCACAAATGGCTACTAGTCATCCAGTATTGGTACATAAATAGGCTTTAACATATTCATGATTTTACCAGTGTCAGCATGAGCAGGCATCACTGCAGTCGACTTGTGGATTTCCAGCTTTTCCATGCAAGTTTCTTTTGTAATGTTTTTGGTGCAGTAGAGCATTTTGCCTAGTTTTTAATTCATCTGCTTCATCTGTGTTTTAGCTTTTTTTTTTTTCTTTGTATGTAATACAGAATTTGTGTGTATATGCCTATAAATTATTATTTTTGTTAAAATGTAGTTGTTTTTTTTTATCTGTGGCCATCATGTTAGATTTATCCATTTACAACTGTAATTTGTCCAGGAACTGGAGGAAAACTTGAGGGATGCCCAGTCAACTGCCCAGAGGATGGAAACGCAACTGGTTCAAAAGGAAAGGCTTTATGAAGACAAGATCAAAGTGAGTCAGCTTAATGTTTCTCAGACTGTTGTAGATATTTTAAAGAAATATTAGCATATATGTTTGCTCCAGTCAGTTTTAGTCAGTCCTGACATTTCAAATAAGTGTAGCTTTGGATTAAATCAGAGCTGTCACATGTCTTACGGTGAGATGTGACACCACACTAATTAATATTTCCACGTCAGGTTATAAATTTACAACCATATCATTGAATGACTGCTTCACATGGGAGGCTGGAATCTAAATAGCAATGTGTCAAATTAAAACGGGATTTATTCACTGGTTCTCGCTCATCAAGGTTCTTGAGGCCCAGATGAAAGCAGACCTGGCTGACAAGGAGAGCCTTGAGGCCAGAAGGGCGCAGCAGGAGGAGGAGTCAAGGGAGAACTGTAAACTCATCAGTGAACAGAAAGCAGTAAGGCAACAAAACCTCATATCATCTCAGGCATTTGCTGTAAATTTTATACTCAGGTTGACACAAAGCCATATTTAAAACGAGTAAAGGTAACTTTAACTTTTGTGATATTAAAAGAAAAACAATATATGCAATTTATCGGCTGCTTAAAGTATTTTATTCCCTTTTACATATACTAAGCATTCCCAATCTAATCTCATTGGGTATAGGCTGTCTCTTATGCATTTATTTTAAGGATTAGACAAATATAATTTTTTGTTTTACACCATAATTTGTTATAGTACTATAGTAGTGATTTTTTTGTTTTGTTTTGAAATGTACAGGTTAAAAAGACAGATTAAATTAGAGTATCCTTCATGTTGCACTATAAAGGCTGGGCTCAAGTTCTAATCTGGTTAATATGGTAGACTTGAGGCAGTTAAGAAGCTTTTAGAGGTAGTCATCTGACATTGACAGTAGACGACTCAGGCAACACCTTAATAGTCTCTAATAGGATTTTTCTGAAGTAAAAGGTTTTTCTACCTTTAAAAAAAATGTGAATGTCCCATATTCTAGCCCGAATCTGGTTATCAGTCAGTGGAGAATATATCCTTGTGTTGGGATGTGATCTACAGCATGTTTTTGCACTTTCTTCTTTCCCAAAGACCATTAATGCTATGGATTCAAAGATGAAGAACCTGGAGCAGCGCATCGCCGAGTTGTCAGAGGCTAACAAGCTGGCTGCTAACAGCAGCATCTACACCCAGAAGAATATGTGAGTTAACTAGACCTTCTGCCCACACTGTGCTTTGATGAGTGTGTCCACACACATTGACTGCACTTACATCTTTGTGCAACATGGCTGATCTGTCCCCGCTGTGTGTATACAGTGTCATCTTTAAGATTAAGTACAGGAAATGCATTTTTCATGTAGTCTTAATAGAATATACAAACCTATTACCAAAGAAGTTAGTCTGCTCTACAAAAACAGAATTCAACAGCTTACTAACCATTTGAATGCTATTTAATTCAAAATGGTACAAAGATGACTTTAAACGCTAAAATATTTTCTTAGTTTCAATTATATACCAGTTACATATTTCAAATAACATACTGATATTAAGTAGCAGTAGGTAATAACTAAGTACAATACAAGCAATGCCAGAGTCTTTAGAAGGTAAAAAGTGAACAGAAAGAGCAAATTAATCAGCAATTCTCAATATAATGTCATCTACAATACATAATATTTTTAGATAATCCTGAGGAATTTCTCTATGCAGGCATCAACACTGAAATAAACATTATAGTTGTGAAACTAAGCTAAGGAGGACTTCAAATAAGCTTTTTAATCCATGAATGCACATTACAACTTTACCATTTGTTTGGAAAAGTAAATGCATATAAACAAGAAGCACTGCTTTTGGGTGTAAAATGGCAAGAATAATAACCATGCACGCTTTATTCTACTTAAGAGGAAAGATAAAGTTTTGGAGCAACATACAATGCCAGATTACATCTTTTTAAGGGAAGGCCTTGCTAACTTCAGCAAGAACATGGCAAACTACATTTTGTGTGCATTACTGCAGCATAGCTCTGCCATAAAATTATAAAACTCTGGCCTGCACTGCGTTGTTGCAGCACGGGGGGAAAATATGCTTATTATATTATTAAATATGCTTCTCAGGTTCAACATTTGATAACTCGGCTTTGTAGTGTTTTCAAGGAAATATCAGGTTTACATTATTCACATTAATTTCAAATTTGAAAAAAAAAATGCAATTAATGTAAATAATGTGAAATTAATTTGCACATTTAATAGAATGAAAATGATTGCATTGTGCTTTTCTTTATATTTTACATCGTATCACGCTTGTTTAATACAATTAGAGATGCACAGACTCTAAATTTCTGTCTAATATTGATTTTTAAGATAATAATTAGTCTAATGGCAGGTACCGATGTTTTAAATTGCTGCACTGTTCATTTTGTATTAGTGCAATTAAATTGTTTACACATTAAGCTCCAACTTTTGTTTTACGAATATAAATTCAAAACAGGAGATATAATTGGCATTTGTTTGTATTTTTGTCAGGAAAGCCCAGGAAGAAATGATCTCAGAGCTTCGACAGCAAAAGTTTTATTTGGAGTCTCAGGCAGGCAAGCTTGAGGCCCAAAATGCCAAACTAGAGGAACATCTGGAGAAGATGAGTCAACAGGAGCAAACCAAGAGAACCCGGCTGCTGGAGCTGGAGAGCAGGCTGCGGGAGGTGAGGCAACAGGAGGCCGAGAGACAGTACAAAATCTGTTCAAGCTCAAGATTAACTAATTCACTTTAGCCGACACACAGTGTAGCCTTACTATCCACAAAAGGGATTAGGGCAGCTGATCAGCAAGCGAGCTCAGATGCTTTTCAGATAAACGGCTAATTAAAAACAGATCTGTAATGGCACTCTTTACAAAATTGCAGTTCTCTTCCTGTATTATCTCTGGAGCAGTGCTGTTTATTAGCTAACAACTAGGGCTGAACGATATATCGCATTTGCGATAATATCGCGACATGATCAAGTGCAATTTTCTAACCGCAAAGGCTGCGATTATACTGCGATTATATTATACAATTCATGGGCTGCATCCTCCTGAGGCCGCATTTGTAGACCGATTACGTCACAGCGACGCGCCGAAGGCTGTCCAAATTACTACCATATCCCAGAATTCATAGCGCGGCCCAGCCAAACTCCAGTTTCCAGCAATGGCGGCCGCTACTAAGTTTTAAAATTACTCATACTAATCTTTCTGGGTCACAAAATAAACTTTTAACATATTTTCAGGCGAGAAAGTAGTTGTGTAAACATCAAATATCTGCTCGGTTTATCAAGATATCCCATATTTGCAAAAGTGCTTCGACGTTTTCAGAGGCGTCTGCTACCCACCAGCTCGACAGCTAGCCGGGAGCTCGAGGGTTACTGATGCGGCCGAGAACGGCACAACTCCCGGCACATCATTTTCAGATCACCGCGGAGTTTCGCTGCTCGGGTTAAACGTAATATATAAGTCACTTAGACAACCTAAAAATGTTATTGTTGGGCTTTTTTCAGTGTTTTGTTTGTTCGTGAGTAAATCGGTTTGGCTGAGATTAAAGTTATTAGATTAGATAAAATAAAACTTTATTAATCCCCCGGGTGGGTTCCTCCTTGGTTTTCACACAGCTGACTAAACGTCAAACAGAAAACTTATTAAACAGAAGTATGAGACAGTCGAGAATTTACACCAGTGTCTGGTTATATTTTAGATAGCAAGAAGCAGACGGCCGAGTTTATTAAACTCCACCGAGACAGCGGTGACGCTAATCAGAACTAGACCGTCCAATTTCACGCCTTTAAACTTTAAAGGCGTGTTTGTGTGTGTGTTTATACAATTGCTATTATGTTTGCACTTTATGTGTAATGTTACTGACTGCAGAGATCAGTAAGATGTGTGTATTTTTTATTTATTAGTTTTATTTATTTAATATTATTTTTTAATTGAATGACTGTCTAGTAGTTCACAGATGTCGAAAAACTGAGTGTGGTAAAGCCACTGATTTTTTTTATGTATATTTCTGCAATCTGCACATTGTACTGACTTTCATTTTAATGTTTACACCAGGGTTCCTTGTCAGCACTTTATGCTCAGATGTTTGTAAGCTAAAAATAAACTATTGTGTATGTTCAAATATACTGTTGTGATTGAAGAAGTTAAATAAAAATGTCAGTCATCAATTCATGCATCACCTCATGTCATCATAACAGAGGTCTGTCTTCCAGGAAAGAACAGTTTAAAATTAATGTAATATAGTATTGGCCATACTATATGATGTATTGCTTGTCTTTGTTTAATAATACAGAAGACAAAGACCTTAAAAAATAATCGCATATTGCATCGCAATCGCAATATTGGGGCAAAAAATCGCAATTAGATTATTTTCCATAATCGTTCAGCCCTACTAACAACTGATAAAATCCTAAACCATAAGAAAATGTAGCAGGACCAGAAGTTCTGGCATGGACAGTCAACATTTTACCCTCAAACTGGATTACTGATAATTGCTTGCAAGCATTAAACTCAAGTTATACTCGTATGTATGTAATGTTTTCAGTCACTGAGAAGCGCACCCCTCAATTTCATGATGTCTTTATGAACCCATTGCAAATCTGCTCAATAAAAAGAAGTCCCGGCTTAATTTTGAGGAACACAATGCCCCCTTTCTTCTGAACGCTCTCACCCCCCAGTGTGCTTGTCTGTCGACGCTCCTGGTCGACAGCCTGCTGACTGGATGTCATATTCTACCTCCACATGGTCTTCGCTACTGAGACATGATACACAGATTGGCACTAATTGCTGGCCTCTCTGCACCCTCGCTTAAACACATACACACTGTCCTCACACACACAAATATGTACTTCAGTTGTGATCGGCCGTTCCATCTGTCAAACACTTATGAAACAGCTAAATGAACCCTTGTGTATTTTTCAGCAGACTGAATTTCTGTATTTGCCAGTAAGAAGTGCAGAACCTGAGATTAACTAAAAGTGCATATTCATTCCAGCAGTCTTTCATTAGTAGCACTCTGCTTTCCTAACAATGTGATTAAGGTTAAAGTTATGCTGAAAATGATATTCAAATACAAAGTGTTAAAGGTTCGATTTGTTCAATATCAACGCAGTATTCACACTAACCCTCTCTGTGTTGTAGATGGGCCTAGAACATGAAGAGGAGAAACTGGAGATTAAGAGGCAGGTGTCAGAGTTGACCCTGTCCCTCCAGGAGCGTGAGTCCCAAATCAGCAGCCTACAGGCTGCACGTCTTGCATTAGAGAGTCAGCTGCAGCAAGCTAAGACTGAGCTGGAAGAGACAACTGCTGAGGCTGAGGAGGAGATCACGGCCCTCAGGGTAAGACGAGCAAGAGGAAGCACACATGTATGCAATCACAGTCACCCAAAGTAATGGTGGTATTCACCATTTCCTATATATGGATATAAGCCTGTATTATTAATACAGTAATCACTTTTTTTTTATAGTGCTGTTAGTATGAATGGCATTCTTTACGATTACACATTATGCATACTCAGATTTGCTTGTATTTTTTCTTTTCATTTGCTCTTCTTCCAGAACCACAGAGACGATATTCAGCGGAAGTTTGATGCCTTAAGAGACAGTTGTTCAGTAAGTGATTCCACAGCCTTTTGTCTGTGCTTTCAGCAGCAGGAGATAAAATTCTTCAAAGGTTTCACAAGACCCTTGAATATATAGTGATTCATGTGTAGCTGCAAAAGATTGTTCTAATGTAACAATGTAGTCTACTGAATCAATCTTTGGCAGCAAAATGCAGCTTGCTGTGCAGAGCACTCTGTTAGCATTTTACTGGTGAATTGTTTTTGTTTTATTTTTTATAAAAGGTGCCATTACAGTTGTCACAAAGACAAAAATCTTTTTGATGCGCAGCTAACACATTACTTCAGTTACCTCTGAGTAGTGCTGAGACCACTTTAATTCAACTGTTAGGTAGCTTCCAATTTGTGCAGTTCTTTTTAAAAATGTACTGTAAATGTAAGATGAACATGTCCATCTATCGTCTTCAACAAATTATCTTATTTGTCATTAGTGGTGCAACGGATCATGGTTGATCCGTAATCCGAACCGATCCCTATCCACAGAAGAAAAGAGAGAAAAAAAAAAAGTATGTGTATGGTGCGCGTGGTGGGTCTGACAAGCATAGTTATGGCCAGCGCTAGTGGTCCAAGTGGAGGAGCAGAGGAGTTTGCGGTATTTAAGCAGCCCTTTGCTGCCCAATCCGACCGGGCTAAAGCTATTACAAAAGCTATTGGGGTGTTTAGCTGCAGACGGGAGGCCGTATTCCGTTGTGCAAAGCAAGGGGTTTAAACTGATAAACGTGCTTGAGCCATGCTATGATATCCCGTTGCGCGTCCACTTTAGTGGCAAGATCGTTCCAAGCATGTATGAGCAGCAAAAGTTTAAAGTTATGGCTGAACTGTCCCAGGCACCTTCTGTTGCCCTAACTACTACAAATGGGTGGACCTCCAGGGCAACGGAAAGCTACGTGACCGTGACAGCTCATTATATCACAGCGGAGTGCGATAAGTAAATGTGTTACTTATTAGGCATCACATGTTAAATTTTTGTCTTTTTTCTTTTTTGCTGATCCGAAAATTGATCCGATCCGTGACTTAAAATCTCCTAACCGTGAGATTTTTGATCCGTTGCACCACTATTTGTCATGGAGTTAAAATAGAAACAAATTCTTATTATGTTACATTTAAAGTGAAACAACAGTTTTGTGGTTCATATGTGCCAAAAACATGTTTCCTATTTCTCTGACTGGAAATGACTTGCTGTCACTGTACTCATTACACCTGTAAATTATACTCACTACAGCTGTGCTATTACAATCCCACTTCCAAAGAAGTTGTGATGATATAAATTAAAAACAGAATGCAAAGATCTGGAAATCTCATAAATTTTCTATTTTATTCCTAACAGAATATAGAAAACTTTAAATCTTTAAACTGTAACATTTTACTCTGTCATGAAATATTTGAGGGATGTTTTGAAACTAAATCAGTTAATTAAGTGGCAGCAGATTGGGTAGCAAGAGAAGCAGAGTTTTTCAGAAGATGGACAGAGATTCACCAATTTGCCAAAACTCGCACCTACAAATAATATAATATAAGAATCTTTAATTAGTATTGAACTATGAATATCTTGTCATCTATGGTGCATAATATCATCAAAATGTTCTGAGAATCTGGAGAAATTTCTGTGTGCAAGAGACAAGACTGAAGATAAAAATTCGATGCCTGTAATCTTTGTGCCATGAGGTAGCACTGCATTAGCAACAGATACAATTCCCTCCCAGAAATCTCTTCATGGACTCGGGAACATTTCTATAAATCACTGTCTATGATCACAGTTCACCGTGCCATCCACAAATGCAGGTTAAAGCTCTGTAACGCAAAGACGTCATATATGCACATGATCCAGAAACGCTGACGTCTTCTCTGGGCCAAAGTTCTTTTAAAATGCACTGAGGTTAAGTGGAAAGCTGTTCTGTGGTCAGATAAATCAAAATGTAAAATTCTTTTTGGGAAACATGGACTTCATGTCCTTTTGACTAAAGAGGAGAGGAACCATCTGGGTTGTTACCAGCGCTCAGTTCAAAAGGCTGCAGCTCTAATGGAATGAGAGTGCATCAGTGCTTGTAGAATTGGCACCATGCACATCTAGAAAGACACCTTCAGTACTGACAGGTGTATACAGGTTTTAGAAAATATATATGCTCCTATCCAGTCAATATCTTTTCCAGGGAAGGGCTTGCATATTTCAGCAAGACGATGCTAAACTGCATACTGCACATATTACAGAGTCGAGTTCTAAACTTCACCAATTGAAAACATTTTGAACATCATGAAATGAAAAAAATTGGAGTTAGAATTATTACAACACAGCCAGTTTTGTGCATAAAGCCTTAAAATGTGTTCTTGTTTGCACGTGTAAACCTTTACCTGTTTGTGCCTCCTCAGGTGATCACTGACCTAGAGGAACAGCTGACACAGCTTAGTCAGGAGAACGCCGAGTTGAATCGCCAGAACTTCTACCTGTCCAAACAGCTTGATGAGGCATCAGATGAGAGAGAGGATCGGCTGCAGCTCAGCCAGGAAGTGGACCGCCTGAGGAGGGAGGTGGCTGACCGTGAGATGCACCTCAACAACCAGAAACAGGTAACAAAAACCGTTTCCAGACAAATTGCTGGCTTCTCAGTGTGTTGAGTGTCATTCAGATGTAAATCATTTTCATGGTAATGTGCCTTGCTTCAGTGAGACATTGCCACAACACTTATTGAATGAGCCTGTTTTATGAACTTACAGGTGAGATTTGACAGTGACACATACCAAGTAACACTTAATATATTAGATCAGAGTTTTCTGCACAAGGCAATTCTATTTTTCTACTTGTTTTAATAACTAGAGGGGTTATATACTAGTATTTATGGGAACACTTCCATAAACATTACAACGCAGCACTGGTAAACAGATCAGACAATATTAAACTAGCTTATAAACTGTGCCTCTGTGTGGCTCAGCTGTTTGAACCGGTGCACACAGTGTAATTTGCTGTTCAATCTCGTCACCAGGTTTTATTAGAAGTAATTAATGAAGTTAGCACTTTTGCTACATGTCATGGATGGTTTTTGCTGCTGTCTAGTGCTGTATGGGGTGTTTAAGCTAAATGTCCTTCTGATAACTAAATGCATGCAGTCAGTGTCTTCTGTCAGCTTCGTGCCATTCACTTACGGTGCTGAGACCATCTCATACCAGCAGCTGAATAGGAAGGAGTGTATCTCTGAAACAGTCTAAACCTAAATTAAAAGATTAGATGCTTACCACAGGTTAGTAGATGGAGTAGAAAGATTCATTATTAATTGCTCAAATATTGCCAGCAGATTAAAAAAGCAACAATTTATAATCCTTTTTGAATTTAATTTACTTTTTTTAAAACACAATTTATTTGTATTTTTTGTCTGAAATATTCAAGGCCAGAGAACCTATTATGATGCATCAGAGATCATTGAATAGAGACAACAATCACGTGGTATTGCCAAACGCTGAGAAAGATGTTCTCTTCAGTCTGTTATTTCATTTATGCTCTCAGAACATTGAGACACTGAAGACCACATGCAGCATGTTGGAGGAGCAGGTGGTGGAGCTGGAGTCCCTAAACGATGAGTTGCTGGAGAAGGAGAGGCAGTGGGAGGCTTGGAGAGCAGCTCTGGAAGATGAAAAAAGCCAAGCTGAGAGACGCTCCAGGGACATGCAAAGACTGCTGGACAATGAGAAGCAGAATAGGTGACATTCTTAAATTTATACTTGCGCTTATTACATAGAAAGTGGTCATTGTATGTCATTTCTATTTATAAATTAGTTTATTACAGTCATAACACTTTATTGTTGTGTTCAAAGGCTGCGTGCAGACCAGCGCAGCACTGAGTCTCGCCAGGCAGTAGAGCTGGCAGTCAAAGAGCATAAGGCTGAGATCTTGGCCTTACAACAGGCTTTGAAGGAGCAAAGACTAAAGGCTGAAAGTCTATCTGATACTGTGAGTCTGTTATCCATGAACTAACTTTAACCCCAGCTTCAATCTTTCAAAAATATGGTTTGACTTGTAGCTGGGATGAATTAGAGGTTAACAGGCACTCACATGTTCTCACAGCTCAATGATCTGGAGAAGAAACATGCCATGCTGGAGATGAATGCCCGTAGCTTACAGCAGAAGCTGGAGACTGAGAGAGAACTGAAACAAAGGCTGATGGAAGAGGTAGGAAGTGAAAGTCAATTAACCTGCATGATATTTCTACACATATATTTAAGAAACTTGGGTTTCTTGTTGTTACTTATTGTAACTATTGCTCTATTGCTGCTGTTAGCAAACTGTACCAAAAAGATTTGTGTGCTGGTGTTCATGCAGCAAGCAAAACTGCAGCAGCAGATGGACCTCCAGAAGAGCCACATTTTCCGTTTGACCCAGGGCCTGCAGGATGCTCTGGACCAAACCGACATGCTCAAGACAGAGAGGACCGATCTGGAGTACCAGCTGGAGAATATACAGGTGCTCAGTGCAAACCTCTGCAGTAAGATAAAATACTGTGGTCTCTGGGGAGGAGGAGTCCCAGCTGGATATTAAAATAGTGCCACTGATACCGGTGCATAAGAAGGATAAAGTAATCTTAAGTCATGCAATCCCAGTGGAAATTCTTCTCATAGCTGTCTTCAGAAGTATTTCCTTCTCTGAGCTTTTGTTTTCCTGCCTACAGGCGGTATATTCCCATGAGAAGGTGAAGATGGAGGGGACAATCTCCCAGCAGACTAAACTCATTGACTTCCTCCAGGCCAAAATGGACCAACCCACTAAAAAAAAGAAGGTGTGGGAAAATATTTACAAAATCTATGTACAAACCATGTTACATTAATAATCAGCTTCAAGGTAAAGCCAACTGAGTACTGTTTCCTCTCTGAGCAGGGTATATTTGGGCGGCGGCGGGAAGATGTAGGCACCACAACTAATGGGGCATTAGCTCCACAGGCCCAGCCAGCAGTTCCATTGCAGTACAGTGACATGAAACTAGCTTTGGAGAAGGAGCGCTCAAGGTGTGCAGAGCTGGAGGAGGCTCTGCAGAAGATGAGGATAGAGCTGCGGTCCCTCAGAGAAGAGGGTAAGGACGGAAATCTTGAGTGTTTTTAGTCTTTATAGTTTTTGTTTGTGTGGTGATTACTGAAGTGCCATGTAGCAAGACTAAAAATCTGTCAGAATATTTTATGTAGACAACACTGGATTGTGATCATCCCAGAAAAGGACAAAAGTTCAAATAAATACATCTACCCTCTAGTAAGCCCTTCAGTCTTTGCAAACAGTGTTCTTATAATTCCTTTTCCTCCCAAACTCCCAAAGCGGCTCATTTCAAGGACCATGTAGCCCCTTCCACACCAGCCCAGGCTCGACATCAAATCCTCATGTCAGCCATTGTCAAATCCCCAGAACATCAGCCCAACCCCAGCAGCCTGCTTAACCCCTCCACCCGCTGCAAGGAGACATCTACACCTGAAGGTTAGTCATTCACACACAGACCATAAACAAATATACAGCTCATCTAAATGCAGCCAAATTTGAACCTCAGATTCCCAAATTGAGGCTGTACAGTTTTCTTACAGGAGCATTCCACCTTATGCTAATAAATGGACTCCCCAATCACTTGTCTTGTTTACGTTGTGTTTTGTTTTGTTTTTTAAATGTGTGACCAGTTTCACAAAGCAGGATTATGAAGTGAAATAAAGTTGGATAACTGTTCTCAGAACATGTTAAGACTAGAACTCGCTCCAAACAGGAACATGGGCTGACACAAAGCAACAAAAATCATTGTTTTAGGTTTCATTCACGACATTTATCCAGCTGACTTTGTAATCCTGCTCGTGTCTGTCTCACAAAGCAAAGCAACAGTGGATTGGGCAGGTATCATTGGTTTTAGTCCAGGGTTTCCACCATCACAAAGCAAAATTATATCTTTTTATGCTGTTGATCACCATGGAAACTGAACATTTGCTGAATACTCTGTCATAGCTGTGTAGCTTGCTCAATAGATCACATCCAAAGGTATAAAGAAACAGTCTCCTAATAAACTTCTTTAGGAAAAACCTGAAATAACTATATTTGTATTTTCCAAATTATTGATGAGTCCATTAATACAGTGATTTTTATGATACAGAAGGTGCTTAGGGAGTACTTAGGGAATGTTGCTATACCCTATTTTAGTCTGTATTTACAGACCGGCCTAAAACAATGATTTGCCCAAATCCATAAGAGTGGTTAAGTTGGACTTGCTTTGTGTTTCAAGCTCCTTACTGTCCATGTTCTTTTGGTTTCACTTAGCTATTGTTAGATTCCTCTCCTTTCTTTCTTTTTCCTGTTGCTCCTCACAGAAAAGAGGAGGGTCACGTTTGAAAGTAAGTTAGCAGCCACTACAGTGTCTCTTCACACATGTGCTCATCTGCTGCTCGTGGTAAATTGTGCACCCACATGCTCATTGCTGTATTATACATCTGTCTTCTTGTCCACTGGCTAACTGTAGCTTGACCAAAGGCTTTTTTAGGAGTCAAGTCCCCCCCCCCCCCTCATTTCTGGAGTCATGATTTAGATAGCATATGGTAGGATAGGTACCTTTTCACCTGGAAACATTTTAATACATCCCATGCACACTGGCATGCACAATCTGATTCCAGTCAACTACTTTGGTACTTGAGCTTTCATTTATATGCAATATCTGCATTGAAAAAAATCATTATTTGGATTGCCTCATACTGCTTTAAAGAGCTGGATCTCATTTAACTGTTGCTGACTCTTAAGTAATTAAGACTGTAAGTGACTATGCCTATTTTCACTAACTCCTTACACTGCCTACTTGTACTGCTTTATAGAGTTTGGTCATCGTGTGAAAGAAAGAATGCATCACAACATCCCTCATCGTTTCACCGTGGGCCTCAACATGAGGGCTGCCAAGTGTGCCGTCTGCCTGGACACTGTGCATTTTGGACGGCAAGCTGCCACTTGTCTAGGTCTGTATCCTGTGCTGTAGCTGGGCAGACTGAATGTGAAAATATTTCAGAAGATACATTACTGGCCAGCTTTAACAAAAATACTGGAAATAGTTATTATAGCATCGCCATCACATGGTGGAATCAGTCTTGCCTTCCAAGTGTTGTGAGTCTTAGAAAATAAGTTGGATGTGTTCCCAAATCAGCATTTTAGAACAGTACCCTTCCATGTTTTATATGTACAGCTGTACAAATGAAATGTTGATAGATAGAATTTGGATATTTTTTTATGTGATGATCCCTACCATTCTGTATTCTTGCCTTCTTTATTGACAAGATTCAGCATGGTAAAGAACTTTTCACTAAATCCAATCAGATTTTTCATCCTTCTCTTTGTCTCATTGTAGAGTGCCACACTATTTGCCATCCCAAATGCTCGCCGTGTCTTCCGGCCACCTGTGGTCTGCCAGCTGAGTATGCCACTCACTTTTCAGAAGCCCTGTGCCGAGAAAAGGCAAACTCACCTGCACTGCAGGTTAAAGAAGCCAGTGGGCATGTTCGCTTGGAAGGATGGATGAAGCAGCCTAGGTAACTATTTAAGTCCTTACTGCCATCCTGAATGTATGCAGTATGTTATGTACACTGCATTGAATATAGTTTGCCTATTTGTATATTTACTCCTTTAGAAATGGCAAGCGTGGGCAACAAGGCTGGGAGAGGAAATATGTGGTTCTTGATGGAACCAAAGTGTCCATCTATGATACTGAGCCCAGAGAAGGTCAGTACTTCATTAAATTCTTTTTATTTATTTTATTATTTTTCAAGATGACTGATTCTGTCTTTGTTTTTGCTCATAATTCAACTGTATAGTGAATGTTACCATGTAGGTCAAATTGGAGAATCCTCTGTTTTTCTCTTCCCTTCTTTGTAGACTCTGTAAAGGCTGAGGAAGAGTTTGAGCTCTGTCTGCCTGATGGAGAGGTGACTGTCCATGGAGCTGTTGGAGCCTCTGAGCTCATCAACACTGCCAAGTCTGGTACTGGATCAATACTAGTTAATCCCAGTGTACTCAATCTGTTGTAGGATATTAAGTGTATCATCCTCTCTCCAAATTTTGATTTGGATTTACCTCTCCTGTCTAAAATGTTTAAACACAAAATACAGCAAAAATGTTGACGCTTCTGCTCAGCTGTGAAATTAAGCTGCTAGCAGAGGAACAAACTGATGCATTTTTTTATGTCTGTGCGTAGACATCCCGTATGTGTTGAAGCTGGAATCGCATCCGCACACCACATGTTGGCCTGGCCAGTCCCTCTACTTCATGGCTCCTAGCTTTCCTGACAAGCAGCGCTGGGTGGCAGTACTGGAGTCTGTTGTGGGTGGTAGTCGTGGATCTAGAGAGAAAGTGGATTCTGATGCTGTAAGTATCATGCCTGCATATTACATACCTATGAATGTCCTTGTGTCAGGCTTGATAGCGTTCATAATTTAGGCTTACTGTATTTGGGGTGTTGCAAAAAGCCATTGCCTCCTTTACACAGCACAAGCTTTGTTGTTAGGCCCATATGAATGAGCAAATTAATACAAAGCTGGTTGTGTCATTTTGTGTGAAAATTGGGTAAAATATTGAGTACCTCCATTAAACATCAGCCAGTGCCTTCACTTCTTCTTCTCCCCCTCCCTCTTCTTTCTCTCTCTGCATGTTCTCAACATCCACGTCTTGTGTTTATTTGTTGTCATTGTCTTTTTTCTTTATATAACTATACTGTGTGTGTGTGTATCTCCATTCAACTCGGTTGTGTGAATCATATTATAGGCAGGTGTTTCTAAAAGACAGAAGAACCTGTCCCCTCTGGTTCAGGTACAGTAAGTAGCTGCACGAATGCTTGAGCTTCAGTCGACCGATCGACTGAGCATGCAGTAGCTGTACATACATATGACACTGATGCACTATAAGTACAGTCCTTGAATCAGTTCCTGAATATGGTGTGTGTATTCACACAGAAACATATGTAGTGCATGGATGTGAATAGACTGCTGTGCACCATTTATTTGGTGTCCTATGCTATGTCATGCATGATTCTGCAAAGCCCATGCACTGCTTAAGCCCCCCTTCTCAGAAATATGACGTCACACAAACAGACCTTGAGCAATTTAACTTCAGTGTGCAGCTATAGGCTGTTGGCGCTTCTGTGTTTCTTGCAGTTTTAGAAGAAACTGAAGAAATATTTTCTTCCATGTTCTCTGCAAAATGACCCTTAAATTAAAAGTGAAGTAGGAAGTCAAATGGTTCCACAAGTGTATTTCAGTATTCTCAAAAAGTTGCATTGCTGTGTTTTTCAGTTGTACCACTTACTAAATATGGAAAGTTGAACATGCAGCTTGCGGCAGCTTGATTACATCGTATCCTTACTGTATGTACAGCATACAGTAAGGATAGTGCAGGGTGTAAAATGTAAATAAGACCAATGACAATGCTTTGCTTATCATTTAACCCCATATTTATTTAAATACTTCAAAGATAACATATGAAATGCATAATCTGTGAAATTTTCGTTGACTCTGTTATTGCTTTTGTGAACATTTTTTTTTTTAAATTAATGCCAGCAGCTTTTCTCCCTTCTGTTCTTTAACCCATATGCAGCACCTTTTTTTCCTGTATCTAAAGGGATTTTTTTCCTCACCTGTTTTGCTTATTATTATTATTATTATTATTATTATTATTATTATTATTATTATCATCATTATTATCATCATTATTATCATTAATTCTTATGTTATTGAGCTGTTTTGGATTATTTAAATATTGTTGAGTGTGTGGGGTTTTCCTTCTTGCTAACAATCAACAACTATTTCAGACTTTTTTGCTGGCATCAAATTCAAAATAACCCCCCCCCCACAGACAGCATTTCTGTTCCATACTTTGATATGTTATCTTTCTAATATTCTAAATTAGATGAAGGGTCTAAATGATTTCCAAATCATTCCATTCTCATTTATGTGTATTTTACACAGCCTCTCATCTGGTTTTAGAGACTGGCTGTAAGTTGTTGAACTGTATCAGCTTTTTCGAAAAGGCTATGTAACTGCAGATCCAACGCTAAGATAGTTGAGGAGTTTTCTTCCCACTAAACCATAAGAACATTACTGAGGTCAGGCACTAATGTTCAGTGATAAAGCCTCAAGGCCAACATTACTGGAAAAATGGCACTGTGATATTTGCTGAGCTTGTGCTTCATCATTGATTTTATTGGTATAAAGTGGAAACAAAGAGCCACTCTCCACAGAACCCATTACAGTCATGAAATGTATAAACTTGGAGGGTTTTATTCTGACCATTTGTCAACAAAAGGCAGTGTGTCCTCAAATTAAAAATATCATTTATTAATGGTCAGACATAGCTCATTTGTGCTTGTCTGTTTTAAACAACATAAAATGTATTTCTTGCTCTGTAGTTGTTCTGTTGTTAGCATTGCAAGTGAGCTTCAGTCTCAACAGGAAAGACTTTGCAAGGCTCTCTCTTTCTCTCCCTGTCTTTCTCACTATCTTTTACTGTTAGCTCATTTAGACACCAAATTATGACACATCTTTAATGTTATGTTGCTGTGGTTATTTTGTGGCAGCTTTCCGGCTGGCATCCCTGCTGTGTTAGCTTGTCTTGCTAAAGCTCCCGATTTGCAGGAAGTCTTAATCCGCCTCCTTCCCCTGCTCCATTCTCTCCCTTTCTCTCTCTCTCTCCATAGAAACTTCTGGGCAATTCTCTGCTGAAGCTGGAGGGTGACGACCGTTTGGACATCAACTGCACTCTGCCTCTCACTGACCAGGTATAAAAACAAACATGTAAACAGAGTTAAAAACCTAATTGGTCAGCTTTCTAGTTAGACATCACCATGCTGGATGTTTCTTTCTTTCTTTTTGTTTTTTTAAAGCTCTGGTGATCTCGTCCTTTCTTGCAGATTGTCTTGGTTGGTTCTGAGGAGGGTTTGTATGCTCTGAATGTGATAAAGAACTCTTTGACTCACATCCCGGGCCTGACCTCCGTCTTCCAGATCCAGATCCTGAAGGAGCTTGATAAGCTGCTGATGATCACTGGTCAGTTAATGGAGGCCATTATATTGAAGTTATTTTATGATATTATCAGATTTATGTTTTCCTCGTACACTGTTTCAGCTGTAACATAATGCTTCTGGATAGTGTGCATTTATTGTAACACATTACATCACATTATGGTTATCTTTTAGAAGCCATAATGTGTGCTTTGAAGTAACAGCGAACGAAAGTGAAGTAAAGAGAAGATGATGCGCATCATCTCACACTTGGCATGTTTGATGTGTCATTCAGGGGAGGAGAGGGCACTGTGCCTGGTAGAGATCAAGAAGGTGAAACAGTCTTTGTCACAGTCCCATCTCCCAGCTCAGCCTGACCTCAACCCCTTCATCTTTGAGACAGTCAAAGGATGCCATCTCTTCTCCTCTGGAAAGGTGAGTCATGTTGTAACTTGCAGGGAGCAGAGTCCTTGTGGACTGTTATTGGGTCTGAGTTAAGGAGCTGAACATCACAGTAATGGCATCGTGTTGTGTGCTGCCTGATTGCAGAATTGTTCTTTCTTTACAGATTGATAATGGGCTCTGTATTTGTGCTGCAATGCCCAATAAGATTACAATCCTGCGGCATAATCAAGGCCTCAACAAGTTCTGCATCAGAAAGGTGAATGAGCATTAAAAGTGAACCGCTTACAGTGACGAGACCTTTATTGTGAACAATGGACTTTTTTTTTTCTAGGAAATATAGATGCTCTGTTTTTCTTCTAGAAATAATGAGTTTTAAAAAATAAAAAAATAAAAAAAAATTTTGTGTGTGTGTTTGCAGGAGATTGAGACATCAGAGCCTTGCAGCTGTATTCACTTCACTGGCTACAGTATCATTATCGGCACCAACAAGTTCTATGAGATTGAGATGAAGCAGTATGTACTGGAAGGTCTGTCAAATGCAGCATTATTGTTTCTTTAGTATTATTTCTTTACAACCAGATGGTGCTCCAACAAAGTCCACTCAAGGGTGTTTCTGTCTCTGTTGGGTTCCAACATTCACACCTGAACAAGCTGAATGATACTAATGATTTCTCTCTGCAGAGTTCTTGGATAAAAACGATGTGACGCTAGCGTCAGCTGTCTTCGCGGCTTCCTCCCACAGCTTCCCCATCTCTATCATCCAGGTCACCACGGCTCCACAGAAGGATGAATACCTGCTCTGTTTCCATGGTTAGACAGTTACTTCTGCTGGCAAACCCTCTCAGTTGAATGTGTATACACACCCCCAAACTAGTGGATAAACAAAGTTGTGGAACAGTTTGTCTTAGAATCTGTATTTGACAAGCGATCTCTAAGCATTTCTAAAGTCATTGTTTTCTTTTTTGGTTACATATTCTATGCTAAATTTAAATAACTCATTTTGTTTATGTATTTATTTTTTGCAGAGTTTGGTGTGTTTGTGGATGCATATGGCCGCAGAAGTAGAAGTGAGGACATCAAATGGAGCCGTCTGCCTCTCTCATTTGGTAAGTGTAAATCTGCATGTTTACTAGAAGCGTAGTTTCTTTGGGCACCAGGTGGAGCAGGTGACCATATCCTGCAATGCAGTGGCCTGGGTTTGAGTCTGACTCTGGGCCTTTTGCTGCACGTCTTCACTCTCTCCCTGCTTTCCTGTCTGGTCTTCACTGTTCTCTCAAATAAAGGCCAAAAAGCCCAAAAATAGTTTTCGTGATTTAAGGATTTTTAGGTTTTTTAAAATAACAAGTTGTATTTCTGTATTTCAGCCTATAGAGAGCCTTACCTATTTGTGACCTACTTCAACTCTCTGGACGTCATTGAGATTCAGGGACATGCGGCTCTTGGGTAAGATTGTTCTCAGCTTTTTTAAATTGTTTATCAAGTTCTTTTTATTTTCCAACTTCGAATTCTGCCATGGCTGATTTTTCTTCTCTTTTTCCAGTCCTCACTCATACGCACATCTGGATATCCCTAACCCACGCTACCTTGGCCCCGCCATTTCCTCTGGAGCCATATACCTGGCTTCATCCTATCAGAACAAACTTCGGGTCATTTGCTGCAAGGGCAACCTTGTCCAAAGCCAAGACGGTGGAGATCTGCAGCGTAGTGGCTCTGGACGCAGGTAATGACACACAAATAGCATTAAATACCATCTGCCAGTCACCTTTATACATAGCATCCCAAATATTTGGAAACTGGTTTGTAGGTCAGAGATGTACATAGAGGGAGATTTCTAAGCACGCTCCATCCTTCTGTTCTGTGTACACTGGTGTTAATGAGTCACTGGGCCTAGCTGGCACTGAGGGGCACAGGTTGGCATCTATAGGTCGTAAGTTTGGCTTAAATGTTTGAACTAGTTAAAAAAAAAAAAAAAAAAAAACAGGAGAGTAATGCCATCATTTTGTCTTTTGCAGGAAGAAGAGTTCATTTTTTATCTGTAGCAGATTTTAAAAAATGTTGCCGTCATCATTCTTTATTTTACCTAAATTACTTTTTAAAGTTCTGTGTCAAATGTAGAAAGGAAATTTTTGAATAAAGACTGACATCTTCCCTTTTATGACTGGTCTGTTACTCATCGTGACGCTTACTGACTGTGCTTTGCAAGTCAAAGCTTTGTTCTACAGTAATTGTTGTCAGTGACAGAATCCACTCTTATTTAGGAAACCAAATTGAATTTATATGATCAGTCTGTTCTGATTACAAATAGCAGTGCTGTGTATTTATATATTAGCTTATTAAATCAGCTTAATTGCAAGTCCATCAATCTCACCAAATCTGCTGAGTGACCAGAGTCCCACAGTGCCAAACTAAGTCCAAGAACTGAGACAAATAAAAACATTGCCCAACATTTGCCCAATGCTCCTTTTTTCCCTTTTTTTTTTCTTCTTTATTTTAACCTTGGTTCCTCCCGACAGTCCCAACAAGCGTGGTCCTCCTTCCTACAATGAGCACATCTCTAAAAGGCTGGCAGCCAATCCTCTGGTCCATGGAGACCCAGGCACACCACACCGTTACAGAGAGGCTCGCACAGAGTTTCGGCGGGACAAGTCCCCAAGCCGTCCACTGGAGAGAGAGAAGTCTCCTGGCAGAATGCTGGAAAGCCGGATAGTGGGCTCGCCTGGTCGAGCCATGGCAGACCCCCGGTTGGAGCGATCACCAGGCAGGGCCATGGCCGACCCTCGCATGGACCGCTCCCCTGGCAGGATGATGGATGTTCGTAGGGAGAGATCCCCTGGACGTTTTGAAGAGCGTCAAAGGCTTCATACTGGCTCCGGACGCACACCCATAAACTCTGTTAACAAGGTTTGTCAAGAAATTCTGCATTACATTAACTTAATGTATAACTGTTAGCAATTAGCTGAATATTTTTGTGTTTTATTGACATACATTGGAAACTGTTGGAGTATGGTAAAAGGTTCAGTACAAAACTTCGGCGTTTCCATCCAGGCGGTTGATTCAGTGGTTCGTGATGCACTTATGCTGCTTTTATGACAGTAGTGGGTTGTGATATCTTGTTTTGAGTGAAATACTATGACTATAGGATGGACTGTTACAGACCTTTAAGGAGTATAAATTTCTCCCCAGACTTTATAGTCTTGCAGTGTTCATGTGGTCTTTTACATTTGTTTAGTTTTGGCTTATACTGTGGATTTTCATGACACTACAGGTGTACTTAACATGGAAAGACCAGCTTTCAAGGCTGTGGACCCTTAGTCTAACTCTTGTGTTAGTGTACATTTTGACTCAAAATCTGTGTATTAACCTGACTTCATGTTGTTGGTTTTACCCTACAGGTGTGGGATCAGTCATCTGTTTGAAGGACAAAAGACCCTCGTGTCCGCTGTGGAAGAAGAAGTTCATGTTTGAAAAGAGAGAAGATGTAGCGGAGAACCAGTGAGAATGTTACCAACTCATGATGAAACACTGCCACACATCTGTTTTGCCCGATATCCAAAGTGAAAAACCCATGGAGGAAAACAACTGTAGCTGTCAGAACGTAGCGAGCACCAGATAAATAAAGAGATGTCATTAGTATCAGGTTATAGTTTTAAATAAAGGTCAACAAAATGCCATATTAACCACCTGAGCAGGGTTTTTTGCGATGCATTGGAGCATGTGTTCTCTACTCCGAGTAGGGATTAGTAATTATATATAATTTCTTCTTCCACAAAGAAAATCTGAGATGAGTTCTCAAGTTAAGACTACTGGGTTTGGCTTGCTTCATTTAACTCTAGCAGCATTAACTACAATGGATAAGCACAGCCATAGCAAGTGATGCCTATATATTTAGTCATTTTATTCAAAATGCCATTAACACATGTGGCTCATTTCCACATGTGCTGTCTACAGCAGCTACAGATCAGGGCAAATGTGTAGCAGATCACCTGTTGTGACACTGAGTATCACTTCTGGCTCCAGCCCTGTGCTCACATGTTAACACACAATCGTTATTGGCTAATTACAATCATTTTCAGCTCGGTCCTTGGTCAGTAATGCTGACCGGACTCGGCTGAAGCATGAATAAACTGAATCAAAATTAATTAATATATAATCCCTCCCAAAAAATACACTCTGTAGAACCACACACTAAAACTGCACTACCCACAATCCCCAGCAGCAATGGAGCAGGACCTTTCTAAATCTTCAGAACGCTATCTGACTGTAAATAGACGAGACATAATTTTATATATATTAAGAAGGAATTTCAAGGCTGGATAAGCCGTGTCTATTTTTGTTAAAGGAAAAAAAAAAGTGACAGTGTGTCCTCTTGAATGTCCGATGAGTATTCTTTTAATGTCCAAACGTCCTTTATCAAGTGAGTGATTGTATCTCAAACAAACTTGTGTATGCACTTCCATCTGTCAAAGGCAAAACCTCAGTGCTGACCTAAACGACGGGAGGGAAAAAAGATCATGTTTGAAGCTTAAAACATAGTACTTGAGCATTTCTTTTTGTACAATGTCCCCTGCTGTTGTATATAACCCAAAATTGTTTAAAGTGAAGATGAAGAAAAAATCTTTTTGTTTTGTTTTTCTTTTCCCTGATCCGTTAATGGCATGGATATATATATATATCTCGAAAATGAAACGGGGTGTTGTCTTCTGCTTCTGCCTCATTTGGGTTATATTTTTAATCTACATTTTTAAAAACAAAGCACGTGAATAACACTTTCTATCTTTAAACTCTCATGTATTTGCACAGTAAATTCACACAACTATATTATATAACTTTTTTTTTTCTTTCTTTAAGGAATTCTTGGCAAGTTAAAACATCCAGTCCAATCACAACAAATGCTAAAGTCCATCCACGCTCATTCGGTTCACGTGGCTAAGATGGATGCATTTCTGTACATCATGATCTGATGTATAGAAATAGAATATTTTGTGGATTTTAGCAGTATTTTTTGAATGTAAACAAACGAGATGCCAAACTTTAACTTGCCCAGTTTGCCTGTCAACAGTTAGGCGCTCACTAGGAGGATTTCTTCGCCTTTAAGTCCCCTATGATTATTTTTAAGATGGTTAAAATCTTCCTGAATGTATTTTAAAGCCAATACAGCCGATTCGTTGGTCTCAATGTTCAACAACAACAAAAACAAAGCACCAAATGCTTTAAATTGCACATGTCTTCTTCTCTCTATAGGACTCTGTACAAAAGGGTTATCCATCGTATTTGATTTTATTTTTAGATTCTTTTAAATTTGTATTCTCATTCACATGATCTTTAATCATAATGCTGTAACGCTGGATATGATATTGATGTCTGCTAACAAATGTTTAATTAGCGTTCCCTGTAGAGATTTTGTCACAGAGTATTAAATATTATAATCATTGCATTTCACTTCGATTGTGCCTCCTTCTGTTGTGCTTGTGTGTCTCTTTACAAAGACATTTAAACTTATCTCTGAGTGGATAAGCATCATAAAACAGTCCCCTCTGAAGCATTTACCCTCTCTGTTTCAAGACGGCCAGTGACACGGCCATTTGTCCACATCCATTGTGTTGGAGAAGGTTTCGTCTATTTATAGGTGTCTGATCCCAGCGCTCAGCCTGCCATTCCAGTCACAGTAGCTGCAGCGGCTGCTTGATCTGAGAGGAACTGAAGAAGAAGCCTTTTTTTTTTTTTTTTTTTTTTAACAATAGCATCTGCGTCCTGGGTTAACAATAACTCGTCTAATTGTGTCCTCTGCATGCACGCTGTACACGCTGCGAGACAACACAGACGGCATCTGCTGCTGGTTCGTCCATCGCAATTTATTTAGCAGTAAGACGATCGAGTGCGAGGAGGCTTTAAGTTTATTTAGACCACTCACCTCCCAACCTCGGCTCATTCAGCTCATTTTCACGCGCTGTCACTTTTCTTGACCTGGGAGCTCCGAGTGATGGGGGATGATTTGTTAATGGTGCTGAGAGACACATTGTAAGGACGTGTTCAGTGTCTCACGCAGTATGTCTCACCTAGAGCTGTTGACATCCATGAGCTTAGTACCGCAATCCCTGTGATGAATCTCAACAGTGTGAAGAAGACTGAAGATGCCACTTGATGCTCTGGCTTCTTTCAATTCCTATCTATCTATTAAATTAAGTTAACCATTTGTAGGGACCCAGAACCCACTAAACAACCTGAAAATCTGACATTTTGCCATAAATATCATCAATTTGAATTACCTTGATAGAATAAATTAAGTGATTTAATGTAAGAGCAATGCTGTAATGCACTGCTTTGTCTGGCCAAGGTAAGCAGAGCCAAAGATATTATGTGAAGAAGCATGTTAGAAAGGTTGGCGCTAACACAGACCTGACAGGTCAGTAAATAACACATAATGAGCTGGTGCTTTTTCAGGCACTCTCATGCGTTTAATCAGATGGGGAACAAGAAATGATTGGCACACAGATCAGAGTTAGAAAGAGACAGTGAATTCAATCTGCAAATGCTTTGCTCTAATACACTGACGTAATCTTTCACAGATCAGGTTTTAGTTCTACATCTTTTGGGTATTTCAAATTCTCAAATTGATTTGTTTTATATTCATTCCCACTGGGTAAATACAGTTTATATTGTATATCTTAAGAAGTATGTTCTTATTTCTCTGCAGTACTTAAATACTTTTTGAATGTAAAGGCTCACAAGCCTGTCAGTGCTACTGCAAAAGAGGCGGGCAGAAGTTTATCGGTCACACAAACCTCTAATCATATCACTTATGCATTTTTGATTAACCTGTGGCTATCATAAAGATCGGTGTGTCACAGAGGTCGAGTTAGGTAGGCTAGTCCAATGTTCTCCTTTCATTTTGCTTTTATAAATAATGCTGTCTATGGAAAGACTATGGACCAACAGATTGACAGATCACACTCTTGCTTTTGTTTTTACTATACAGCACTCTCATTCACTTACAACAATTGCAGTCAGTAGTTCGTACAGACAAGACAATGCCCTGTGGATAGAGTCTTGTTTAAAGTGAT
This sequence comes from Rhamphochromis longiceps, assembly GCF_057381845.1. Lineage (NCBI taxonomy): Eukaryota > Metazoa > Chordata > Actinopteri > Cichliformes > Cichlidae > Rhamphochromis > Rhamphochromis longiceps. The sequence continues at coordinate 15,549,753 of NC_140561.1, forward strand.
TAAGTGCTTTCACCTTCAGTCTGCTCTTGATATTCTAGACCAGTTATTCCACTCTCTTTGTCGAATGCCAATCAGGACTCCACAGGGTGAGCGGCTATGTATGAGAGTGTGTGAGCATGCGATACTGTATATGCTGTATGAAGCATCATTTACCTGTCACTTCCTAAAGAGGGCATAGTTTATAAATATCATCCACTGGAGCGGAGGGCGGAGGGCTACAAAAGGCCACCCACAGCCTCCCTATTGTTCACTGGCATCATTGTTGGTCTGACCTCCCAGCTGCTCAGCCATGGTAAGTCTGTGTACTGTGTGTGTGTGTGTGTGTGTGTGTGTGTGTGTGTGTGTGTGTGTGTGTGTGTGTGTGTGTGTGTGTGCAGTGTTTGTTGGGAGGTGTGTCTTATGGCTTTGAGGATGCTGCAATTGTTTTGATGAGATAAGTAACAGTTTTTCACCTGCATATCATTTAAAAGCACAAATATTTAGCATTTTTGCGGGGGGGATGAAAAGATGACATAACTTTTATTTAATTGTTTGTCAGCAGCTGTTTTGCTGTTTAAACTGCTTTTTCTTACAAAGATGCTTAATCCTATTTATTCATCTCTTCTGACATGCAGTTTTATCTGAACAAACGTGTAGTTTCTGCTTCACCTCTCCTGTCTTTGTGCTAAAAAAGGCCCCCAAGAAAGCCAAGAAGAGGGCAGCAGAGGGAGCCAACTCCAATGTGTTCTCCATGTTTGAGCAGGCCCAGATCCAGGAATTCAAAGAGGTGAATGCTGCTGAAACCACTTTCTATTTCACGGATTTCCGTTTGGCAGAGAACTGCCGAGAAATATCGCAACGGGTGAATTAATATGCGAGTCGGCTCACCAAGGTTCAGGCATTTCTGCATTAAAAAATAAACTGCACAACGCATTACACAGAAAGGTCTCCACTTTCTTTCTTTGTCTTTCTACTTGCATTGTTCATTGTGGCAGTATGCGCACCTGTCTGTTTGCCCACTTGCTGGCTTGACAGCAGTAAGGCTTGCGGTATGCTGGTATGAGGGACAGTGGTGCCCAGACATCCAGACTTTGTCATCAGTGATTAGGCTGCAGATGAACTGCAGGGCATGCCCAGGATGCCAGACTAAATCCAAGGGGAGGGGGGAGGGTAACGCGTTATAAATACTAAACAGTGTTCATATATAAAGATGGCCTACCAAAAATTTAAGAGAACCCAAAAAAATAAAACTGTTTGATGTGACTCTGGATGCTTTTTTTTTTCCTGTGCTCTGATCTCAGGCCTTCACCATCATGGACCAGAACAGAGACGGCTTCATCGACAAGAACGATCTGAGGGACACTTTTGCTGCTTTAGGTATGTGGACACCATTCAAAGAAACACTCAAAGTGTTCATCTTCGCTCATGCCGTGCGTTTACATTGACTCTTTGGTGCTGCAGGACGTCTGAATGTGAAACAAGAAGAGATCGACGACATGCTCAAAGAAGCTCCTGGCCCAATCAACTTCACCGTCTTCCTCACCATGTTCGGTGAGAAGCTGAAAGGTAAAAACTGGCCGGCCAGTAAAAACTACATCTAAGTCATGAACACAGCATTGATGCGAATGTATCTCAGTGCTGTTTTGATGTTCCCAGGTGCCGATCCGGAAGAGACCATCCTCAATGCTTTTAAAGTCTTTGACCCTGAGGGTAAAGGGGTCCTGAGGAAGGACTAGTAAGTGGCTTCTCACATTTGTCACGCGGCATCAGCTTGCATATGCAAATTTATTGCAAGTGAGCAAGCTGCCGCTCACAGTTTGACTCAGTCTGACTGCAGTCATTCATCCTCACACAGCTCAGCTCCACAATGATTAAAAACCATTGTGACCTGTACAGTTCATTCACTTGTGAAAAGAAGTCTCGTCATCTCTACAGCGTTTTTTTTCCCCCTACCTTTTTTTCTCCTCTCCAGCGTGACACAGATGCTAACGACACAAGCCGACAGATTCTCAGCTGAAGAGGTACATTGCAGTCCCCCAGCCCATGCTAATTATCATCATTATAATAGTTTTGTGAGTGTGGGTGAGTTGAATTGGAAAAAAAAAAATACAAGGATGAACGTCATCATGACGACCACCTGCGTCCACGTCAGACACATTTTCATGCAAAAAAACAAAAACCCCTGAGTGAATCATCTTAAAACCCTTTTTATGCACACTGGGTTATGGGCTGTGTGGGGATAACATCTGATAAAAGTGGTGTCCCTTTCTGTTGCTTAGATGGAGCAGATGTTTGCTGCCTTCCCCCCGGATGTGGCTGGAAACCTGGACTACAAAAACCTGGTTCACATCATTACTCATGGAGAGGAGAAGGACCAGGAGTGAACCTTCATTTAAATGCATTCGAGAAGTAGAAAGTCAGTTTGTGTACCCAGCTATGACTTGAAACTGACTCACTGCACATAAAGGAAATGTGGACTATTTACTCAGCTTTTATGACACCATTGCTTCTGTATTGTCCTCACTCGAGAGCAGGGGGAGGATCCTGACAAATAGTCTTTTTCCAGCCTGTAAAAATGGGAAGTTTACAGCATCAAACATCATCAAGTGTCGTGCTCTTTTTCTGCTTTATCCACAGCATATCCCCCACATTCACCTGAGACTGATTAAATTATTTTTCCTTATCATTTTCTATACTAATAACCACATGCCTGTTTTTACCATAGCCACTTGTTAGGTCTTTGCTTGACAGTCTAATAAAGATTTTTAAAGCTACGAGAGCTATGATTCTGCTGTTTTTGCTCAGATTATTGAATGCCAGTGTGGGGAAGATGGTACAGACTCGATAAAGCCTGATTTCCAGTGAATTGTCATTACCTATTCAAGGATCATACAATTACTGCCTGAACAGATGACTATACCAGATACTCCTTAAAATCCATGTTAGGTAGTGCATCTGAGTACTTAAGAATAGCGAGCATGTGCAGCTGGTGAGCCTGTAGAATCCAAAACATGCCTGCATCAGTGTCTGTGTGTGCGCAAAAAGTTGGGTGTGTGTTGGATGTGCATGGAAATGTTTGGCTACTGAGACAAAGGGCTTTACTAAGACAAAGCCCTGTTGTTATTTTAGTGTTGTGGTGATGTAAAGAGGGTAATGCTATACTGAGGAGTTGGGGGGGAGGTTGCTCACAAAAGGATGCCATCGAGTGATCCGCACCACCGTCGCCTTACCCGACTTGAGACCTTGGCAGGGTTAAGCAGGGGGTGTAAATCCTTGATTGTTCCAGTTGAAGTGTTAAGGGCAGGGAGGAGCCAGTTCTGACAGCATCAGGCAGGAGTACCGTGGATACTTCATACTGTGGATGAGACGAGACACGTGGGGAGTGGGGAGGGATGAGTGTTTGGATCGGCTTGGCTATTTCAGCTCCAGTTTTAACTGTCTGCAAGTGCAGCATGTGGTCAGTGAAGGGAAAACGTGCATTTCTCTTTCAATTTTTAGTTTTGTCTGGTAGAAATTACTACTGACAAAATCCCTGTCACCTAAATTTGCAGATCCTACCTAGCTCTAAGACTGAGTGTTTGCTGCTCAGGTCCAGGGACAAATGAGAAACAAAGGTTACCAGGCTGCTGCTGAACATACTGAAGAGGCTGGAGTTTGAACAGCCAAGTGTATCCCTCATGACAGCATGGAGAGCAAGACAGAGCCAGAGAGACTGACAGTAGTTTTAGGACTGCCCAGAAAAATCACCCCATGTTACTGTGTTTAACATGTAAACTGGTGGGCAAAAGTCTTGAGCCACGCCTCATTTCTGTACATTTTCATAGAAAATAGGTGTAATGTTTTCTTACAATGTGTGCAAACAAATGGAAATACTCTATGAAAGTACTTTTTAAAAAAAGAGTTTGTACAATTTTACTGAGTTTGAAAGTGAATATTTAATGTGTTCAACTTTATTCTTCAACACGGCCTGAGTTCTCTTAGACAGGCTTTCTCGTCATTTCTTTAAGTAGTCTTCGGGAATAGTTCTCCGGGCTTCTAGAACGACATCCAAAGCTCTTCTTTGGAAGTTGGATGCCTTTTGTTCTCTTCACTGACAAGATGATGCCACACTGCTTCAAAAATGATGAGGTCTGGGCTCTGGGGGCCATGACTGATACTGTTTCATTGTGTGTGTTTTTTGTTTTTTTTCTTGGCCAGATATGCTTTTGCTGCATAGGCGGTGTGTTTGTGATCATTGTCATTGGAGTCAGAATACTTTTTTTAATCCACTGAGACAATGTTGTTAGAGATGCTCACTGAAAATATAAAGATGAAAGATAGAAAGCATAAAAAATATTTGGTCTTTGATCAATGGGTTTTGATCAGTAGCTGCTGATCAGTGGTCATGACAATTTGCATATTAATGATCAAGGAACTGACCTCAGTTCATTCAGTGGGCTGGTTTCAGGTATAAGGTTGGGGAAACCTGCAGTCAGCTGAGACTGAAGAAGTCACTTGAATGAGTGACGAAATATTCCTCCCATTGAAAATGTTACATCCAGATGAGCAGAATCAACCTTTTAGGGTTTACTTACCTGGATGATTGAGCATGCATCAAGACATAAAAAAGAAGTAAAACTACAGCACTTGGAGTGAAATCTGAAATTTAAAGGAAATATTCCAAAATGAAAACACTAGTATGTACCCTACAGACAAGATATAAATTTGAAAATAGTCCAGGTGTCATAACAAGGAGTTGTAAACTTTCATGGCCAAAGGTAGCGATGATTTCCCGTATCTCTTTTACTGAATGCGCTGCTGTAGCGATCCATCACAGGATGGAGAGGGTGTGAAGAGTTGTCCAATACTGACTTTAACGTGGGCAGCATCCTCTTTTCTGAAACCTTTGTCAGTTAATCGGGTTCCGCGCACACAGTGTCATTGGCCTTGCAGATCAGTTTGTTCAGTCTATTGATTGCTGCCTCCACACACTGCAGCATAGTGGATGGCACTGACTGGCCACCACAGACCCATAAAATATCCTGAGCATCGTCTGGCAGATGCAAAAGGACCTCAAGGCTTCAGTACTTTTTGTAGAGAGCTTTTAATGAACTTTTTGTCAGTGTGAACATTGAGGTGTTTTTAATACATATGGATGGAAGCAGGGGCCACTGTGTTCCTGTCCTCCTCATGCCCACAACCAGTTTCTTAGTCTTTGCCATGTTAGGCTGCAGATGGTTTTGCTCATAGCCTGCAACAAAGCTGTCCACTACACCTTCTTATTATTATTAGTAGTAGTAGTTGTAGTATATTTTTAAAGACACACTGCACACTATGCTGAGATATGCAAAGTTTTCAGCTAATAGCTCTTTAAGAATCAAATTTTTGGCCAAAAATACTATTTCATGCCTGTTAAACTGTTTTTTTTGGCATTTTTGGCCAAATTTGTAACAAATGATAACAAATCATTCAATGGCATTTGTTTCATTGCTAATTGTCTGTTATGTGTAGATACAACACTGGTTCATTCTTTGAGTTAGCTGTAGCTTTAAGCTTGAATGATTCACAGGTCACTTTTAAGTCGCTAACAAAATAACAATAATGTATACTAACAGTTCCTCTGAAAATGGTCAGGTACAAGGACTGGACTGGAAATAAGTGAAAAAGCAGCTAAAGTACAGAGAAAAACTTTGAAAGACCTTGGAAAGCCCAGAGTACTATTGATCAAGATCAACGGACTCAATAAACTGATCTGTAAGGCCAGTTACGTTGTGGGGATGGAGCTGTGCTCGCCCTAAGGTGGTATGAGAGAGGTGGATGTTCATCAAGATAAGGTCAATGCTGGACCAAACCTCCCACCCACTCCATAACATGCTGGCCAGTCACAGGACCACATTCAGTGAGAGACTGAGATTATCCACATGCATCACTGAACGACACACAAAATCATTCCTGCCTGTGGTTATTCACTGTAAAACTCCCTCTCAAAGCACAAGTACACACTGCAACAGTTGCACACCCCTAGTTCATGCAATGGGCGTCCCGATTGCTTTCACCACTATGAAAACATTGTCATTCTGAATGACACACAGTATGATGCTAAAATATACATAATCAGGTTTTACAGGCCCGTTAACTCTGAACTCTCAGGTAACAAAAGCAAACCTTTGTCTTACATGAAGTAAGATTAAAAGAAGAAAAATAACAGCACGTTCACGTGACATAAAATCCATGAAAACCAGCCATCATCTCACTGCTGAACACACACAGTGTAATTCTGTAACTCCCTGCAGGAATATTAAAGGAAAGTTACACCAATCATTTATCAGGGGAAGCGTTTTAGTGTGTGCTGAGGGTGCAATTAACACTCTCTCACAGAGGTTTATATTGAGATTTAACACTGTGCCTAAATGGCATTTAGTCTATTTCCACCTCTGAGAAATAATGGATGGATTTTCTGTGAGAACTGTCGATTTGTGCTGAGTGCGTCTGCTCAAAGAAAGCTGACTTAAGCTGTGCAGATAATGACTGTGGTCTGAGTTATCTCCTCGTTTTCTAGTGTAAGGGTAAAATCTTTGTTAACGCACAAGAAAAAGTCTTCTCTCACGTGTTTTTCTTTTAAGATGGACTTTTCTTCAAAGTAACAGAACACAAACGTCACATGTGACAAGTTATCAGTTCGTTATTTATAAGAAATGTTTTCTTAAGCCCTCTAGCACTTTATCCTGAAATCAGGAACTCGTGTTTTCTGAAACTGGCTTTAAAAATAACCGTCAAGAGCTCAGTAGCAGTGCATGTAAATAGCAACATAGTATCCCTAATAACTACTAAAAACCTTCTGTCAGTCGTCTCCTTCTACATGCAAGCTTCTCTTTAGTCACCAGCCATAAATTACCATTTAAAATACTCCATATTTTCCCATCTTTTCTCACAATTAGTCTCTTTCTCTGCTGAGAAGCTGCTTTGAGTCATTTTTTGTATGCATCAATGAGGCATGGGGGTGTATGGTGGGGCTTAGGCCAGAGACCAGTTAATGAAGGTCTGATAATGTGAAGCTACTGCCACCATGTGGCCATTTAAAAATGATGTTGCCTTTTAGCACATTACTCTTTACACGACATTACAGCTACATTTCTTCTTTTATAATTTTACTGTTTTTTAGTTATAAAAATAAATAAATAGAGTCAAAACTTATTTCACTGTCCGTATGTAATCCCAGAAGACACAGGCATTTTGACTAACTACTTACAGTAGTGCATATAACATGCAAGCAGACATAATAAAATCATCAATAATAAAATCTACAGTCCTCGTCATTCCAAACTCTTAAAGGAGGAACACTGGCTTGTGGTTGTCGTTTTCCTTCCTCACCTTCACATCTCCTACTTCCTTTGGAGATGAACAACTCTGACAAAACCTCTCCGCAAGAAAGAGTACCTGCTGCACACCCAGAGTCCTCAAAACCTGAGCCCACCTTATTATGTTCTACAGGTGGTCTTAAAAAACACGTTTATTGCCTCACCTCATTTAAGTCATTCAGCCATTTAATTATTTTATTTATTTTGACATGTCTGACTCTCTCCCTGTTTTATTTTCCCCAGAGACCTCGGTCAGCTTCCTCTTTCTCTCTCCTTGCATTGTGAGGCTGAGGAGGATCTCTAGCTTGCCCGGTTAGTAATTTTAATTTTATAATTTTTCCCTGTTTTATTGTGAGCTTGCTCTGCTAACTGTAAACACTGCTATCAGCAAGAATGTACGACATTAAAGATTGAATTAACTAACTAAATTTAGCTGACATAAAAAAATACATTAATAACAAAAGAAATGTAAAAAGCTACATTTAAATCTTCTATGAATGTATAAAATCTAATACCTTTATACTACATAAAGTATTGAAACTCTGGAACAATATGACTTATTAGGGTCCCATATAGTTTTACTGTAGCGTCCCTTCAACACCACTCTCCGCCGCTAGATGTCGCTGGTCCCTGCGTGTTGTGGCTTGTAGGCTGGGGGGGGTGGGCTGGCTGGATGTGGACTGCTGGGGGCAGCTGGGTATGTGTGTGTCTGTGAGTGTGTTTAAGACGCGTCGACTGGAGCAGGAGCAGCAGCAGCAGGAGGGGGACTTGAAAACTTCCCTGCGTCCAGTAAGAGCGGGGATTTGGCGATTTAGAGGCTTCCAGTCCAGCTGCGATCGTCGGAGAGGAGGACCGATCCGGTTCTCGGCACTGGAACCATTTCCGGCCAACATGGATGATTTAGGTAAGTTCGTTCGCCGCGGAGGCAACATTAAAGCAGAGTGTGTGCTTTTAGCGTAAACACACAATGCTAGCGCTGGAGGGCTGACCAGCCCGACGACGAAGAGGAGGGGGGCTTTTTCCGCAGGTGGTCAGTAGATGTAGTTGGCTTGTTTAAGTCGCAAGTGTTCCCCGTTGCCAGGTGGGCTGAGTTATCCAGGTTCTGCTGCGAGCAAGTGCGGGGTTAAATGCACAAAAGGGCCTCGCGTGCTGCTGGCACGGGGAGGCATCTCGTTACTACGATAATGAATGTAACAGTCGTCTTATTAGCTGGTAACGTGAAGATAGTCCGCTGGACGGTACGTTTGCACTGTCCTCCTCAACAATGGGTGACGGAGTCGTGCAGGACTGCCGGAACTTTTTCATGCGCACACCTGGGATGAATGCGTGAATCAAACCGCGGCCCCTTTGGCTTTTTTTTTTTACACTGGTACACTGACCTATGCAGCCCCTCCTGCTGGGTGTCAGGATTATATAAGTGCCGCAGCAGGTGGGAGAGAAACAGTCCCATTAGTGCAGACTCTGGTGACACGCGATCATTGACAGAGTAACACAGTTTGTTTGATCAGTTGGATTCAGCTGATTGTTGCCAAGCACGCGCAGACGAATCCAAGAGACCCGTGTTGCTTCTGCCGGTGGGGGGGGGTCTAGGTTCTCTTGCTTTAGTAGTTTAACATTCTCACTATGAGCCAGTCAATCCTCAACTTACTTTAGATTGACAAGCTTACAACCGTGCATTTACAAAACTGGAAGAAGCAGCAAGAGGCTGGGAAAGTAAGAGGTACATAAAGGAACAGTTTAGGAACATTTTAAGTGGCAGCAGGTCAGATGATTGCTTATAGAAAAACATTTTAGAGAGGTAGAGTTTCTCTGATGGGCCGGGGTTTACAAATCTGGAGGGAATCTGTAGAAATCTCTGTGTGCAAGGGGACAAGGCCAAAAATTGGGAATTCTTCCAGAAATCATTGTCTGTGAACACGGTTTGTCATGCTATCTGCAAATGCAGGTTAAAGATCTATCGTGCAAAGAAGGAGCCAAACGTGAACATGATCCAGAAACGCTGCAGTTTAAAATGGGCTGAGGCAAAGTAGAAAGCTGTTCTGTGGTCACACGATTTGAAGTTTTAAATTGTTTTAGGAAAATATAAGGGAGACCATCCAGCTTCTTACCAACGCTCAGTTCAAAAGCCTGCATCTGTGCGCGTGGAATTGACACTTTGCACATCTGGAAAAGCACCATCCATGCTGAAAGGGATATACAGATTTTAAAGCAACACATGCTCCCATCAAGGTGACGTCTTTTTTAGGGAAGGCTTTATGTATTTTAGCAAGACAATGGTGAACAGCATACTGGATCAATTACAACCACATGGCCTGCCTGCAGTCCCGACCTTTCACCAGCTGAAAACATTTGGATACAGGACTGTTGAGCAGCTTATATCAGACAAGAATGGGACAACAATCCTCTCACAAACGTTCAGCAGCTGCTCTCCTCTGTTCCCAGATGTTTACAGATCGTTGTTAAAAAAAGATGGGATGCTAAACGGTGGTAAACATGATCCTGTCCCAGATTTTTTTTTAAATGTGTTGCTGCCATCAATTTCAGAATGACCTTTATTTATTCATTTTTTTTTAATGTAAGATTTTCTCAATTTAAACTATATGTTTTCTATGTTCTACAGTGATTAAATTAGAGGCTTATGAGATTTTCAAGTCATTGCATTCTGTTTTTATTTACATTTTACACAGCATCCCAACTTTTTTGGGAACTGCGATTTATCTCCAGGGAGATAAAAGCATCCAGTGTAATTAAAAACTAAATAGAAGTAACGAGGCTTGCACATGGCTATCGGGATCAGCAGTTTCTTGTTAGTTTTTCCCCGGTGACTGCATGGTTAAGTTTAGCAGGACATCCACGAAATGCATAGGAGTCAGGTTCATTGGTTGCTATAAAAAACACAACCAGTGTGTTTTTGTGAAGTCAAAGATGATGAATGCCTTGCAAAAGCCATCCAAAGGGGATTAGCACCCTCCGAGAGCTGCAGGTGGACTTGCTGGGAAGAATGTTACAGGCACGGCTTCATCTTTCAGGTTCTGCATGTATAAAATATCAAAAAAGGAATGAAACAATGGTGTTCCTTTTTTTTCTGTTTTCACCTGGATGTAACCCTTTCGGGCCAAAACCCAGATCTCTGCTTTATGCGTTGGTAGTGGGAGTGTACCAAGAAGTCACTCTATATCCAGTCAGCGTTTATGGATACATTCTCAGCTTACACGGGCGAAGGGCTTTCCTTAAAGTAGCTATGTAAAAAAATCCAGCCAAGGGTAATTACCATGTCACAGGGCTGTAAATTCTGTCATCATTTTAGCACAGATATGTAAAAACTGTTGCACACATACGTAGCGAAACGTTGACACCAGATCCTCCCCGTGCGATTGATAGATCTCTGTTATCACGCTGGAGCTATGGAGCTACAGCAGGAAACTTTACCTCCACCTGCTTATGAAAATTGGATGCGCTGAAGGTTTAAAATGGCTTTAGAAGCAGTAGGGGATATAAAGAAGCACCACCGGTGGAGTTTGAGTGAGCCAGTCTGTCTAGTACACAACTCAAAGAGGACAACGAAGTCTAGGTGTATTTTTAGCCCGAGGAGAGTCCGTCTTCAAGAGCTGAGCCAGCAGGAGCACCAGGAAACCTTTCACCATCCTGCTCTCATCTCTCTCTGCCCTGTTTTTCTCACTTTCATTCATTTTTTTTCCTGTCAATTAACTGGCTTGTCTTTACTCCTAAGTCATTTTTTCCTGTGATCCACACATGTTCACACCCAGGGCTTTTGTTATATCACTGTGTTCCTTCCGCAGCGTCCGCGAGAGCAGAGCACTGCTGATCTCAGGCTGGATGTCAGGGTGAATCAGGCCCACATGCAGGGTTTGGGCCTCAGCCAAAATTTATCCTCTTTAAAAACGCTGCACTGCCCCACCCCTCTCTCTTCCTACTCCCCACCATTCCTGTGGTGAGCCACATGGGAAACTGCAGGCTCCAATCTATTGACAGTTTTAAGCTGGCTGAGTTTGCAAGAGAGGAGGTTATTTGGCTCAAAGCAGATCGCAAAGCTTGATCGCTTGCAATTATCAGCTTTTTTTTGTTCCTCCCCCTCCTTTGTTTTTCTTATGCAAGACGTGTAATTGTGTTATTTGCATCTCCTTTTGTTTGTGCAGTCCTTGTGGTCTAGGTGCTGTGGCATGTTCTGAGGCAAACTTTCATTGACCTCCCCTCCTCAGCTATCAGTGCTGTAGAGCGTTGCTCCGTGCTTCACTGCCCTGGGCCTGCAACAACACGACATGAATGTCAAACAGCCTAAAAAGTTAACTTCCCTTTTACTGACTAATGCGCAGCACCTTTCAGTATTTCCTTTTTATGTCTGCAAATACAGTAACCGCTGCGTTTGTCTCTCACTCAGATTAATACGTTTCGCTGTCACTTTCTCGGCATCACTTCAAGTGGAACGATTCCTCAGAGCACTGGCGGCGCAGCAGCTGCAGTGTTGGAAATGTCACTCACCTAGTGGGCGTGGGCAAAGCAGTTCTTTTACAAAGTCCAAATGAGATGTGATGTAGCCTAGATACCCAGCAGAGTCTAAATTTAGGTTGGCTTATTGTTTGTAGACCAAAGGAAACATCAGACGCCGCTCACGTGAACATCTGTCATTTTTTTCCCCGCATGTTCTGTGTTACACTGCGACACAGATGTCATGTGTGCCTAAGCGATACTTTTTTATTCTGTCAGCGACGCAAAACGAGCTAGAAACTTTCCCCTTCTCTTTTTTGCACTCACTCGTTTCCAGCAATTGTTCTATTTCTAATTCCAGATTTAGCTAGAAGGCCGTTAATGTTGTCTGCCATCAACAAAGCAGTTGAAGGAAATATCACGAAACCTGCCCGGTAGTTTTTTGCATAATCTTGTGCAGTCTGACCTAAGAAATTATTTTGCAATTATACGTCAATAGATGGTGTAAGGGGAAGCAAACGAGATGAATTTGCAAATAGATGGAAGTACATACCTGAATTTCATGCTAACGTAATGACCTGACTTTCCTTTGATGTGTTATTAAGATTCTTTGAACGAATAGTGTGACAGTTACAGCTACATATGTCAACGGGGGATCTTTCTGAGGTGTCGGGAGGCAAATTTTGTGATCTTTGGACTAGCCATGATTTTGGAAAGGACAGCCACCAAGAGAGGAGATGTTTCACTGTGTGACAGACTTCAGGCCAGGGTGAGCCTGATGCTGTCGAAAGCAAGGCAGGAAGTCTACGTTGTGACCGCCAAATTACACTTCCCAAGTGTACCATATTCAGATACAGAATATGTAGATTTACAATTACTTGTAAAAAACAAAACAAAAAACAAAACATGGAAACATATTCAATTATTTTATGTAACTAAGTATTCAGTTATTAGGCTTAAAGCAGCGATGTCACACTGATTTTTTTTGTTGTAGCCGATGTACAGCGCACTTGGAGAGAAGTTTAATCACACATTAATTCCCTGAGATATTTTTTATATTAATATATAAAAAAAAGTTTAGTTATACATCTCACTGTTTCTACATGATGAAGAAATAATACATTTTTATAGTGGATAGTGGCAAAACGGGACCTTTTTTTCATTTAATGGTTTATTGATTACTTGATGGCTTTGGTGTAGTGAATGGTCATGGAGGAGGTCTTTATCAGTAGGAAAAGCTGTAAAACTTGTGGAAATACAGCTAAAAGCCTCAGATTTATTTCACATTTTCTTTGCGCGTTCTCTTTGTCGGGCTGATTCTGCCCCCTTAGCCTTATGCTTGACATCCCTTAAAGAAAAAGAAGACAGATTATCTTTACTGTTGAAGAAAACCTTCATTATCTTTACAAGGACACAATATATTTATTTCCTATTGGGCAAAGGTGTTGTTGCTCTTCCTTTTTTTTTTGCTCATCGATGTTGCATTGCAGCTTAAAAAATAATTTGAAAGTTATTTACCAGGAATTGAGATTTCTGCAGAAGATGACACTAAGTTGCGTTATTTGAAATAGTGAGTTCAGTACTTTTTGAGTTTAAGAGGAAAGTTGCAGTGTAGCTTTGTCTGCTTCTGTTACTGTTTTTGATTATGGTTGCTCATTGCTGTGCTGAGGTGCAGCTCTAAATCAGTACTGAGTACTGTGAAGTGTAAAAATGTGACTAAGCTTGAAAGTTCACATTATTCAAAATCCTCTGGGGGTTTTTTTTTTCCCCAGTAGACCACAGAAAAACCCCTGCAACCACTTGTCTGTAGGGACTCTTGCCCACGCTCGATGATAAGTCTCTAGTGACACATGCATGCAAGTCAGACATTCAGTGTGGCAGCTAAAGGCTAGAGAGAATAGCTCACCTCCTCCTCGGTTTGTCCATCTCTTTGACTTTTAAAAATAACGATTCTGCAGGGCTTTGAAACATATGGTGCACTTACACACACACTCACTTATATGCACTGAAAACAGAACTTATTCACGCTACTGATCACAGAGCGTTGGTGTGGACACACATCTCTGAATAGGAAGCTGACTAAGCAGCAGCAGCCGTCGCGTTATCTCTTATGGTCTCAGCACACGGTAACAGCAGCCTGCCAGACCGATACTCAAGCAGCTACTATAGAAAAAGCCCTCAAGTTAAAAACAAAAAAACATATTTAGAGTCACAAGATACAAGCGAAACCTCTCCATCTTTAGTATTTCTGGAGCTATAGTCTAACCACAAGCCAGACTGTTGTTACCACAATGTGCACTATTTTATTTTATTTTTTTTGGTCAGCTGATTTTTCTGTACTTTTTTTATTGGGCAGCTTCACATTCAGCTTGTAGCCATGATTCTATACTGTTGACTGACATCCTGGTGGGTTGTAGTTTTGGTCATTCTAAATGATGAAGCTGCCACATCTTGTTCCATATTGACTCTCCGAATGACTTCCTTGCTCGAGTTCTTGTCTTTGTTGCTTTTTTCTGATGTTTCCATTATTTGTGTATACACTAGAAGCCATTGTCAGCCTTCCTCATCCCTGCTAAGCTCTGATGAGTTATGCTCCCTGCTGACTTTGCTGCAAGACTCTCATCCCTGCCAGTCCATCAGTGACTGACAGCTCAGTTGATGCGATGCTGCGGCTCCTTTGATGCGAGCCGGGGAACAGCTGGTGTAACAGTTTTGCATAGACGATGGTAATTGTGAAATTTTGTTTGGTCGCGGTAAGAGGAAGCACCATGTTTTTGTAACTATACTGGCGTTAAAAAAGTGGCCCAGTGCTTCCATTTAAAGCCTCTCCAGCTCCCGTGAATATCACATGGCCTTTCAGATGCTTTTAAGCCTCTCCCCTAATTGCTTCCTAAATGTCATTTTTCATAGAGGTGGCACGTTGATGTGGCTGCAGGCTGAGATAAGACATCACTGCGTTATTAGGAAATGTGTTTGTGCCTAGCAGGTTTCCTCTGCCCTTGGCACAGGTTTAAATAGTCATTAACGCGCTGCCGGTGCTGCCCTACTTTGGGGTATAGAGCTACCACAATGAAAGCTTTTGATGAAATTGGGAAGTTGGGAGAGTGGAGGAAAAATGAGTGTGTGCAAAAGTGTTTGTGTGCGCGAGCGTCTCAGCTGGACTGAGCATTAGCTCTGTTTACAATCAACATCTGGCTTGGTTAAAAGGGTCAGTGCGGACACTCCGATCAGCTCCCATTAATGTTAATGGCAACACTCATGTGAGGATTAGTGCTCCTCAGGTTTATACGGGTGTAGTATTAACATGAGAATACACAATTATAAGTGGCTTCTGGCACTTGGATGGAGTTGATTGTTTTCCAGTGAAATGATCTGGCCCACTTTGCAGACCTCGCTAACCCTCCTCTTCATCCCCTTTCCTTCTGTCCTTGTCTTGCCGGAGGGGACAAAGAGCTGCTTTTTTTTCTGGTGCTATGACCTACTTCAGCCCAGGAAAAGACAAACCCGAACGAGTTGATTAATAAAAGGAGAAAATTGCCCATCTTTTTTTATTTTATTTTGCATAGCAAGCTTTGCAAAGTAACATAAAAACTGAGAATCATTTTCAGCTTGAGATTGTAGTTTATTAAGAAATCTCCTCTAATCTACTTACACGCTTTCTCTGGAGATTTCTCAATTTCTATGATATGATATTATGCATGATGCATGAAGATTAAAGTACGTCAGTTCTTAAGCCAGATTTGTATTAATTCTACCCTGTAACGATTATCTGCAGTTTTATTCGCTTCATTTGAACTATAACAAAGAAAATAGCTGGTATTTGTGTTTTATAGTTACTGTTGTATCAGAAACTGAAGCCATATAACTCACTGGTCTATACTGTAGTTTGTATTTTTACATTTATCTAAAGAAGGAACAGTTAAATCTTAACAGTAAAGTGCAGTTTTGCACGCACACATGCATATATTGTATATATAGAATTGGGTCAGGGATAATGCACAAAATCTACAGACAGTGTGGCACTTCTGCTTCTCTCTAGATCGGTAACCTGTAGTTTGCCCTCAATTACTCCCTAAATCAGTAGATTCAGCGGCTGACAGCAAACACTAGCATTCTCTGTTTGGTGGTAGGGCTGAAAAAGGTTTGGGTTAATGGGGAAACGTCATCACAGCAGAGACTTCTTTGTAGTCCAGTGCAGACTTCCTGTTATAAATATAAAACCTTAGCATGGCTTTATGCAGATATTCAGGAAGCGCTTCTTTTGCTCGTGGCTCTGCAGTGTATTTTTGCTCTTACTTTCAGTGGAGAGTCATCCATTCAGTATAACAGTGAAAATGATCGTCTCTTTTAGTAGACGACCCCACCCTGCTCTCCCGCATGGTACTGCTGAAGTAATTTCAAGCGGCTTTCACTTCATTCACATGCACACAGTCTCTCAAAACAACCAGACTGGGCATCGGTTAAACCCCAAACTGCCTCAGCCTTTCTTTAAAAACCTTTGAGTTAACGGGGGTTTTGAGTGAGAATAGGATGGAAGTGAGAAAAAGCAAGAGGGGTTTTTTATTATGATTTTAGTTTTAGTTTATACTATTTGTATATGTACAGCACTTTGTGAACCCTGGTTTAAATAAAGGTCGTATAGTATGGTAAGAGGACATGTTGTATCTTTTCCCTGGTTTTGTTTCAATTGCAGATACTCTCCTCGTTAGTCCCATGTATATTATTTGAACATTAAAATTGCTGCTTTCATTACCTTCCTCTTCCCTTTAAATGTAATAATTCCATTTAGTTGATAACAGGAGAGCAAGAGAGCAACAAAAACAGCAGAAGCCAAGTAAACCAAGCAGCAGCCGACAGAGAGAAGAAGAAGCGGAACTATTAATAACAACAAATGTCTCAGTGTGATATTAATAATAACGATCGTACTGAAATGTGAATTGTGACTTTTTTTAAAAAGCATCTCAGCGATCTCTGTCACGTTCCCGCCGTGCAGAGTGAAAAGAAAATATAAAAAATAATAACTAATAGTTAAGATCCAAAGTCTGATGTCCACTTTTTTGCTGCTTTCACTGTGACTGTTGTGAGGCAAGAGGACAAATGTGTAATCGTGTAAAAGCAAAGCTGAAATAATATCACTAATGGACTTGCTTTCTTGGATGAAAAGCTCCCAGAGATCTTACCAAGGAGCCACCTGGATATAAATGCTATAAATATGTTATAAAAGTTAAGATATGGCACAGTTTTTGTGTCGGTTGGGTTTTATTGGATGAACTTGCAGTGGCGGAGGCGTCGGGACGCTGGTTTGACACTTTGAAGTGGTACTTCCTCCGTGGAACTTGACAGAGATGAGGTGTCGTAGTAGTTCAGCAGTTAGCATGATGTGGTTCAACCTTTCTCAGAACAAACGTGTGATCAGTGTTAGAAGTGTTTTTTTTGTTTTTTTGTTTTTTTTAAATCAAATAGCTGACCTAACTTTTCCTCTCGCCTCAAGTCACAGTAGACTAATCGCCTCTTTCTCAGACAAAGGAGTATGCATGTAACACAGAAAGAGAATCATTATGAGCTTTGAAGTTTATTTGGTGAATAGTTATCAATTTGATACCCAGCAGGATCAAAGTTTGCATTTATTTTTATTAGTAACTGGTGGAGTGAGTTTAATATTGGCTCTTCTATTAGCTTTTTTTTTTTTTTTTTTTCTTTTTTGGTCATTAAATCCTGGGAAATATTACCTCCTCCTGTGTTAAATGCTTTAATTTGCTCAGCAAACATTCAGTGTCTTTGAAGCTCTGCTGTTAGTTGCTGGGGAGGTTTGTGTATAGTGGGTTTGTCATAGTGTTTTGCAGAAAATTAGCTGCCCGCTGGGGCAGAAAATGGTGAAATGAGAGCAGAGAGATTGAACCAAAACAGTGAAGTTATGCCCTGGGGTTCTGCTTTTTATGAAATTTCCACCATGCAAATTGCAAGTTGCAACATGAGATCATCCTGTCTGGTGGTAATTTTGGCACTTATGACTGTTAAAAAGAGGCCAAAACCTCCCACAAGGCTTTATAGAGCTGAAGGAACCGGAAGAGTCTTAGTCATTTTGTCCATTGTTAAAATAAACAAAGTGATAGCCTTGCAGGATTAGACTTAAAGGCACTAAAAAGGTTGATTCTTTTTAAAAAGAAATCTAAAGATAAACTGTAAAAGATGTCTGTTTACTTGTTTTTGCATTTGTCATTTAGATGTAGAAAGAAAATACTGGGCACAAGGCAGAAACACAACTAGAACTACATCTAATGATAAATTCCTTAGTCATTAGATTATTTAATGTTATTGCTATGTTAATATTAAAATACTTGATGTTGATCTTCTCCTGCTTTGTGTTATGTTTTGTGTGTGCTCGCTTTGCATGCATCGATGTACTCTCTCACACTGGAGTGCATGTTGCTGTGTAAGCAGCTGCATTCTGTCTGCATAAAATAGCATCTGTAGCACTTAATTGATCTTAGAGTTACTGTGTAGTAAAATATGAAACTGCATTGATTCTAATGGTCTGCAGGAGGTGACAGGTGAGTTTGCCAAAAGAAAATGACTTGCATGTGAGAATGAGAAAATTACAGTACTGTTAATTGTTATATGACCTCATTAAAACACTTTCTTAATAAGTTTGTGGTCTCAGTCGCTTGTTTGAAGTCTAATTTGCCGCTACAATATATTCCGCTGATACCACCAGTAAAAGTAAAGTAGATAATAAAAGGTATTCTTCAGGGCTGTGGTGGCCTTTGCTTTCACAGTCAAATTCAGCTCTCACTCAGCACACCTGATGATGATGATGATGATCTGTCAAGATTGGTGACCTATCCAGGGTGTACCCTTCCTGCAGCAGCTAGGACATTGTAAGGTTTGGTTTTGGTGGTCATACACTCTGTGGTCATTAACAAGAAAGTTTTATTTTGAGCGTTACTCTGAGAACATTCAGATCAAAGAAATGACATCATATTTCTTTTTCTATAGAGTACAAGTGCATACATGTTAGAGCAGATGTACAAGTGCAGAACTTGCTGGGTGGTCTGTAACGCATGACTATTGCTTTGACCATCGTGGTCATCCATCATCTGCTTCGTGTCTCCTCTCCCACAGGTCAGGGTCAGCAGGAAAGTATTTATAGCGTGCCTAGATGCCTCAGTGTGTCTCTCCGGTATGTGTAGTCAGCCATGCTGAAAGGCACCTGCGTTCAGTGTCGCCGTCCACTGTTGCACCCGTGTGTGCGTTAGTCTCCTGCGTGATTCAATTTTGTGCTCACGTAGCCGTCGAAGCACTCCAAATGAACGCAGGCACAGGCCTTCTGCTATCTAACACGAGCCCGGAGGGCTGTACGGCGCATGTTTTTTCTTCCTCTTCTGGTACAAGCAAAGAGAAGGATTCATCATTTCATGTGATGGTGTGTCAGGTTGTGTCACATTGAAAGGCTAGTCCTGTCTGAACGGCACATGAAAGGCTTCGTGTCACCACATGAGTCTCAGAACAGCAGAATACTAAGATTGTTCCACACATTTTATTGCATTTTGAAGCTTTGCTGTTTTTTTCCTCCCTCAAAGCGGATCTTAATCCAAAAGTCTGACTTTTTACCTTTTCTTTCTTGCCTTCAGTCCCTACTTTTCTGTCCTATCGCACTGTCTCGTTAAGCTGGCATGCACCTCGCATTTTTCTCCGCCTCTCCCTCTTTTTCTCTCACATGGAAGACGAGCTGTGGCACGCAAGAAATTTGTATCAGCCGGCGTGCACCTTGCACAACGACAGATGCACAGTAAAGAAATGAAAAGAATGAGGATAGAAAGATGTAGAAAGGGCAGAGAACATGGGTAAACTCGCTGCACAGCCAGGATCTTGCTGCTTAAATTTTCCTTGTAGTTTCACTTTGGTGTCAGCTCATATCTCAGTAAATGTCTTGGCATTTATGAACCTAGCAGATAAAGACTTTTCTGTATACCAGCCCTGAGAAGGGAAGGGGGGGAAAAAAGCTTGAGCTTGGCACTTGCACGTAGCTCAACATCATCCCCTGCAGGCTGATAAATGTACTGCGCTGTTGCGTTGAAATGAACTGCTACCAGCTGGGTTAAATAAACAGGAGTAGATGTGTTGAATAGTGAACAGCATTGATTCATTCCAAGCAGCGGTCAGCACTTATAGAAGCTCATGCAGTCAGTGCAGGGTCAAACAGACAGGACATCCTGTCAGGGATAATGGAGACTTGCCTTTGTTGACATTCAGGAGCACGAGTCTTCCTGTTTGTCTAATTGGATTCTGTTCATATTTTATGTGTTTTATGTTGAGTTTGACTGTGAAAAGTAGTGACTTACGTGCTGTCGACATAGTTGAGTCTTGAAATTGTTTCCTTCTCAAACCCTCCCTAACCTCTCCCTTCATTCCTCATTTTCCTGTCTTTTTCATCTCTTCTTCTTTCCACTCAAGTTTTCCTAGTCCCCCTTTTATCTTTCTCTTTCTCTTTCCTATAATGAGCCCCATGTGAAACTGTCTTCGTGTAATTAAAATGCACACCATTCATCTGGGAGGAAGGGAGTCTCCTTAATCTGCGTCAACCCACATTTTAGCCTCTGAGGATTGCCTGCTGCATGCCACACTCACACACACTTCCCAGTTTCACTCCTCTCTCTCTCGACACTCCTACCACCATTCCTCATTGTTTGAGCCCAGCTGTGCTCTGCCGTGTCACATTCAGTGTCGTGCACGCAGAAACCGACTGAATGCTGGTGTTTTTCTGTGTTCATTAGCTGCAAATTAAGAGGGATGACTGAGTTTAATTGATGTATTCAGGCTGTTAGCTCTACGTGCAGCCTGTTTTTTCTCCAGGTGCTGAAAAGCAGATTTGTCCCCCTTATAAAACCTCCTTCTTCCCAAGAACTCCGGGGAATTAACCTGCGCTCACTAACAAAATATAAAAACAAGCTCACCTTCACCTTTCAGTAGAAGACATGAAACCATGTTTCAGTAGATATTTAGCACAGGTTTTTATGTGTTCTTTATTTTATTCCTCTTTTCATTTTTGGCCTTTGGAGACCTTGTGTGTGTTTTGCACTGGAGTCTGTGTCGCGGTATGTTCTCTTGGCAGAGGAAGCTGACACACCTCAGTGTGCTTGTGTAGTTTGTGGATGGGTCAGAGCACGTCTAACATGCTGCATTTACTAAACAAACACAGCCCTAAAACTTAGCTAAATCATATTCTGTTCATTAGGACTGCGCGCTAATGACATTGCCGTGGGAAATGAGCTGTTGATTTCAATTAGCGTGCCTTATTTTGGTAAAGCCTCTCTCTTGTATTTGAAGTCAGTATTCTGGTGTAAGGCAGTGCCAAACAGAGTATGCGTATCTGTAGCCTGGAGGTTCATGTTTTAGCAGTAACTGTATTTTAGAGAAGCAGATTCTTTATTACCAGGGTTAAATCTAGTTCAGCTTGAGAGCTAAGTTGATTAACATCTCTTGTGTAAACCATCTGGACTAACATGTGTTCACTGAAGTCTCCACCAGCTGTAGTAAAACTTTGTTCTGACATCAGTAACAGATATGAGCCCTGCAGATATTTGTACCATTTATTTATGCAGTATTTCAAAAAAGTATCTGATGAAACCTAAATTATGTTCTGCTGTGATTTGCGTTAGTTCTGATTTATTCTCATCAGATTTTTTTAGGTTGTTCTTCTGAATGCTTTACATAGTTATGTGGTGTGGTGTAGTGTGGCTCAAATTAGGGTAAAAAATGTTGGACTAAAGTAAAGTGCTGTTCATAAATGATGTTTTGTAAGCTAAATGTACATGGAAAAATTCATTATTCATCACAATACAAAAACAAAAGTTGATCTGTGTATAAAAGATGGGACCCAACTTCAGCAGGGGCGAGCCCTGTGGTTGCCAAAAACTCAGATAAAAAATAGTTGTATGGCGCTCCGCAATGGGAATCTTAAAGTAAAAATCCCATTCATATTCTCCATAGGGATTTTGATTATGAGCCATAATGCTGTAGGCATTGAGAGTAGACTTTCAACGAGCTGTGACGCTAAAATGATGGTATGATATCAACCTTGTTTTAATAAAACAAGGTTGATATCATATTTAAGACAAAAAAAAAATTAAATGAATGAGAGGTAAAACTTGAGGGGGTAGGGACAAATAAGTAAATACTTCAGCCTACTCCTTTTCAAACAAATAATGGAATGATATTTTGTAATGATTGTGAAGGCACATGTTTGAAATGTTTGAAATAAAAATGAACTGAACTGAACTGAACTGAACTGAAAATCCTGTGTTATTCACGATGTCATGGAAAAGAAATTATTCTTCCCACAATCCTCAAAGACTGATGGATGGAGACCGTTGTTACTATGGAAGCGTTTAAACCACAAAATGTCAGGTCACTTGAAAACCCCTGAGTAGTTACTTCACTGTTAAAAGTGAACAATCTTATACCTTTGGCTTTTCCATGTTCTGTTTTTTTGTGATGCAGATCAAATCTTTGTGTGTAGCTGCTTGGCTTGGTTCGGTTCAAGGCTTTAAACTCTTTATATAAGGATCTGATGAAATGGCAGTGGAGAAAGTGGATGGGAGGTTCACTTCCGAAACCGGACCTCTAAAAAAAAAATAGGTCTTTTGGGAAATTATCCTACTGCTGTTTTTTATTTTAAAAACTTCCACGTGAATTTATGCTTAAAATCGCCGGTTTCAGATTTGATTGAATACAGCGTGGCGTTCGGTTCGGAAATTATGGCTCTCTGAGGATGAAGCCAGCTATGAGCCTACCTGGTGACTGAAAAGTCACGACCCCACATAAAAGTGCAGTGTCCCTCGCTTTTTAAGTCCCTCACGTGTGAGGGTTTTAAAACACGAAGATGGTGACAGCCACTAAACACTGGGTGACGTAATTGTGGTGGTATTTTGTAGACTGTGGAGTGGAGAAAGATGTGCTTTTGTGATCTTGTATACAGATACGAAGCACAAAACTCCATGTAGATCGCCACAGATCAAAGCTCCCAGTATAAAATCTGACCCTCTGATCTGATTGGATTTCCTTGATCTTGAGATACATTGTAACGGTCCAATCAGAAGAGAGATAGTGATGGTCGCTTTACCAGTTATGTTTCTGGCCTAATTGCTGCTGCAGGTCCCAAAAGGAGAAGTAGATTTACAAAACGCACTGTTGCATAGGGCCTTCAGCAACCAGAGGATTTTGAAAACGCACTACACTTTTCAGGAAATGGAACCAGCTGCTCTCTGATTGGACACTTTAAGCCCATACAGAAAACAATTTTGTGTAGATTTGTTTTACAAATTTTCAGATGTTTAATTACAACTACAAACTTTAGACCTATCTATGAGCATCACATTACATGATCAAACTCACTGCTTGCTAAATGCAAAGGATCTAGTGGACTGTTTCCTAACAGTGCATCTCTGCCGCAGTTTCCTTGCGTGTTGTGCGTTATGTCACACTGTTAAAATCAGCTCTGGTGTAAGAAAAGTTGTAAGGAAGAAGTGTCAACTTCATTTAAGCAAGCAAGCTCACAGTCCTCCTGACTTTGCCTTCTTGTGGACCAGAAGTCGAGCCGCACTGTTGAGTGTTAGGTACACCTGTGTGTGTGTGTGCTGGCCCTGCCGCTGCTTCTAGCCATCTTTCAATGGAAGGTTTTATCACACACCATACTTGGTATTTACTTTAAAGTGACAGATGTGTTGTTTCTGCCTCTTTGCTTTTATGGGTGTGCTTGTTTGCTGCTACCAAGTAAGAGATGAAGGTGCACTCAGAGCTGGCTGCAGTAGTGTAAACAGTGTGCTGCTGTGTCCATAATGAAACTCTGTGGAATGTATCTGGGCTTCTGTGTCCAGAGAGGAGACTCTGCTGTGAAACCCTGTCAACTGGCATTTTAACCACGTTAATCGTGTTTATCACGGTAGCGCTAAGGTGCTCCAAGTGGATCTGGTATTGCTCTGGCTCAGTTTCTGCTGTGTCTCCTCTCTGTCTGGGAAACCTTGCAGACCGAATTACCACTGTACTCGTGGTACTTCGGTATACCCAGCATGAGTTAGTCTCCACCTAAACTGTGGCAAGAAAACACACTTGTATATTTACGATTATAATTAAAGGACTAAATATAATGCAACATGCAGCATTAAAAAGTAGTCATGAGTCATGAGTAACCTGAGCAGAGCTTACGCTACCAGTGTGAAGGAGGGGCTGATTACAGCCCCTTATATACCTTTGTGATACCACTCCCATAGTTGGGCATGTCTGTGTTGATAAGAGCTCCGATTGCTTTCAACTTTCCTCAGTTCACCACATTGTGCACTCGTTCAGTTGCTCAGACCCTGGACACTTTTTCAGAGGATTGTCGTGATCTGTGTGAGTAGTGTTTCTACTTACTTAAGCTTTCTTACTTAAGCTTTCAGGCAGCTAGTTGGAGCTGGCATAGCAATGAAGGGGTGAACCTTACCCCCCGGCATTATTTTTAACCCCTTCTTCCCCTCTCTCCGTGATCCTCTCCCCCTCCTCGTCTCTCGTTCTGCTGCACTGATGGTAGAGTTAAGAAAGGCAGTTCCTGCCTGGCAAACGTTGTGTTTAGGTTGCCCTCTTCCTCCTCTGATTCTTTTCGTCTCTGCATTTGTGCCTCTTCACTTCCTTGCGTGTACTGTCTTTGCCTTTCTCAGAGGTATGTCTCATGTGCTGGTTACTTTAGCTATGGGTTTGACTGCTGACCCAGTGTTTAATTTTAGGAAGTGGTTAAGCTTGCTAACCTATGTTGAATACTCCCTAGCTATATGTCAGACTTTGTCATAGAAGGTTAGAGAGTGCTGTGCGCTCTTTAAATATTTTTAGTCAGTGTTTTAGCGATACAGAATGAGACTTAATGCTGATCATTACAGTTTTGGTTATATACTTTAACTTTGTTAGTTTTACTGCTTTAGATTGGCAGCAGTTGTGCCTTTACCTGTAACACACTGGTATCCTGACAGTGTGTTTAAACTGTAATTATTTCGAGTTGCTTTATTCATAAAACACATCTTATTGGATCAAGTTTGTTCTTCAATTTAGGGTCTTATTTTTTAGGACTTGTGAAATTCTGCAAGAGAAACTAAACCCTGCTCTGGTGGGTGAGTATGCTAAAATAAGCCTGAGTATTCAGTAATACAGCCTGTGCTCTTCATTAAATCCCCTTTAATGTTATATGTCCTTCTACCTACTTGCTGGGACTGCTTAATTAGTAGTTGTTTTCTTGGCCTGCATTCCTCTGGGGGACCTGTCTGCGTTTAGATGGTAAATATGTCCGTGTGTATACCTGTGTGCAGATTTGACAGCAACCCTTTAAACCATTTCACAATTGCAGGCAGGAGAGGGTCAATAAGTAACGACAGGAGTGGTCATGACTGCCTGCATGATTCAACTTTTACAACTCCACTCCCTCTGATGTCAGCGCTCTTGGGGGTTTTGACAGGTTGCGAAAGAAGCAGTAATTACTTGGTGTTCGTGTATGCAAGCAGCATATCATGAGTCGAATATTATTCACTAGAAGTTCATTGAAAGTACTAACTTTTCAGAAGTGCACCAACATGTCCGCTCAACATCGGTATAGGCCTTGTTTTATGCTTTTGGACTTTTAGCAGATTGGAGTGTTGGATAGATGGCAGTCGCTGACTCCCCCCCCCCCCCCCCCCCCCCCCCCCCCCCCTGTTCCATCACATTGGTTTTGTGCTGAATGCTCAAAGATCTTGTGATAGCACGCTCTGATTTCTTTCTTTCCCATAGACAGTCATGAGAGCTATGGTGTTAGAGGTTAGTAATACATTTTTTAAAAATGGCAGCTATTAAAGCTCTCAAGGATACCTAATACATCAAAGTACAAGACCATAAATAATTGAACGACAAAAGTTAAAATTCAAGATAGGATATGGCATAACCAGATGCTAATCAATCTGTGCTTTTTTTTTTTTTTTTTTTTTTGTTTATGTAGATGCTTTGTTGGCGGACCTCGAGTCCACAACATCCCACATCTCGAAACACCCCCTTTTCCTGTCTGAAGAGGCCGCCTACTCTTTTCCTGTGCGGGGTCAGACCCAGCAAGACATCTGCTCTCCATCCCAAGTCCCACCTACTCCCTCAGACCAAGCTCTGAATGGAGTAGAAGAAATAGAGGTAAATGCATGCATGCTGTAAATGTTGGGGAATTAACCAAAGACTGTTTCGTTTCAAATGCTGCCTGATGAACTCATGGATGAGAAGTGAATTAGTTGCTGCATTGATCCTCTAAATTCACTATTGTTATTTTACTTCCTTATTTCAGTCTGTCGGCACAGCGCAGAGAAGTCCTTGGTCTAGAGATAGCAGCAGTCTAGGCCAACCCACTGGTGGAGAGGACCACGTGTACAGGTTAGAGGTCATGTTAAGTCTCAACGAAGCTCTTGAGACATCTTTCCAACAACAAAAACTCAGTACAGCTAAATTTTTTTAGAATATGTTTCTGAGTAGAAACTAATAAGTAAAAACATTTGATCAGAAATAACCATTTCCACTTGGTGCTAAGCTTGAAACAAGATGTTGTTGATGATAAATGTTGTTTCATGTCTCTGCCCTGTTCAGTCTCCCTAATAAACATAAGAGCAGTGACTCATCAGCTGGTGCAATGAACTCACTGGGCAGCAACCTGTCTGAGCTGGACCGCCTGCTGTTGGAGCTCAACGCTGTGCAGCAAAGCACCCCTGCCTTCGCCACAGAAGGTACAATTATGAGGGAGCATTTCAGTTTATGAAATGCTCCCTCATGTTTCTCTGAAGGAATGTCGATGTCACCGTCTAACTATGGTACTTCTGTTTCTGTGGTATTACACAATGGTGTCATTCTTTCCACTGTATTCTGTTACTGTTTCAGTGTTTGCACTTCACACTATGTATGCATTTTAGCAGGATATGCATTCATCTTTTTTCTTTTTTTCTTTATGCCGTAGAGGAAGCTGCTCCACCGCTGCCTGGCAGCAGCATTGTCCACCACGTACAGGAGAATGGAGTCTCCACTGCAGGTAAAGCCACTGTGGTGGAGAAGCCCAAACGTAGTGGACCCACTCGAGGAATCGAGGACGTTCGACCAAGTGTGGAGAGCCTTCTGAATGAATTGGAAAGCTCTGTCCCAGCACCACAGTAAGACCAAAAATTGTTACAGAAAAACTGGATTTGTACTACTGAGAAGTTTGTGCCCATGTATTTTATGCTGGCATGAACCACTTTTATACTGTACGTGGTTTATATTTGTATTTATTTTTTAAAAATCCAGTCATTTTGGTTGACGGTGGTGTTTTCCTCACTAGTCCCGCACCGTTGGTGGTGTCAGATGAGCAAACAGATGGACAAGAAACGCTGTCACAACAACAAGCCAGAATGTCTGCCTCCTCTGCCACACGAGAGCTGGATGAGCTAATGGCCTCCCTGTCTGACTTCAAAGTGCAAAGCAATGTGAGTGTGGTTCAGAAGTGGGTTGACTTTGGTTTGATTGAGGACAGTTATTTTTGGTATGTGTGGCTGTTTAGAATTTAGCTGTACTGGATGTTTTTGCATCTCTTAATTATAGAAAGTTGTTGTTTTGTTTTGTTTTGTTTTTTGGCATTTGCCTGTTTTTAGGTCTTATTTTTATGAGCTGCATTTCTTCAACATTGCAGTGACCAAGGTTTTTTTTTTTTTTTAATTTGTTGTCAGTATTTGTGATGACATCATTCATTCGTGTTGAAACAACAATTTTTTTTGTATTACAGTAACTTTCCAGGTTTTGCTTTGTGATGCTCTTTACTGTCCTTTCTCTTTCACTCTCATCTCATTCTTTATTTTCCTGGTCTCTTTCTCTTTTCTCTACCACTGTGTATGTCTTGTCTTTGTATGTACATTGCACCCTTCACATAATTGCACCTGATTTAGTCTGGTTCTCAGGTGTCTGTCAATCAAGATGCAGTTGACCCATTATTAGTTGCTGGTTCACCGGTTATCCACCCAATAACTAACCCACCTATAACGCCTCAGATTGGTTCCCCTGATACTCCTCTACCCAATAGTTACACTGCTCCGTCCTGTACACCACTCCCGCTGGAACTCCACATAGATGAAGATGGTGGTTCAGCTCTTGCATCTTCACCTCTTTCTGCTGTAGTAATAGCATCATCTAAGAGCCTTCAGTACTCTCAGATCCAACAGAAGGCTGATGATGGCACTGTCACTTCTGAGATCTCACATGTTGAGAGCTTTAGTTTTTCCAGTACTGTAAAAACCTCCAGTGAAACTGAAGTTGACACCCCCACTCATATAATAACTAAAGAGTATGCTAGTCCAGGTGCTGCTGCCACGAGCTCCAAACCCGTGGTTGTTTCTAAAAGTCCTGTTACAGTCTCTAAAAGCCCGAGTCCCACTGTTAAAGGCAAGAGTCCCAGTCCTCCTGATGTTGAATGTAAAAGCCCGGTCCTTAAAAGTCTCAGTCCTGCTCCTGTAAGTCACAGTCCACAAACAGCAATACAGAGGGATAGCCCAGTTACCGTGCCAACCACCATGGAAACAGTGCCCAAGTCAGCTAGTCCATTAACACTTCCGAGACTTTCAAGTCCAAAGATTTCAAGTCCTGTAACAATTCCTAATATCTCTAGTTCTCCAGCTGTATCTAAAAGCTCCAGTCCTGAAACAGTCCCAAAAGATACTTGTCCTAAGAGTCCTGCTCCAGTTAGGGGGAAAACATACACATTTCCAAGCAGCAGCAGTCCCACAGGGTCTCCAGTTTCGGTCGCCACTGTGCCGTCAAGTGGCTTTTATGCACCACTTATAGAAAGTCAGGGAGGCGAAGTGCTGGGTTTAACGTGGCCATGCCGGAAGCCTTTTTTGGATGATACTTTAGAGAAACTTTTATCAACCGACTCCACTCGACTGGGTGAGAACCAGCCACCGACTGCTTTTGTGCCCGGGGAAGAAGACAGATCTTGGGAGGAGGAAGATGGATTTTATCCAGATCTCAGCCTAGAGGGAACCCTGACACCCATGACTGAGTCCAGCTGGATGGATGAGTGCTTTACCCCCTCCACCTGCCCTGGGACTCCAGATGCAACGCTGGACTTGCCCATACAGCAGCCCTCTGCTGTTGACCGTCTATCTGCTTCTGGTCAAGTAGGAGGCTCAGCTTGACTCTTCCAAAATAAGCTGCTGGCATGAAGCTATAGAGGATTTAATACTTTGTGGCTCCCTTTTAATTGGCATGTGGCTAAGATATAAATTATATCTGGAAGTAATGGCAGCAGGGTTGTATTAATTGGTTGTTCAAGCAAAATGCTGAAAAGCTTATTTTGGGCAAGCAGCTCTACAAGTACTCGAGGAGCTGTGCAATAGTACAAACATGTCAAGATGAGGAGAAATTCCTCAGTCTCTGTGGTGTGATGCATGTGGTGTCATATAGCAATTTCAGAATGGCTTGAGGGAGAAGTCGCTGTGTGGAGATCAGTTGTGGCTGATGTTGAAAGCTTTGCTGAAAAGATGTCTCTGCACGCCCCCACTTGCTTCATTGACATTGCTGTGTTAGTCATAGCACCTGACATGTCATGTTCAAGCTTTTAATCACTGACACGGCCAATACGAAAAGACCCAGACTCCACAGTAAAAGGGATATCTTTTCCCTTCCCTTTTTTGCATTTGCAGATGAATTTAAAATGCACACTAGAGCTCTGTTGGTTTAATCTTTGGCCCTGCTTTGGCATGTGCAGAGTTTTATTTTATTTTGTTATAGACGGGTGTTTTCCATCGAGCATGCCTTGCCATGGATTTCCGGCAGGTTTTATGTTGATATTAAAGAATGAGCCTGTGCAGGAGGCTGATGCTCGGCTTCTGCAAACAAAATCAATTAAATATGCCTGACAGAAAAACTGCATAGCATTTTGACCCCAGCCGCTGCGTGTGGGTTTTTGCATTTGAGTGAGAAATCCACTTCTGAGCCCATCCTGCTTGTGATTGATTTTTTTTTTTTCCCTTCGGCGTATGGCACAATTCCAGCTTCCCACACCAACTTGTTGTCTGCTCTCCAGCTCAAGTCAGTTATCCGCCGCACCAAAGAGACGACCAACGTGCACCCAATGTACAGGGAGGGAATGTTGAGACGTAAAATGGGACCAATCATTATAAATAAAAGCAACTCGCAAGATCGACTTATTGAAGAGCTGCAGGGAAAACTGGGGATCGGGCGGTTGGAGCGCAGGCGTAAACAACAGCCCGATGACTGGTTGACGGAGGGAGTCATTGTTACATCCAACCCACAGCGGACACGAGAGGAAGGGATTCAGCCATCTGTGGATAAGGTAGCAGGATGAAGGTGGAGACGAAAAGCCTCACTGATGGTGTAGTTTATGCCTTTTTGGCTTTTGATCACAGAATTAACTGGCAGATATTAGATATTTATCATTTTTCAAACTTAACCATAAAATTTTACTTGTTATTGGCAAACAGTTTAAACAGTTTCACTTTTCGGGCCAATATAGTTTTCCTTTTTTGTGTCTGATGTTTCTTCTCCTTTCCTCGCTGCTTTGTTTCCTTCTTCCTCCCAGATCATCATCCCTCCTGAATCACCCGCCCCACAGAGAAAAGTCCTTCCCCCTCCACTGTCTCCCCCAGTTCTCAAAAAGCCACCCCCCATCAAGCAGACTCCTCCGCCACTACCTCCTCCCCCTCCAACCCCACCTCCTCCTCGAGAACCTACCCCTCCACCTCCCAAGGAACCTAGTCCTCCTCCTCTTCCTCCTCCTCCTCCCCCACCTCCTCCTCCTCCCAGGGAGCCCACACCTCCCCCTGTCCAACCTCCTCCATCACCTAGCCCTCCACCCAAGCCGGTCACGCCACCCCCGCCTGCCAAGCTCTTTGTATCAGTGGGTTGTCAGACAGAGTACGACCCCATCTTTCCACCGATTCAGGCACGGATCACCTTTCTTCCATCTTCCTCCTCTAACTTCATTCTTTCCACTTTCTGTCACACTTTGAATTGTTTTACTTGAGCTTGTTTGTTGGCTACTTGGATATGTATGGGCGTTAAGGAATTTGTCCAGACACTCGTTCTGTTTTTGGCCCTTGGTGTCAAACAGGTAACCTCATGAAGGCTTTGTCTGCAGTCCAGTCACAGGGGTGCTGACATTCAGGCTAGAAGGACTGAGCCCACATTCTAATTCTGACATCCAGTGGCGCCAAGAACAGTGTGTTAGAGAGGAGAATTTAAGAGCTTAGAGGAAAGCAGAGTGTAACTCCCTGATATTCCCGTTACACTAAGAGTCCTGCCATGCATAGGAATGGAAGGATTGCAGTGCCACTGAAACCTAATCTGCCGCATGACAGCACAGTTACCGTCACAATTATAGCATGTCTCACAAGACTTAAGTCAACATGTCCCATTATGTCAGACACCAACCAGTTGAAGCTGAATTTCTTATACAATCATGCTTTTAGGAAAAAAAAACTTTGTTAGAACCTGCTTTAGCAGAATAGCACAACCATGGTGAAATACCCAGGAAAAGGCTGTGTTTAATTTTATCAAATGTATGGAGGCCGTGGGTGTGGGTGGTGGGGGCATGCAGCATAGGTGCTATTTTCTCCTTCAGTGGAATGTAGGAGTCATGAAGCTCCAATGACAACACCACCTGAGAAGGTCTGTGTTTGCTTGCATTAGTCACCAGACACATTTACACATACATGTTAATATTTGAGGCCTGTTAACATAGATTAGGGCTGATCTAGGTGGAACTGTTGGAGCTCAGACTTCATAGGCCATCAACTACAAAGACAGTAGAGACGTTGAGGTGACATATAGCACACAGGTAGCCATTGTAGCGTCCACTGTCTGCATCCACTTGTGGTCAAAGCAACTACACCTCTAATAATCCTTTAAAAAACTATGAACTTATAGTTCCTGCATTTTAGCGTTGAGTTTTCATTCCTGGAGGTTTCTAGGTTTCTTTGTAGTTTACATGTAAGTCTCACACCTCAAGGATCCCTGGTTCAAAGCCAGGAGGAGACACAAATCCCTTTGGGGCTGCATCAGGAAGGGCATCCAGTGTGAAAATTTGCCAAATCAAATATGCTGAGCCATCTGCTGTGGTGAGCCCTTGTGAATAAGAGGGCAGCCAAAGGAAGCTTTTTTTAAATTAATAAACTCTCAGAAATTTTTATGTTTATACTATATCGACTTCCGGAAAGCATCACTGCGACTTTAAAATTGTTCCTCTGAGTGCAATTTAAATCCCAGTTACAAAGACAGCTACATGAAGTCAAGTAAGTGTGCAAGAAAAATGAAAACACAAAATGTAGCAGTGGTGCGATTCACTCACACTAACTGATATTATACTGAGGTTGTTTATTGAAGCATCTGAATGGTGTAATTAAACACTTTGCTTTTCCATCTCTGTCAGATCCATTCACCGGGAATGACTTCTCCCTCTCCTGCCCCCAAACCAGCCAACAAGCTGGACAACATGCTGGGAAGCTTGCAGTCTGACCTCAACAAACTTGGCGTCCAGACAGTGGCTAAAGGGGTCTGCGGTGCTTGTAAGAAACCGATTGCTGGGCAGGTAACAGCACAGAAACATGTAAACATACATGTATGTTGAATGTGGCTCACATACTAAACTTTTAACTCGCCTATTTTTAGACACGTGTGCTCGCAGGCTGTTATTTTTATGCACGAATACCCAGTGGGATTTTGCACACATTAATGCAGTTTTCTGTTAATGGTATGGTGAAGAGAAGATTACACTTTAGATTTATTTGCACAATGAGTGCAGCGTTGGCTTATGTTTCACTTCAAAGCTGCTTAGTCTATCAATAGCTCACCTTTCATTTAGTTTGCAGCCAATAAGTGGGGTAATAAATACAATGTGTGTTTCATTTTACCAAAGTGTAGCTTTAAGCTCAATATAAGTACATGATATCCAGATAAGTTAGTTTCACTAACTTATCTGGATTTCAGCAGCAGCTCCTCCTCCAGAAAAATGATATTTTGCGATACTTTGAATTTACAGAGGCTTAATGTTTTCACAGGATTATAAAGATGTTTTTACTTATGTGGAACAAGATGATTGTAAATATGGTTATTATTCCTTTTAAACTTTGAGTTGCAAACATCTGCTGCTGTTTGCAGGATTCCCTTTGCTGCTCTCATGCTCTGCTGCAGAGATTTTCTCTGCTGAGCCAGGTCTTTTCTCCTTGCAGCTCATTAATTTTTCATGCACCGTGTCTCCCCACACCAGGTGGTGACTGCCATGGGCAGAACGTGGCACCCCGAGCACTTCGTGTGCACCCACTGTCAGGACGAGATTGGCTCTAGGAACTTCTTTGAGCGCGATGGGCACCCTTACTGCGAGAAAGATTACCACAACCTGTTCTCACCGCGATGCCACTACTGCAATGGACCCATACTGGATGTCAGTAATGCAAACTTCAACACAAACACATACACACGTATACGCATACATGGTTGTATACAGAGACTGGGCAGATAATATTTATTTATTCATAACTTAATGGATGAGGGTCTTACTGGAAACAATGTGCTGGAAAGTGCTTTTCTTTCTCAATCACTTATGCTGATAGTCAGGCATATAAATATAGCATGCATGCACAAGGCCCTAGAAGAAGTTGGAGCAAAGTGACTTCTAGTTTCCTTGTGCATGTAGGAAGTAATGCATTATTCTGTAACATATGAACACATTACAAGTTAAGGTTACAGATGCTATTCATCCTCCTTCTTATCCATTCATAAAGCTGCTGTTGACTGAGTTCGATATAGGCTTGGTTAGTGGTTTAGTGTTTTGTGTTCACTGGTTGGGATCTAACTGAGTGCACAGTAGGTAGTGGCTTTTGCCAAAACAGTAGAAAGAGAATTTAAAGTGAAATTAGATTTTTGTTGTGCTGTTGGCTGGCTGTAGTGCACTGAGGCGATAGGAAATGCAGGTCTGTAAAGCTTTCCAAATTGTTGGGCTGCCTCCTTGTTAAACTGCAATGTGTTGTGTTATGTGGGGGTGTGTGTGTGTGTATGTATGTATGTATGTGTATATATATATGTGTGTGTGTGTGTGTGTGTGTGTGTGTGTGTGTGTATATATATATATATATATATATATATATATATATATATATATATATATACACACACACACGATACACACGATACTACACGCCTTTGGAACAGAGGATCGCAAGTTCGATTCCTGCCTGGGGCGTCTGTATCCAGTAAGGGTCCTAAGGCTAGACCCCCTATGCTAAGCAAGCCTACCGCAGACATGAGCGAGACAGATAAATATGAAGGCATGCCGGCTCGGACGTCGCCCGGATCAACAAGGTCCGCGTCAGGTGTTGAGGAACCAGGGCACCCTGACGAAAAGTGGGCTACTGGAACAAGAAGGCATCGGTGGGCAAGGGACGAAAACAGGGCGTTGTTGGAATGCTACTACGCAAGTAACCCCGGCGGAAGGGGCTACATGAATAGGATGAGGGACCTATGGATTCTTCGATACCCAACATCCACAATGACGGCGAAACAACTAGTAGCTCAGTGTTACAACATTCGAAAGAAGGGACTGCTCTCACAGCTAGAGATTGACGAGGTACAACACAAATGCTACGGCAAGGAGGAGTCAGGACGCCAGGTCAGGGGGGAGATATCATCACCCCCACCCGAGATTGGGTACATAGCCCCAAGTGCGATAGGAGAAGGATCGTTGAGTGCGAGAGGAACTGACCTGAAAAATAGGATCATGGCCAAGCTTGAAACCTGGATCCCCCGTAGCCGGTTACCAAGATTACGTGAAGTACCCTCAGAAGGTCTGCTAGATGATGTTAATGCAGCACTACGGGCAATACCTACAACCACAATTACCGACACTAACAAGCTGATCTACAATACGGCAGCAGTGATCAGTGAGATGCTTGGTTACAAGTTGAACAGCCACAAGGGGCAGTACCCTCCATGGAGAAGGAGGCTAGAGGGCAAGATCAAAGTAGCACGGAGGGAGGTTAGCCAACTAACAGAGTTGCAGAAAGGTGCGACAAATAAGGTGCCTAAGAAATACAGCAAGCTGTCCATACCTGAGGCCTTGGAAACTGCCAAGCAAAGACTCACAGCCTTGGCCAGCCGCTTGAGGAGGTACACCAGAGAGATAGAAGGCAGGAGAATAAACCAGCTGTTCTCCA
>NC_140561.1:16189736-16394736 GCF_057381845.1 Rhamphochromis longiceps
CAGTGGGCTTTGATCAGTGGTTGTTGATCAATGGTCATGAGAATTTGCATAATCATCATAAAGAAACTGACCTCCCAGCCCATTGTTCCTTCAGTGGTGCTAGTTCCAGTCATTATGCAAATGTACTGTTTATAAGATTGGGGAAACCTGCAGTCAGCTGAGACTGAAGAAGTCACTTGGATGAGTTATGAAACTTTTCTCCCACTGAAAATGCTAAGTCCAGATGAACAGAATCAACTTTTGGAGATTTACTTACCTGGATGATTGAGCATGCATCAAGATGTGGACACATATTGACAGTTGAGGTAAACGGCACGCTGACAGTTTACACTTAACTGGCTGAGTTAACACCAGCTAATGCGACATCGCAATGCAGCTGATTGAAATAAAAACCTCGACTTTGTGGGGGTCAAAGTTTGCAGAACTACGAACGCAGCTGGAATCCACAGGTGTGCGTGTTCATGGAGCTTTTCACCTGCTGGATATCACTACCTGAGAAGTTTAACTCTCTTCAGAACATTGCAGAGGCCTTATTGACAGTATTTGGCTCTACATATCTGTGTGAGCAGATTTTCTCTCACATGAAGAGGTGTCCTCAGGTGGCCGTCTGAATGCTGGACACTCGGAGACCTGTGTCTCTGAGTGGGAGACCAGAGATCACATTAACATGTGTATCTCTGTATTAACAAACATGCCATATTGGCCCAGTTTATTTTTCTTATCATTATTGTGAGGAGACCATGAATAGCATTTGCATTTTCTGTTGTACAGTTCATTTGCTCTTCTTGTTATATACAAAAAGTGTCTTTTTTTTGTTTCCAAATAGCTGACAACTATTCGCTGATAGCTGCCAACATCTGCGAACAAATATAATTCTATAAAGTTGTTCTATATAGTGTGTAACTGTTAATATAGAGCGTTATTACATTTATTGCTAATGCAATCATATGGCACATTGACTTCTGAGGAAATTTTAGACAGCACTCATCATCAGAAAGGTTGGCAAACCCTGTTCTATGGTGACCCCTTGTGAATAAGGAAGCAGCTGAAAGTGGTTGTATCTGTAACTATTTCAAACAGAAATGCAGTCAATTTGTTGCACATACTGAAGCATGCAATTAACTGAACTGATGGTTGTACGCTAAAAAAATGAGAGGCCTGTTTGTTTCAAACTATTACTAGTTACTATGAATTTGTTATCGTAAACAGCATCTGTGCCTGAAAGATTTGTCAGTTGCAACAGAGACAATGGGTGGCTTGTTTAGCGAAGGGTCAGGACTGTTCAGCAGCTGGGATTATTTAAAACAATCTGTGGCCTACCAGCAGCTCTAACAAATTTCATTCAAATATGTTTTTTTGCCCTCTCTTAACAAAGAATGTAGTGAATTAAAAGTAAAACTTAAGAACTCCACTCTCCTGCTACACTCTGACTGACCTCCACCATAGAAAAAGTTTCTTCACAGAGGTAAGTCTCTACCTGCTTTGTAGCTAAGACTTTAACCTTTTAGTCTCCCATCTATAAGGCACATCTATAAGCAACATATATCACTTTCTCCAACTAGAGGGAAGCTTCAAGAAAAGTTAAGCCTAAAGAGCAACTTTCAGCTTGTGGAAAAATGCTTAAAAACATCCAATTTTTGTGGGATGCAGGAGTTGAAATGATTGACAAAACTGAATAAAGAACAGGTGCAGATCTGGACGTGTCAAACTGTGTGTCTGAGTAATCAGGTAATGTCGACTAAAAAAGTCGCGAGGTGACGCGAGAGGGACTGTCACCAAATCTGGTCTCACACTGCTGTTTTAACAACCTGCACAGGTGGGGGGAAAAGAAAATGTGTGTATGGGGAGGTTAGTAGCGGTGGCTACATGTAACATTATTGTTTCTGCGCCTATCCGCCCCTCACACACACATGCCCACACACACAACCATGCATACTGAACCTGACACGCCTACACTGTAACACTCCCTCTGGAATCCAGCAAGTCAAACGCTCTTGTGTATGTGCAGGTGAGTGTATTTTCCATCCAGCTGCCAGAGTACATGTGTGTGTGTGTGTGTGTCTGTGTGTGGATCAGAAAGAAGACTTGTACTGTTCGGCTTCTACAGGATGACTCAGCATCATTCAGCCCCCACGGGAACACTGCCTGCCTGTTAGCGCTCAGCTAATAAGACGCTTGCTTGAGCCGATGCATCACCATCCCACCTGAGCACTGCAGAAGGAAGAGGGAGAGAGAAAAGAGCAGGGAGGAGGGAAAGGAAGAAATGCAGATGTAGATATTAGAAGGAGGGGGAAGTGTCTTGAAGATGAGTGCACCTGTCTCCAAGCACAAGCTTCTGCTCACACTCACTGTCTTACTTCTGAGTGCGTATGCGCCAAAAAAACTGAGATATTTTCACTGAGAATTTTATATAAATGCTGCTATATTATGCTGTAAATCATATCGTTTGAAAGATTTTGCATAATTGAGATCCAAGTATGCAGACGTGCATTACAGGCTTTGTTAATCGGCAGGTGAGGTCCAGTAATATTTACACATTGCAGAGAAAACATGTCACTTATTTGTTTGCAGATGAAAAAAAGAAAAAGAAAATTAAATACAGAAACACATTTTTAAATGGTGGGGAAATGCATCTCCATCAGAACCGCTGGCCAGGGTACGTGTGACATCAGTCACTGATTTGAATTCAGTGAGTTCTAACAGAGTTCACGATGTTACAGGCAGCAGCTTTCATGTGTAAATTAGCTCAGCCAGTCTCCACTTTAACAGGTTAGTTAGGCCATCCTTTGAGTCTGTGTTGTGTAGACTTAGGAGAAGGAAACACGCACGGTGGCCGCTTCTATTTCTGTGCTGCCATTTACTATCTGCATAAGGAAAAGGACACGTATACTGGTCGGTTATGCAGTCGGCCTGACCACATACCTAGCGTAACGCCTGCGCAAACTGGCAAAGCATCACTGGCAGCAGTGTGATTTACCCGCTGAGAGACAGCAGGTAATGTTAAACTTCCTCATATATAAAGAACCTTTAAAAAAACCTTACCATGATCTCCTCTCAGTTGTCTAGCAGTAAGCACTTTGCTAAACACAGACATGCTCTCAGTCTCTCTGCCTCATTCACTGCAGTGATGTGGTATCCCTATATAGTAACTCGAATAATAAATGCTACCTGGCATCAATCTTCCCTACCAGTGGCTTCATCTCATCTCTTTCACCTTGTTTTCTACTTAAGTTCATGGCTACTCCTGACTAAAACATCTGTGCTGGTGTAGTATAACAGCAGATGGCAAGACACGTGTCAGTTTAAGCTAATTTTACAGTTATGGATCAGAGAGTTACAAATGGCATTCTCAGGACCTGCAGGTCCTTACAACTGCAAGTGGAATTACCGTATTTTTTGGACCATAAGGCGCAATGTCGATGAACGGGTCTGTTTTCATACATAAGGCGCACCAGATTATAAGGCGCATTAAGCGAAACAATACACTCAAATAATTCAAACTTTACTCAACTCATTCTTCTTGCTTCCTCCATTTTCATACCATTGATTCATTAATGTTGAATTCTCTCACAGCCGCTCTATTCCCATGTTGTTGCAGTATATTAATGACTAACCTCGTATTCTGGATGGATTATCTCAGTTGTTCTCCTGACTGAAGTTTTGGTCCGTTTACTGCATCCTGCCATGAGATTGCATTTGTCCCTAACCTTCGGGAACCCCCGTTAACTTTTATCGAGTGGAAAAAAGTTAGCGTTCATCCTCCAGCTTCACTGTGTTTATGTTATGCTAACATAGCTGTGTCGTTA
The DNA here is from genome assembly GCF_057381845.1 of Rhamphochromis longiceps. Taxonomy (NCBI): domain Eukaryota; kingdom Metazoa; phylum Chordata; class Actinopteri; order Cichliformes; family Cichlidae; genus Rhamphochromis; species Rhamphochromis longiceps. The sequence goes on from NC_140561.1 coordinate 16,193,543, forward strand.
GCAGTCATGTAGCACATCATTATATACCAGCTAGCCCAACTTCAGAAACCCTACAAACATCACTGCTGTTTAGTTTTCTTCTTCGTTTATGTTGGAAGTGACAGCAGAGCTGTACATTTAAATTTTTCAGAAATCTCTCAGTCAGAACATGCTATATCATGTTTAGGTGGAAACTAGCGAGCTAACTTCCTGCTAACTTCTAACTCCATTAAATGTAATAAATTCTGTTTTTTATGGATTCCTGGATGTGAAACGTAATTGTTACTCCTAGTAAAACAGCAAAGCAGATCATTTTATTAAAGATGAAAGAATTTAGACAGTTTTTAACTCTCAGTGATGCCGCAGTGTTTGTTTGTCTCTCAGACCTGAAGGGGACGGAGTTTTGGACCCAGATTACTCCGCAAGGCTCCCGACTACGGTAGCTGTAATGCTCCGACAATCCATCAAGCGGTGCGGGTTCATAGCTTAAGTCTTACTAAAACATTTTTTGACAGATTTTTGAGCACCGTGTACCACATGAAATCGGTTCGAGGTCAGTAAGCACAACCAGAATTCATACATAAGGCGCACCGTCGATTTTTGTGAAAATTAAAGGATCGTATCGTAAGTGCGCCTTATAGTGCGGAAAATACAGTAAATAGGAAAATGAGGCTCAGGTTGAATTAAAAAAAAAAAAAAGAAAGACAAGTGAATATTCAAGTTAGTGGTTCCTACAACAAGCCCATACAGAGTGTGAGTGTGAGAGTCCGTGCATCTATCTGTGTCTTCATGTCTGTGCAATGAAGACACAGATAGATGCATGGACGCACATGTGCACACTCACACGCATGCACACAGACACACTTTCCTAAGCCCACTGGCGATGTCTGGCACATCTGTGTCTGTAAGAACTGGACCGTGTTTTTTGAACAGTTCAACTTTGTGTGCATGTGAGGGTGTGAGAACACGCCAGGTCATTTCAGGTCATATTGGAAAAGGTTGTTCATAGTCCAGATGTTATGCAGCCATCCAAGTATCTAGTCCAGCAAGGCACAGACCCAAAGAATTCAGTCACATTGGCCCCATTCTCACTGCAAAAAGGGGGGAAAATGCAACAGTGGAGCAATAACACTTTAGTGCATATAGAATTTTGCAAATTAAGAAAGAAGAGTTTTAAAACCCACAGAAGAAGAACAGATTGGATCTGTGTGAATATAATCTGAACTTTCCTTTGACAGGTGTGTCACTGGGAGACGTGTTAATAGGCTTGAGGATGAAAGTGCATTTTCCCTTCTCAAAGATAAACGCCCTTAGAGGCCACTGCACACAAACACATCCTTTGGAAACACAGACTTCTACTGTCTCCACTGCAGCATTCCAGTGTGTTTATGCAGACTCTGTAAAGGAAACACAAGCAACAGAGAAGGAGTGCACAGGATGAAGCAAGCAGGCATGCTCTGAGCTTGTGTCGCTTTTTTTCTTGTCACTGATGATGTGTTTGTCTTTCTATAGCACGAAAACCTCATACCACTGCAAGGGTTTTTACTTCTGACCCTTCATATATACTGACTGAATATTTATATACCCTTTTATTGGCACAAACCCAATGTTCTCATGGCCACATTGAAAAGCAGCAACATGGTGTTTAACTTTTCCTTCTAAGCAGAGTCACAAATAGATCAGGACTGCCACTAAGGTGGGAAAAAAAAAAAAAAGAGTCTTGGTTGTTATTTAAAGATGCTGGTAAAGTGGGCCGCAGGGATCCAGGACCATTCAAACAAAGTCACCGTCCACCCTCAGCTGATTTCTACTGATACACTTCAGCTATAAGTTACACTAATTTATACAATTTGGTGATGAAAATCGTAAAACACTCAAATCGCCAATAAGTTACTGCAGTGAAACCTCAGTTTTATTTACCTACTTCACGGTAGTTTAGTGCTCCTGCAGCAATCGTGATAACCAGCGTGACTGAGGAGGACACTGAGCAGACGGGCACGTGCAGGTCAGAGTTTTGGAAAACATTCATAAGCTTGTTCAGCTAGTTTTAGAGCGTGATCCTACTTGAAAACTGCCAAACTAATGGAAATGTGTTGAAGATGTGTTGAGGTCACGTTCACAGTACACTGTCCTAGTGTGCAGTCTCTCCTGTTTGTCTCCTGCTTTGCCTCTGCAATTTAAGATGAAAATTTTTGGACTTTTATAATTGTGGCTACATTTCTCTATGAGTGTACAATGCGTATATGACTGTAAATATGATTGCTATCCTAGAAAAAGAAAGCTACGTGATTTGAACCACAATTCCCCCCACCTCAGTCAAAGTTTGCCCGTCCCGTGTCTGCTGACGACCCTGTGCTGCTAACACAACATAGCACTTTGCAATCATCTGCACATACAGCATGCTAACGCAAAGCTAGCAAATAACCCAGAGGGATGATGAAGTCAAGTGAATGCTTACCCCAGCCAAACAGCCAGAGCGTGAAGTATAAGCAGCATACTGCATTACTGTTCAGAAAGGTAATGTGTAATGTGTAATATATTTCTTTTTTGTAGCATCAACCCCAACACTACTCCTAACATAACTCCTCCTAGAAGAATACAGAAAGAGGACCACGATTTTCAGATTTAAAGAGATGAAGAACACAGAGTTGACCCTGGCTCTCTGCAGATGCTTCACAGTAAAAAGCATCCAGATATTTTTCTGATTCATGGCAACTGAAGTGCTTACTGTGATGTACCATGTTTGCAAGGGTCCAGGTTCATGATACCCGAGTCTAAGGGCTATTCTATTTTTACCCATGGAAGTACTTGGTCATAAACTAAAGCGCTTGACAAAGTAAACTTTTGAACTCATGGCTAGAAAACGAAAGTTACCACGAGTCGAGCTAAGGTGAGCATAAATGTCCCAATTTTTGTCGGCCCACTCAATAATTTTACTCTCAGCCTAATGATGCTGTGATAGTGTACACTCTGCATTATTTGTTGCGATATTTCAAACAATGCGCTAACACACAAGTCAAAACAACTCTCTTTACACAAAGGTTTAGCAGATAAAAGTACTGTTTGAAAAATAGCACAAAGTCCAAATGATTCACAATTAACCTGGTCAAAAAACTGCAACACCACAGATACTGCTGGAGTCTGTCACAACACCAGCAAAGCACATCCACTGATTACACTGCTTGCCTGGCAAGGCAAAATAATCTGCAGCAGTAAAACAGGAAGGCTTTAATTAGATGTGACTCTACACTGCGTGGTGACAGCAGTAAAATTCTCTCTGCTCACCGCTGTGTTGATGAACACCATAAGGCTAAATAAGGTGTGTGTGTGGAGGAGCCTTGCATCCACCTCATGAATTATAATGTAAGCTGTCAGACTGAGGGATGGTAAGTGACCAGTTCATGTCAGGACGGGACAGCTTGCTGCTTGATTACAACCCTGCCTGTATTGCAGACACACACACACACACACACACACACATTGTGACCACCTACTTCAAACCAGGGTGGGGCAGGTCCTGCTGTAACTCCAGGTCCTGTCTTGTTCATTAGCATCACATCAAAGAGAATTAAAAAATAAAAAAAGATAATCACAGTATTAGAAGAACTTTAAAACTCTTTTGTGGACTCACAACACCAATAAACGAATAACACACTTGTCTCCATCCTCCTCCTCCTCCTCCTCCGACCCTTCTGTCCTAGGTGGTAACTCTCCTCAAACCTGTGTGTGGGTGGTCTGCGTTTGTCATTCGTGCGCACCCTCGAGTGTGTGTATGTGATTTTGTCTGTGCCTCCAATCATGCTTGGCTGCATCTGCGTGTTGGTGGTTGTGCCTGCGTGTTGCCGGTGAATACAAGTGACAGTTGGTACCAGACCATAGCTGGGAGAGCACCAAACAGGCAACATGGTATTGGGGGGGCTGGGGAAGGGAAGTGAGAGCGAGAGACTGGGAGAGATCACCTGAGGGGCTTTCCATTGTGCCGGGCGAGACGTGAAGGTCATGTCGCTAAGCATCAGATCAGGTGGGCTGCTGGCCTGGGTGTGGTGCCTTTGTGTGTTTCTTAAAGAATGGTATCATGAAAGGCTCTCGAGGCATCTCAGCGTTTCTTTGTTCGTTCAGTTCAGTTTGTCTGCTAGAAGCAAGAATGATAGTCCTTTTTTCACAAGGGATTCTTGAAATGTATCAAACGCACATCTCCTCCATCATCATTTCGACTTGTTATGAGTGTCAGAAAAGTGTTGCACGTGCTCTTCATTTAGTTTTACGGCAGCAACTTTAATCAGCCAATGTGGTTTCGGACCAAATTTTGTTAACTAGCTGCTCGCTGTGCTTAGTATGATGAGAACGAGAAGGATTGCAAACATGATCAGGGAGGCAAGATCAGTTTTAGCGGTTTATTTGAGAGAGATTTAATCTTACAAAAAACAAACACAAAAGAGAAACAACCAGAGATCGAACAGCCGACACACAAAGCAAAAAAAGAATACATCTGCGTGTGAAAAGGCCAAGAAACTCGGTTAAGATGGCAAGTGGAGATATACGGGGTGATAAGTGGTGAATTGCGGTGAGTGTGTGAGTCAGGCCGCAGACATCCGGTGGGTGGATTGGTTGCAAAAAGATGCAGGAGTGAAAAAGCACAAACTAATTAGAGCTCAGACAGGAATGGTGGCAGTTAACTGATTGGGATTTTTCAGCCATGGGCCAAATATTTCTCTCGGGAAACGCTGGAGACTGAAAATGGAGCTGCAAAGAGAGCCAGCTCCACGTAAATGATGATTTTGAATTGTAAACAAGCAACTGTGTGCCAAAGTGTTTAACTTCTCTCCACTGCACTTGGAGCGTGATGGTCATGATTACTGACCCCAAGTCTAGGAATGTGAGGGTGAAGCCAGACACAGCGAGACCCAGAATTGGTCAGCTAGGTGGGGCACATAGCTGGAAGATAGTGGGAGACATGGGCCAGTTAGAGACACATCAAACCAACCTTAGACCATCATGATCTTTCAGTGCTCTAGGATGACGCACTGGAGGATACACATAAGAAGGTGAAGTACACTGACGCTATATTTTTAGAGTTTGCAGCTATGTTAACATCAAGGTCGGTGGAGATCTAAAGGAAAACCCTCCAACAAGAAAAGATGTCCCTAGACCTGATGAAAAATGGTAGCTGGTGGCTCTTCCTGAAGGGAAAGGCACGCAGAATCTAGCAGCATTTCTTGGGGATGCAAAGTCCTAACAGCAGGAAATCACTTAGAAATAACCAGTAATCCCTTTTATGTCCACTGAAACATAGCATACTCTACTACTTCTGGTGATAAATTCACATCTCAATTCCGTGCATTCAAGTCCCACTGGATAACCATGAGTAATGGACTTCTTAACTCCTGAAAGGTGATACAATATTTTCATTTGACAACAACAAAATTAGGTTAAATGAAGGAAAGGGTGATAAAATCATATTACACAGACCTGAGAGTCAGTTGTACTGACTAGACCGGATAATGCTGTAGCTACAAAAAGCTCAATTGTGAGTCAGGGAAGAAGAGTGGCACGAAGAGGGAGAAAATGTTCTGACTGCAGAGCAAAAGGGATCCTGGCTTGCTTGAAGTTACCTTGATATTCTTCATAAAAGTTCCCTAAAATAAAATAGTATTTGTGTGTCTGTATCCGTGGGCGTGCGTGAATCTGTCAGTGAATCATCAAGTCTCCTCTCTACCAGTTCAATAAATAACCATTCCCCAAAAAATGCTTTCTTTACTCACAGGTCAATTTCCCCTGCAGTCTGACAGAGAGGACTCCCCAGGGAGAAGGGAATGAGTCAAGGTGTAGAAGCTGCTTTCCAATATACAGAGAGTTGCTCCAAAAGAACCAGAATCATATGACTCACCAGTCACCCAAATATTTCTCCACCTTACCTAACACCTGCTTGCTGCCGTGACCCTCTGTTTGAATAACGATTTGCCTTCTCAAATCCCTATTTCTGATTGAGGCTGGCTTTTATCACACAGCAGTGCATTCAGTTTGATATGTGCTTCATCAGTTAGCCAAATAATTAAAGTGTCATAATCGCTGCAAGAGAACGTACACGTACACGAGAGAGAGATGCTATGCAACTACAATGTTCCCATTTTGAAATTGTGTAAAAAATCAGTCTGATAAATGCAGCTGCTTTTCAAATACAGAAGAGCTTGAAAGGGAGAGGTTTACCAATTGCTGTATATCATGTGTATGTTGGTGAGAGAAAGGTCAAAGAGTAAACGAGAGCACATCCTGTGGTGTTGTGTGCTTTAACGTCTAATGGGTGCTGACAGGTGTAGGTGGAAGAAGCCTGAGGACAGTAAGAGAGAGCTGGGTAGGGGTTTAGGACCAAACACTCCCACGAGGATCAGTACTTGATAATGACAGTATGTTTTGCACTAAGTACCGCAGCAATTTCCTAATGTTGTAAACCTGCATTCTGATCTCTCTCTCTCTCTCTCTCTCTCTCTCTCTCTCTATGTAATGCAAAGGGAAACTGAGAAAGTGAAACACACACACAAAATGTAAAATAAATATATATATATAAAAGCATATAGACTGTACATGGAGATCTACTTGCAGTTTTTCATATGAACAACAGGAGGCGACCGCTTCGTTTCCAAAAAGAAACCCAGTTGTGTACAAATCTGATACAAGCTTACAGTTTGTAGCTGTAGTTTATGGTGCGCACCGTTAGAACCATCGCTTCCTCATCATGTCTGGCTGTCAAATAGTTAAAAAAAAAAAAAAAAAAAAAGAACAAAAAATGACCCCCTACCTCATTTTCCTCATCTCTCTTCCTTGACCTGGAAAGCATCATCAGGTCAAAGAAAGATGTGAAGGAGAACTGGTAAGGACTCAGGAAATCCAGGAAGGAAGGAAGATGTTTGTTGTATTGAAACTACGGTATCCAGAAGACGGACTACAAAATTCACATTTTACTTCATACTGTGCTCTTACCCTTGTTTTGTGCAGGTCAAATAAAAGAGAACCATCAGAGAAAAATATAAAGCTGGAAGTATAAAGAAAAATGAAGATATTAGCATTTAAAATAAAACAAATCTTATTTTTATATCTGCCTGCTGGTGCGTGATCCAGTGTAATTCCTTTCCAGTTTCTGGTGGATTTCTATGACAATCAATTTTCTTTTGCTATATTCTTTCTATATAGTAAAATTCTCTCCGTCAATCACTCATCTGAGTTAATTCAAAGTAAAAATTAATTCACGATAATCCAAAAAGCCTGGAAATACAATGGACATTGCTAATGCAAAATGAACCTTAAATGCATCTTCACGAGTTAATATAGGTTAATGTTGCTCATCAGAATGCAGAGAGATTATATAGATCTACACATGCAAGTCAATGTCTCAATAAAAGCAAAAACAAAACAGATTTTGTTCAGCGGTGCGATCTTTGTAGTAAACCTGTGGGTTTAAAGGCCTGTTTTTGAAAATTCAAAATATATCAGCAGATTATGGAAATTAAAAACACATTCATAATTAACATTTACATAATCTGCACCATCCAATGTTGGATGGTGCATCGCTATTAATTATGGGATGGAATTATCTCATCTACTTTCATTAAAGATAGACCAGTGTGAAGCACTTTTCCTAAGTATTGGGAAAATTCAAAACAGCTCTTATTATGGCTGCCACACAAATACTTCCAGGTCTTTTCACTCAGTTTGGTCATGGATGGGCCAATCAGGCCCGTCCATGACTGATAGTGCTCCACTGTTTCTTAAAATTGGTTATTTCCTAATGTTTCTTTGATGTGTACAGAAAAAAATGATTCATCCCTTGAGTTAGGTGCCTTTTCATGATCTTGTGCCTTTATTTCATGTTATTCATATTATGCGTGACTAACAATTTAGAATTCAGCATATGGTAAAATGGAACTCAACTTGAGAATAAGTGATTAAACTATGAGTGAACCAGAACAATTTAATCATCCAAACCCATGTCAATACATGTCAAAATTTATGCCAAGGTTCCTGATAAAAGATTTAACTAAAGGGACAAGTTGCCATTACCAAGGACTTCTGTTTCTTTATTAATAATTTGGAGAAAATTGTCTGCCATCTAACTTTTGAAACAGTCCAAGATCTGTAACTTAAAAACATCTTAGGGCTTGAAAATGATATATAACAGTATGTCAGCTGTTTAATGGTTATAAGAAGAAATGTACTGAAGAGATAGATATAACCGAAACAGTAAGGGCTCCGAAACAGAACCTTGTGGCACACCGCAGGCAAGAAGTGGGAGTGGGTCTGTACATAGAAGCAACCACAGAAAAGCAAAGCAGACCATGATACACCCACCCAGTATCTCAGCCTATCAAGCACAATGTGACTGTCAACAGTATCAAAGTCAGAGGTCAGGCCCAACATCGGCAAAACAGAACATTTCCCTGCATCACTATGCATTAAAATATCACTGGAGATTGTAAGAAGAGTAGTTTCACGAGAATGAGTGAAAGCAGACCAGTTTTAATCTTCAGCCAAAACTTTTTTAAAATCTTCACAATAAATGTTAATTTTCAGAGAATTATTGATCAAGACCACTTTTCTTTTAAACTGCCTGGCTCCTTAGAAGCAAAATATGAATAAATGAGGAGTGGCTCATGAGCTTTGCAAGGAACTGCACTTTCCAGGCACAATGTGAGCCAACGCTTCACTGGATTACTTTAATTCTTCATCTCTTTCCTTCATATCAATTAAACCTTGCACAACATTTAACAAAGATTACAACACTGTACTGTAACTGCCAACATTGCCTTAATGTTCTTAGCATCCTCTTATTTTTTAAATGAGAATAATGTATGCATCCACAACATCCATTATGTCATTTACATTTCAAAACTTCAGGTGTTACAATATCAGCTATGTGTCTTTGTATGCAAAGCACAAATAGCTTCATAATGATGAGGAAGAGCTTCTGGCAGCCAGATCCTGTTAAAACCAGCTGGGTGTTGTCTCTGTGGCCTCAGCCCAGCAGAAAGCTTCATCTGCCTTTCGGGCTGGACAGAAGGACCTATGTTCACACATTAGTGTGTGACCTCCATTGGTTGACAATGTGAGATTGAGCCACAGGCTGCAGGGAGGATGTGTTGCGTTTGTATCTGCAGCGTGGACAGAGCTTTGACATAAAGGCTTGCACACATGCGGACACAAACAACACACACATTCACAGTTTTGAAATCTAAACACACCATAACACTTTTAACACCTTCTTTCAAATCCCCCGAAAATCCCACAAGTAGGCGGACACACAAGTGCATGCCGACACATGCGCACAGATAATGTGTCTTGATAACATTACGAATGGATGAGTGAACAGCTTCATAGAACAGTGATTACTGGGTTCTGTGTGTGAAAGGAAATAGATTAGTCACTGTCTGAGCTCTCTCTCTTTTAATAACACAACATATAAACGCTGCTTCATGCTGTCTGAGTGGAGGGGGGGGGGGGGGGGGGGGGTCTCAAAACGCAATGCAAGGGCTCCAAGGAAACTGCTTTTTAATAGAGCACAGCACAAAGTGAAAACAATATGAATTACTGCGATATCTGCTTCATACCCCCTGAAAATGTCTGCTTTAGCTTATTAAACAAATCTGAAAAAGGATTTTTAATAAACACCTACATTACTGTGAAAAATCACAAAGGCTACTATTACAGTCACATTTGTGTGACTGTTCTTTTGTGCAGCTTACTCAAAGCCTCCAATAGACGTGTCGTTAAAGACAATCATTTTAAAGAAAGTGCCTCCAAAAAAAAGAAAGAGAAATAGACTGCAGCAGCCTCACTGAGTTTCCTTGAAAGATGTGAAACTCTAGGAGATCAAAGATTGAATAGAAAGAACGGACCTTGGTCAGGTGTTAAAAGTGCTCTCCCCCATCACAGGTATATTTTGGACAGATGGGAGATGAATCCTGCCCTTTAGCAATTCTTATGCAATGTCATATTTTTCTAAAAGGATGCACTAGCAGCAAGGACAGACCGATAACAAGCTGCTGTTTGGATGCGCTCATAAAAACCCACAATTTTTCAACAAAAAAAGCAATCATGGCAAAATTAGAGAACAATCAGATTGCCTGATTTATAAATGGGAGGAGTTAAAATGGACCACGGTGTTGAAGCTGGTAATGAGTTTGACATTATTTTGTCTCACAGAAAACACAAAGACATCACGCTGACGAGCGTGACGCCTCGCCTAATCCCACGCCGGTGCTGATGAGAAGTTGTCCGACAGCAGCGGACACACGTGCGTGCGTGTACATGCGCACGCTCTCACACTAAAAGGTGGCAGAGAGACAGCGGCGACAAAGGGTCTTGTTTATTGAAGGAACTTGAGAGGTGACAAATGAAGCATGAAATGAGTCTCTCGCACACAACGCAGAAATACCAGGTAGTGTGGCGCGAGAGCGCGGAGAGAGAGCGGGTGAGCAGCCAGAGGCGCTGGGAAAATGCTTACAAAACATACAGATAAAAAGAATCAATTTCATGGGTCGTGATAGCAAACAGAATGTAGAGGCATCTGTACAACAGATTGCGTGACCCAGTTTATGGGGGTTAGTGGGCTGGTGTGTGCAGCAATCTGGTTTTTGAATGGGGACTAGTAAACCAGCAAAGACAGAGTTTGGAAACCTCCAGATGGGGGTCTGCTTTAGAAAATCCCCCCCAGGCACTTTTTAAGAAATAAAAATATGTTCTAAAAGTATTTTCAATAATAATTTGTCTGATATGGGTTTTTCACATTTTCCTCCCACACTGCAAAATTACAGAATGTATGACTATGCTGGACATCATTTTCTACACAGACTCTTTTAAGAGGAAACGGTCTTACAAACAGTGGTTAAATTAATTATAATTTGATAAGGTTTGTTTCGAATTATAATTCTACATCAAAATGGGTTAATTCTTTGTTAACTCTGTATTTTTTTGTGATGTTACACCTGACAGGTGTTGGGACCACTGAGAGCGTCAGGTGAGAAAGACAAAGTGGGAGAGAAATCAGCCTTAAGAAAAAGGATGAAAACAAAGTTTTATTGCTCAGGAGAAATTAAGCAGAAATGAAAAGCACATTTACATGCACCATCAGCCCCCACATTAGGAGGAAGGTGGCAGGAGGGGGTAGGTGAATGATCTATTCCTGTCAGGTGACCTACTGTGCTGAAAAGGAAAATAACTTGATTTGAAAGGGCACGGAGCAATACACAGTGTAACGATGTATTGGAACTGTCATCAGAATTTTAACGAAACCAAGTTACAAAATCTGACTTTGTCTCCTAATCAAGACAATTACAGCAACAAACCCGGGATGTTTAAGTTTAAGGAGGGCACAGCCTTCGTGTGCAGCCTTAGGGGTGAAAAGAAATCCTGCTAATGTGTGAGAGTGAAGGCCTGAGCCGTGCTGCATGGAAACGGGTGTGACACATGCAGATGGCTTTGAGTGTAATGCTGCCATCTATAGGTAGGAGTAAATTTCTGCTGATGTTTCAGCAAACAGCACACACACACACACACACACACACACACACACACACACACACACACACACACACACACACACACACACTCCTCTTCCTCTAACACACTCTCAAAGTACAGCAGGAAAGAAGCCATCGCTGTACTGTATTCATCCACGATTCATGTTCCACCATAATATATAGAGCACAGAGAACAGGGGACACATTCCATTTAGCTTTAGCTCTTCTCTCTTTAGCCATCACAGCAAGGCCCCCTCTCTAAAAGCCAACATAAAAACCAGTACAAACATGTTAACTGGTAACCAAAAGCTAGCATTCTTTAAGCAGACACAATACAAAAAGTGTTTAAATGCATCTAATGCTTCTTAAGTTGTTCACTTATACCTCAGCATGTATCAAAATCCATCTCCTGCCTGCAACATAACCTTCACGATACACATCACACCATATTATGCAGCTACACTCATTAAAACATTACAAAGTCCGCACTACACCTCATCGCCCTCCTCCTCTAACTAAAGTTGACCGCATATGACCCGCAGGCCGCTGTTGATTGGCATTCAGTTGCCCTGCTGGCACTGACCAGCTTCTCACCTGGCTGACTCCCTGCCAGCAGGTAAAGAGAGACAGAGCTTCATTGAGAGGTCCTTCACCCTGTCACTTATCTTCTACCACACACACCTCCTGTCTTCAGGGTCTCAGCTCACACACAGCACCCAAACTCACGCGCACTCGAAGGAGTCACGTCTCCTCCGGCTCCATACGTGAAGGAAACTAAATATCAATTTCCCTTTGCTGTCATAACTAGCTGCATTTGATGGATTCAGCCTACATGCCTATCATCAGAGTCAAATTGATCACGGTGCGGCTGATGTGCATCGTGCGGCAGAAAGAGAAAGCCTTTCTGGAGAGTGACTGATAGCTGAAGTGAAGGCGGCTAATTGGAAGTTTAAGGTAAAATCACGCTGTCAGTAGGAGAGGAAATTGGCTGTGTTTACTTTATGCTCTCTAAATGATTCCCAGCTGAAGCTACAAGATGAGTGTCGGCACATATAGGATTTTTTTTTATGTTTCTTTTGGAGTATTAATAACAAACAAGGAGCGGAAAAACAAAGCAGAAGAGCTGAAAGGAAAATTGAAAACGATTTGATGTATTGAAATCAAATATTCTTATCGGTGCTTTTATAGGGTTCCAGACTGAGACGCATCATTTCGCTGCCTCAACTTGCAGCGAGCCATCTTCAATAGAAATTCACCATGTAACGCTGCTTTTGTCCAAGTGATACAAAGGCTCGTGCCTGTCCCCAGTTAATCAAAGCTTCTGTTGACACAGGAAGTCTTGTGGCGTACACCATGGCAGTGGGGTTCGGTGTGTGTGTGTGTGTGTTGACGGGTGATCCACTTCTCCTCTCACTGCCTCCCTTCCCTTTGTGTGACAGACAAAGCCGATAGCACCCTGTCTATCTGGGAAGATAGGATCATTATACAAACAGCGCCCAGCCATTATTGACACTACGCTTGTGTGACTGCACTGATGGCACAGAGAGAGCGTTAGTATGTTTCAAGCATGTAAAATATGTCAGTATTAATAACTTCTTGAGATATTCCATTTACCCTAACCACTTATCCAGACCTAGGTCACACCTAAACGTCAAGAGGGAGGATACACAGGACGGATCGACTGTCCATCGCTGGCCCAACGCACAGAGAAATACATACTCACATTTACACACAAAGCCCATTTAAAATCATATCCTTTTAGGCTGTGGGACTGAGTGAGAGGTATGTGACTTTCACAGCTGTGACACCAGTTTATGAGGGGAAAACAACTCTGGAAGTCCCTCCTACAGTTTGTAGGAGGCCCAATTTGTTAAGAAATAAACAAGCAGTCATGCTTTTAGGAAGTGCTGTAGATAGATCTACAATCTATACATATCAAAGCACCTAAACACTAAACATCAGTACTATGTGATGCTACAGTACTAATATCGATACTGGATACTCCATAATTAGCTAACACAGCAAAACACACCTTAAAGCTTTTCATTTATTTTGAGCTTTTTTTTTTTAATGGAGACTTGTTTAATATAAATGATACCAATACCAGCACTAGTATCGATGGAATCAATATTTGGATTGATCAGCCCACCTCTGCTAAACCTTCTAACTGTGAGTGCTTGAAGATCAAGTCTCAAAAGACAGCTATCTCTAGCATCCTCTTGTGTCACAACCAGTGTTGGTCAATCAGAATCAGAATCAGAATACTTTATTGATCCCTGGGGGAAATTATTTTTTGTTACAGTGCTCCATTTTAAACCAACATTAAGACAAGACAGACAATACGCTAACTAAGAATAGTACAATATATACATATATATACATACATACATACATAAGTCACTTATAAATAAATATTTGGAAAAGAAACATGTGTAGCTGTAGCAGCAAACAGTGTGTTAAGTGGATGCGTTGTACAGGGAGATGGCCACAGGCAGGAATGATTTCCTGTGTCGTTCAGTGGTGCTTTTCGGTAATCTCAGTCTCTCACTGAACGAGCTCCTGTGACTGACCAACATGTCATGGAGTGGGTGGGAGGTGTTATCCAACATTGTCTTTATCTTGGACAGCATCCGCCTCTCCGACACCACCTTGAGGGAGTCCAGCTCCATCCCCACAACATTGCTGGCCTTACGGATCAGTTTATTAAGTCTGTTGGCATCTGCGACCCTCAGCCTGCTCCCCCAGCATGCAACAGCATAGAGGATCGCACTGGCCACCACAGACTCATAGAAAATCCTCAGCATTTTCTGGCAGATGTTGAAGGACCTCAGTCGCCTCAAAAAATAGAGACGACTCTGGCCCTTCCTGTAAAGTGCTGTGGTGTTTTTAGCCCAGTCCAGTTTATTGTCAATGTGTACTCCAAGGTATTTATAGTCCTCCACAATGTCAACACTGACCCCCTGGATTGAAACAGGGGTCAAGTGTTTCCTGGTCTTCCTGAAGTCCACGATCAGTTCCTTGGTCTTTGCCACGTTGAGCTGCAGATGAGCTAGTTACTTGAAAAAAGTAATCAGTAACTAATTACTGATTACTTCCCCAAAAAAGCAATCCCGTTACTTTACTGATTACTTATTTTCAAAAGTAATTAATTACTTAGTTACTTAGTTACTTTTTAAAAACACGATTTACAACCTGAAGAGGTGATAAAGCGATAGATCTTTCAGCCCAATTCTACTTTTTCTACATAATCCATCATACAAAATGTAATCAAATGGAAAAGTCCCTTTTTAAAACTTGTTTTATCAGTTTTAATCTTTTAACTTTATGCATCAAGCAAACATTAAATTATATGCAACATTCTCTGACTTGAATAAATTTGTTTAACATTTAAACCTATTTTCTACACATTCCAGCACATAAAATAAAATATTTTTTGTGTTTACACTCAGTCTTTCAAATAGATGCAAGTAAAACACAGCAGAAAATAAATAAAATCAAAGACTAGCGGTCCTTTTGCTCTATTTTCACCTGTAAAGCAGGACTGCGGTAGGCGGAGGTTTACCCTGGTGCAGGTGTGCCGCAGCGGTCAGTGGAAGAATCCGCGAGTTTCTCTGTGAGTTTCCCATTACGTCATAGCGCACTTGGTGCTTGCTTGGAAGTTTAGGGGTTGTTTTCGCTGTAAAAAGAAGTTTTCTTCCCACACACAATGGACACTAATGTTTTTGTCACTTTTTATGGAATCAAACTCAAAGTAAGGTCAGTACTTCCACGCTTTAAACGCTGCAAGCTCATACTCTCTCCCACAATCGATATTTGATCCATTGTTGATCTGCACACAGCTGTTGTCACTAACGTCGCACTCGCTTACGTCACTGTCATGAGACATTCTCGCAAAATATCACGGTTTTAGTAACGCAGTAACGCAGCGTTCCTACGGGAAAGTAACGGTAATCTAATTACCGTTTTTGCAATAGTAATCCCTTACTTTACTCGTTACTTGAAAAAAGTAATCAGATTACAGTAACGCGTTACGCGTTACTGCCCATCTCTGGTCACAACAACCCTCTGCATGTCCTCCCTTCATGTCCACCATCCCTCCTCTGCACATGTCTGAACCATTTCCGGCTCACCTCTCTAACTTTGTCTCCAAACTGCACAACCTTATCATCTTCAACTCCACCTCCTGTCTTTCACTGAGTTGTTAAAAATGAAACCAAACCTAAAACTCACACTAAGATCCAATGAATGCACGATACTCACCCACTGAAAATAAATGAATGAATGAATAAATAGATAAATAAATAAGAGACCGGCCCATTTTAGCACCATGCAGCGTTTAGATGCTAATAATAAAGCGAGCACGCTGGGCACGTTCACACCTGTTCACCTCACTCAATTTGATGCCATTTTAGGTGATCGTGTGCTATTGTGTTTAAGGCCTATCACCCTGGGCCGAGGTGCAACTAAGGGATGCTACAGAATTAAAATTGGATTTGTTAAGAGCAACTTTCATGTTGCCTTATCATTTCTATTTTCTTTCTTATCAAGGGAAATTTAATAAGGTGTAATGCCTTTGTATAGCGGGCCCTTTAGGGGAATGAGTCATTTAACAACTGCACATTGCACAACAAGCAAGGCTGCCAGAATGTGTTTGTTCTCATTATATCAAGTTTACCACTCTCAGAGATTTCTGGAAAAAGGCGACGAGCAGATTTCATCTGATTAAAACCTATATATTTTTCCAGCTCAGTTTCTAGACAGTTGGCCTTAAAGACGAGGCTGGCAACATTCTCTCTTTATCTTACTGTCAACAAATCCCATAAACAGAAATAAACCAAAAATGCATCAGTCCATCTGTGAATGCTTTCCAGCCTCCCACTGCCAGCTCATCGGTTACTGCTTAACACGTACTGTAAATCTTGGACTTATTTAGCCTGTCGGAGTCACTGGAAGTGTGCGGATCATTTAAAAAGTTCCATGAAGATGTAACAGATCTTAGATAATATTTGTAGGAACGTTGCTGGTGCTTTTATGGGACTTGCTGACAGTATGAAGAAGAAATAATGAGCTGACTTATTAAAAGCTCTGCGATCTGCACTGACTGTGCAACCTTTTTCATGCAAACATCTGCAACCAAAGGAGCAGGAAAGGTTTGGTGATCCTTAGCAACCTATTTTAAAAACAAACCTCATATTTTTACCTCCTACATTTCAACATATCAGATACTCCTAGACCCGTGGCTCCATTCATAAAGGTAGTTGTTGTCACTTCTCCTGGAATAATATCAGTACATCACACCTTTCCAGGAGCAGGTGGTGCGATTGCTGATTACAGCAAAATCTTTCTTCTTCTTCTGGAAAGCTGCTCTCAAATCCTGTGCACAGCCTGGCAATAAAGAACCAAAGAAGTGTGGAATCCATGAAGATTCCAGGCCCTAAATACAGAATAATGAGGCATTAAAGTCTGGGGCTGAGGAGGGTAATAATAAGATTGAAAGAGCGGGTGGGAGTGTGGAGGGTATGGTGGGAAAGGGACAATAGTTTCCAGAGGAAAGAAAGAGTGAGAAGAGCAACGAGAGGGGAGGAAGGAAAGATAAGGCTGGTGGCTTATCCTAGTTACTGGGAAAGGATTAAGTGATGTGCCACTTTGGTTCGCTGAATGTGTGTGCATGCATGCACGCATACACACAGAAATAGGCCTGATCAGTCTTTCGGGCATGTGCGCACCCTTTTTTTTCCTCATTCAATCACCCTCTGAGAGACACACGCACATCCAGGCATGTGCTGAGAGGGGTTAAAGAGCTACGTTGCCCTCTGAGCCAGTCTTACTGGGCTGTAATGACTTTAGAGGATGTCGGATTCTTTTTATCCACCAGTGTAATATAATAAAGCAGAAAGGAGGGAGCCGTCTTCTTCGAACTGCTTCTACTGGCCTCAGCGGACTCTCTTACCCAGTCTCTCTCTCGCTCCCTCTTTCACCTTTCTAACTTATGTCATGCTCATCTCTCTCTCTCTTTCTGTCCCTCTCTCTCCTGCCCTCTGGTCCCAGATGAAATTCTTTGTCCTTCCTAACCTTGACCTCTTTCCCTTGTTCTCCTCCCTTACTCTTTGATTTCACTGGTGTATTGGGTTTGTTCAGCCTTCTGCTTTCCCTTTTGTTCCAAGCTCCCCTACTCCTCTAGTGTCACATATGACAGTGTAGGGTTCCTGAACTGCTTCACACTCAAGTCACATGCTGTTTCCCTCCAGACACCTGGGTCAGGTTCCCTGCTGCTTCCGGACGCTCTGGTTATCTCTATTCCCTTTTCATAGCCATACCATCCCTTGTACTTTTTTCACTCTGTCAGTGGACACAAACTGGATGAGACAGACAGTGCTTCTCTCTGGGGGACAAATGCAGACAAAATTTTCAGGGCAGCTAACTGGGACCTATGTAGTGTGCACTTTGGAGCTGGTGGCAGATCCTTATTTATCTTATCTTGATATTAGAAAACTGGACAAACTTAAATAACATTTTCTGGGTATTTGCAGAAAAGATGTTATTATCTGTCCTTTAGAGTGGAAGAGAGAGCCTGACTTTGAGGAGTAAAGAGAAAATGATTACAATGGGAAATTGTTTTTACTAGAAAATTATTTGCAGCATTTGGGAGACTGGTCTGGGACATGATAACTTGCGCAGGCAACGAAGCTGTTCGGTGTTATGTTTAGTCATGTGAAGAAGAACCACTTTTAGCATCACTAACTTGCAGTAGTCATTTACTGCATGACTTTATCACTCTCTCATATCATCGTGGCCCACTCTTCTTTGCAACATTGCTTCAGTTCAAGCATTGTGACCATTCATTTCTAAACAGTCCCTATACTGCATTTCTGTTGTCTTGAGGTCTGGACATTGACCGTGCCACAGTGTGACGGCCTCGGCCATGTCCCGTCTTTACTATGTCCTGAATGAGCCGGGCACAATTATTGCTGCACCTTGTTTCTTTTCTTTATCAACCATTCTGTTGTAGATTTGCTGCTATGCTTGGGATTACTGTCCTGCTGCATGACATAATTTCAGCCAAGTTGTAGCTGTCAGACAGATGGCCTCACATTTGACTCTAAAAAACTCTGGTATACAGAGAAGTTCATGGTTGACTCAAGGATTGCAGGGTGCCTAGGTCACCCTTCTACCACTGTGCTTGACAGCTGGTATGAGGTGTTTGTGCGGATGTGCTGTATTTGGTTTCCTCCAAGTGTGTTGCTATGCATTGTCGCAAAAAATGTCCACTTTCAGAAGTCTTGTGTTTTTTTCGGTTGCAACTTTGCAAACCTAAGCTTTGTTCTCTCTAAAATGAACATGGCAGCAGACTTTCAACTGTCAACCCATCCAAACAAGAGATATTCGGTCAGTCTACTTCTAACGGTGCTGTTATGACGTTTAACATGCTAACCCAACATATAGATCTTGTTTTTTTGTAATTGCTCCGAACACTGCATGGTCTAACTTGTGATGATGACACTGGTGGGTTGTCCACTCCTGGGAAAACGGTTATATTGTGTTAGCACACACCTGAATGCTCCAGAGCAGCAAACTGCTAAAACGTCTCTTTTATAGAGACGCTCACACTTTCTGACGATCAATAATCACGTGTATTGGATCATCAGCACCTGACTGCTTCTTGGTCTCTTAATTTCAATGAAAACATTATGGGAGTTTTCCACAGCATTGCAGAGTCTGGTGAAAACTCTTTTTCACACGCCTATACATGGTCTCCACCCGTCGCAGCTTCACTTACTTTCATGTTTCACAAGATTACAATTTTCTTGCATTCTTAATGCGTCTAACTTTTGCAGCTTCACTACATGGACTGGACACATGGACAGCTACAGGCAGTAGACTTGCTGATCGTAAGGCTAAGTCACTGAAGACATTGTATTTTCACCCTATTGTTTTTGTGTGAGAATCATGACATCTAAAATTACTGAATACACCAGTCAATCACTCCACACCCCCACCTGTGGCTGATGTAGAATCAACAATTAGCTCAGTTGTTACATTTTGCCTGTGGAAGGAAATTCTCACAGGCACACTGAAAACATGCAAGTCCCACAGAAAGGCCCCAGCTGACTAGTAGGTTCAAACCGCCTCCTGTCTGTGAAGTGACAGTGTGACAACACAGCGGCTCCTTACAAATCTCCTAAATCGCAAGCATAACGCTGAATGTAACTCACCTCTTACTCTATTCCCGTTTTCTCCTCCTCTTCGTCCCTCCAGGCTGAGGTTCCATCCATTCCACTGCTTCGCCGAGCTGCATGTTTATGCATATGGTTGTTGGTGGGGGGTCTAATTAAAATCACCAGCAGACAGTTCCAGTTCACATTCGGACAGTTTAATAAAAGACTATTAAAATTAGCAAAAGAACCTCATGCGAGCGTGCGCAGAAACAGAACGGTGACTGTCACTGATGCAGCCACACACTCCAATTAGGCTCACTGTCGAATTCACACTCATGCAATGCCAAGTTGGCCGAGCGAAGACGGAAGAACAGAGAAGTGGGGGAACAGTGAGGGAGGGAGAAGTGTAGGGCAAATAACTTTACTACTGTGTGAACTCCAGAAAGAAGTAGTTACATGTGTGGGAATGTGTGTGCATGAAAAAGCATTTTTATCTGACTGCATGTGAATTCTAAGTGTCTAACTTTACTTGAATTGATCCCCATTAAGTCTTTTCAAAGGGCAGCAGTTTGTCAAAGCCTGACACCTCTTCAGCAGAATGAGAAAGAACAGCCGACAAACAGCATTTCAAGAACGGAACAAAGGAGATGGTGCAGAGCTGATAAAACATACAACATTAGGCTCCGCGGCTGACTGTCAAGCACGTGTCGAGCTAAAGCTACGGGATGTCTGACAGGTCAAAACTGTGGCAACAGCTCAAAGGATCACTTTTCAGACAAACACATGAACTTAAGTGGGTGGAAAAAAAAGAAAAAAGCAAGACAATTACTGCATGCTGGCTGCAAAATGAGCATTACAGTAACACCACCCTCGGCGGCACACACACACACAGCGTCCTCTGCTTTATGCACGTTTTCTGGAACTCGTTGTATTCAGCTGGGCCCGGTAATTGGTAAAGACTGGAAATCAATAGTGGCACACTGCAAGGCGTGAGTAGCCATCTTCTAACCTTGCACCGAGCAGCTGCCTCTCCCAATCAAAGCCCGGCTGGTTTCCACGGCAACCTCAATCCCGTGTCTTCCACTGTAATAGGGCGGGAAAAGAAAGCCACGGTGCTGAGGGTGTGCGGTTGAGATGGAGCTCAAGAAGGTGGAGGCAGCGAAAAATAAATCCAGTCTCGAGGGAACAAAAAAAAAAGCCATTAAAAATGCGTTTTAGCGGTGACATAAATTTAATGAGACTCATTCAGATTGTACAAACTCCAGTTCCTTAAAAAACAAAACAAACATCCCCCGCACTATCAAGATAGTGTTTATCTCATTTCATCACCAAACCACATTCAAAGCATCTCATAAAGCCCATTCTTCCATTATTTTTCACCCATTGTGCTCTCTTATCCAATATATTGGCAAAATATCCCTGATATTTCTGTAATTCAACCAATTTAATTAAAGGGGGTGGGTTTCTAATAAAAGCCAAATGGCAGATAGCAGTGCCTGGGCTTTTCAGGAGCTTGTTTAATCAGAGAGTTGTTGAATGGAAGAAGGCAATAACAGAGTGAATAGAAGCTGGTATTTGTAAAGAAATGTCAGGGAGAAGGAAGCGATATGAGAGTCACTGGCTGAAACCTCTAATATGGTGCTGACTTTAATATAGGTAATATGTGCGCCATGTGTGTTGGGTTAGAGCTGCCTAATCCCAACTGAGGAAGTGGAGTTTGTAGACGGAGGCAGTGACAGACAAAACTGATGGCCATGCTGGGCTTCATTTCTTTATCATTTGACTTGCTGTCACTGAAACTGTAGAGTGCAACGCAAACTGGAAATGGAGAATGTTCGCCTCAAAGTAAGGCAAAACTTTTTACATTGCATTTCCAGTTAGCATCACACTTTTTCAAATTTCAGTACAGTTTGAAGAGTAATTGGAAGAGTAAGTGTTCCGTGGAAGCTACAGATGACTGTGGAGATGTGCCAATGACCAAAGAAATCAAAAAGATGTTTTTGTTGCACTCTTTTTGCAACAGCATTCACAGAATTTACACTTTCTCCTAGCTCCTGAAGGTTGCCAACGGATTGACGGCCAGTCCCAAGCCCGTGTGACTGAGGGCTAAGCTGTTCTCACACATGCATTGTGCATTCAGTTAGACATTAAAAGGTATTCAGATCACATGTATGTGACAATAGTGGAGGTAAATGTCCTGCCTTCTGCACGCTCGCTGATTTAAACCAAATTAAATATTCCTAGTAGTGAGAACACATCTGAAGCTGAGCCACGCCTGCTGTCATACAGGTAAGCATGTGTCAACAGCTATCCTCTTAAAGATATTTGGCTAACTTAAGGCACTTCATTAGCATTAGTGTGTTGTGGGCAGTGTTTTCAGGGTATACAACTTTGCACTTTGCAGAGTCAATGGATCGATCCACTGTATTGTCTGATATCATGTTGTGATGGTGATGAATGGGACCCAAACTGTGATCAATAGATCACTCCTCACAGATATCATTAACAAACGCACTCCACTACATTCACATCGACTGCCACTTGTGTGAATACATTCTTACGTTCAGGAAGAGCTGCGTGGGTACACTGTAAGGCCATTAATATTCTATGTGTCTCTGCTGTGTGAATGTGTGCATATTGCGTGTACAATGTCTGTGTATGTGCGAGTGCATGTGTGTGATAACAAGCTTCTGTCATTCCAAGGGTGGCCAACCATGTCCATATATAAGTGGAAATGCATCTTGACAGAGTCCTTCTCCTTCACACACTCGTATATACACACACACACACACACACACACACACACACACACACACACACACACACACGGAGGGGGTTAAGTGTGTGAGTACAGAGTAGTGCTGTGAGCTGTAGCTCTGTGTGCTGACCTTCAGGGTTATCTGGAAGGTTCCTCCACACCTTGCTGCTAGCACGAACCCCTGCTGTCACCATGGAAACACAGCTAGCAGGGACAATGTGTGCCCCGTCCGGTGTGTTGCTCATGTGTACACATTCACCTATATGTGATGACACTTACAGGTTCGGTACAGCGCAAAAGCGCGCACACACACACACACACACACACACACACACACACACACTCACACTCTAATTGGTGCATGCTTCAGTATTCATCTGTCCTCCAATTCATTTATCCCTCATTTCCTTCACTCTCCTTTCGCTTCTCCCTCTTAATGAAACCATGCACACAGTGCACAATAAGCCCTTGGGCCTGCACAGCATTGTCAGAAGGGTGCACACGACCCCATTTCCAGTAGTGGAACCATTATTAGCATGCTGTGACAAGAGACAGCCATTCACCACAACACACACACACACACGATACAAACCTGCAGTTTCATCACCACTGGATCACTGGGATTTATTTCACAGACAGCGGGAATGTGCTGGCACAACGTGACCGTAAATCAACACATCGTACACGCTGGAGTGACAAGTCAAGATAATACACTCAAAAACCAAGTAGGATGAGTTTTTATTTACGTATTTATTGATATGGCTAAATTAATGGACGGATTGATAGAAAGGGAAGCAAAAACAAACAACAAAAACAGGACAGACTTGACATGCACTCTTCCTTCAGATCTCCTCCATTTCTTGACTTTCTCAACCATGATTCGTCAGAGTGCTCTGGAAAACGGGGGGGGGGGGTATGACAAGGGAGTGGAAAAAGAAGAACAACTGTCAAATAATACATTTACTTTGCTAGAATCCAAAAGACAAGTAAGAGAAACCAGGATGCATCATGGGAAATCTATTCCCTACTATAAACAAACTAGCCTGATGATGGATGATCAATATACAAAGAACAGTACCACATTAAATACCTAAACATCTTAAAATATCTGGAACTTAACGCAGAAAATTACAGTTCCAGCTAACAACTTTGGGGACACGATCATCGTTCTAGTCTGGAGAATATCAATGATTACCCAGAGATATGGATTTGTATGGAATTTTCTTTAAACAATAATCCATTTTTAAAACTAAATTAGATTTCTAAGTGTCAACGTATCCCAAATAGTGTCAAGAACATGTCATCACAATGATGCACAAAAAGTACACATCCGTATTTTGTAAGCAGAGCTTATTTATTCTGCTTTTAACCTTCTTTCGAAAGGTAAACAAAATTCATTCAGGTAGCTGCCAAGTGGTGGAAGACATAACTATATTTACTTTCTCAATATGATGGATCCAAAGTTGTGTAGAAAAAACAAAAGAACAAAAATGCAACCTATTTTTTGTTTCACTGGACTGGAGATGTCAACAGCCCTCGGGATAACGGGCTAATGCTAAGACAAGCTTCTGCAGAAGGTCTGACCTCTGCAGGAACGTGTTTAGCCTGTAGCTACTTTCACTGCTGCTAAACTACATTTAGAAAAATGGGAAACAATGTAAAGACAAACACAGTTCCAGAAAATGTCTTCGCCACCAAAGTCTAAAACTCATACTGGTCTTTACAAAGCTAGCTGGACAAGAACACACACACACACACACACACGCACGCACACACACACGCACGCACACACGCACACACACACACGCACACACACAGGTTCTAATCCAGTGAATCAGAGTAGCTGCAGGGAAGGTCTAAAGTGGTTTATTGCTACAGTAGACCTACACTTGACATACTTTAGCCACACTCATAACAGGTGATTTTTTGGGGATTTGCTGTGCAGCCCAAGAGCTGCAACAGGCACTTGAACAGAAGACAATCTGCAGAGGCTGAAGATGTCATCGTAATTTATCTGATTTTACTCATTTTCATTCTGTCATCAAGAGCACTGGATCATATTTGCTTGGTGCCTGTTAATATAGACCATTCCACAGCAGCACACACACACAAAATACGATTTTTCTCTTGGTGTAGCATGCAGTTTGGAGCGGTTTCTTATTGGATTCTTACTTTCAGTACCAGATGGTGACGTTTATCCCACCCCAAGAAGAATTATCGCCTAAAAGCAGAACAATATATTGTGATATTAGCACAGCGACTGTACTTAATAGTTGCCAAGTAAGAACCAGTCTCATGGTTTAATAATTTAGAGGACACCTCATTTTGGAACCAAGCAGCGAAAAGATTAAATGGGGGATGAAGAATAGCAGCCTTGGAGATTTACTCTGTATCAAAATACTTTCCAAGTGACCTGGCAGTCTCTTGAAATAAGATTATTAAGTACTGTCTTTATATGTTTACACAGAGTTACACTTGTAGCTAATTTTGTTTCGGAAAGCCAATTTACTATGGGGTTACACTGAACTCCTCTAGCGTAAATACACATCCAAACACACAGTTGCAGGAAGAGACGCGGAGCAACACAGGGTTAGTGAAGCATTAGCTTGACGCTGCTGGGTGTGCTAGTTGGCATGCTAACTACCCCTGTGCTCGGCTGGCAGGCAGATATGCTGGCGGGCAGGTTAGCTGTTCACTTGCCAAGTGCATCCGAGGGCATCGCAGCCTGTGCCTTTGAATTGGAGATGAGCGGCAAATGTGACAAGGGGATTTAGCTTTACTGTTCCACTCACGTTCTGAGATATAAAGGGGGACAGTGTGTGTCTGCATGTGTGCGTGAAAACTCACTATTTGTGTGAAAGCGGCTGTTTATGCGAGCAGGAGTTGATGCATACACCAGTGTGCGTGTGCGCGCGCGCGTGGCGAGAGGGGTGTTGGTGTTGCCACACTCTTACACAGCACTGTGACGGAACATTATGCCTAATGCATAGTGTATGAAGTAGTTCCTGAATTTCAAACTGACCCCTGGCACCCCCCACAGTACACACAGTTCAATTTGGTGCCCCAGGTCTAAATTTGGACTGCCGCCATCCTCACTTGGATAATTTAAAGACAGGAAAAGCTTTTCATGCACAAAACTGTGGGCAGCAAGGGCAGCCAAATATTCTAGCTCAAGGTCTGTGCTGAGGTTTAGACATACACCAGCTGCCGGTTTATTAGGTACACTGAGCTAATGTATTCTAATGCAGCTATACTGGAAAAAAAATCCTACCCTTTACAAAGGTTTTAATGTTGCCTTATGGATGTGTTCCTCAAGAATCTGTGCTAGATTGGAAAACTATAGCTTCACACCTGGAGACTGAGCTGTGGTTTGCCTTGATCTTTATCTTTTATGCTTTCTATTCACCAGCACTGAAAGTTTAAAGTTGACTTTACCATCACTGTAAATCTGTCTGTCATAATTAGATTTAATATTCACAAAAACATGGATTCACACAAAGACAGAGACAACATACAGTCACACAAACGCATGTTTTCTTCCACCTGCCAGTTTCTGTCCAATTAGCGAGCAGTTTGAGGAGTAGATCGTTGCGTTTGTTGGCTGCGAATCAACTTTGAACGTCAAAAAGGCACAGAAGCAACGCTGTGCACACCGTGCGCGTGTTCACACTTCCACAGTTTTAAGCTAATAGGCAACATGGAGACAGTGGACACACGCGTAAGCATCTGCAGCACACAGAAGAGGAGCCTCACTCACTCGCTCACTTGTTTCTTCTCTGCAAAAAACAAAAATAATAGACAAGCAGAAAATCAATAACTGTCTCCTCTGCTCAGTGCTAACAGCACTCAGTTCTCTCCCTCTCTCAGGAGGGACAGAGACAGTTGCCAGGCAGAACTGTCAATCAGATACTCACAGTGGACGTGGCTATGACTGCTTTATAAACACACAGCGATTCACTCATTACCCAGTCAGTACGACAGCCACACACTCCATTAGTCAATCCAGGAAGCCTCCAGTGCAGTTAGTCAGCTGGTTGGTTACACGTGTAAGAACATTAAATTGTTTTGTTGGTGGTGGGCGGGGTTGCACCGGAAACAAGTTGCAAAAACAATGCTTACATTGTGCCTTTTAAAATGATATGGCGGCACACTGGTTATCAAATAATGCTTACTTACACAACCGTGTGACTCTTTTGGAGTTGTGTTTCCAGTTTTAGAGTTTCTGTTGTGGGTTATATTAACCAGTGAGGCAAATGTGGCACACTTTAAGCTGGGAGCCAAGCAAAAGAGTCCCAAATCCAATCAGGGTGCTTCATAAATGAAAGCCTTGAGAGGTATTGATAAGACACCAATATCATAACTATGATATTGTTGGTAAATGATGAACTTTGATCAGTTCTGCATCATGATCACTGAAAGCTTCACAGATTTCCACTCTTAGCAAATAATCAAAGTTTCAAGGTGAACTTCACGGGGCGAGTACAGAATCACTAAAAGGTTCTCTCTCAGTCTTTCTTTTGGTTTATAGTTGTTAAAGAAACAAACTCCCTGACACTTTGAATTCATTTGATGATTTCTTTTTCACTGTTATGCAGAAAAATAGTTTCTAAACCAAACATGTCAACATTCCTTTGGAACAGCATTTTATTATCCAGTATCTTTGATTCTGATTAATGACTGCAAACATTAAATAGAGGATTATTTAAGTCGATAATGGTAGTCACACTCTGAAATTAAAGAGCTCCCCAGTCCTCATATAGCAAGTCTCTTTTGTCACAATTTACACTGACACGTTATTTTTAGCCAAATGAAATAAGACACGTGGCAGCTGAAACCTGGCAAAGGGGGGGGGGGGGGCAAGGATCGATGGCATGTTGGTGATTGCGGTCCGTGGAGTGTAGCAGCATGGAAGACATGTTTGGCTGGATGCTGATGGAGTGTTTCTATAGGCTTGAGAGACAGGCACATGGTGGGGTGGGTAGGTGGGAGTGGAGGGGATATAGGGGAGGGACACGAGAGAGACCAGCTAATCTTTATGTGGCCTGTGCGTTCATGGGGCGGTCGCCTTGGAGATGATGGATGTGAAGGAGAGATGGAATGGAAGGAGGTAAAAGGGTGAAAGAGAAAGACAGTCATAAAAAGACAGAAATATGTGCCTGTGTGTATGAGAATGTGACACACACACACGCAAAATTACATGAATGTGTTCTCACAAGCAAGCAGGAGCTATAATCAATGTAAGAGCAAAACTAGGACTCTATAAAAATGATATTAATAACAGGGATAATACAGTATAAAGAACTGACTGGGTCTATATACGAGTGTGCCTGCATGAGTGCACATATAAAAGAGTGTGTGTGTGTGTGTGTGTGTGTGTGTTGGAGCAAACCGCTGCTGAAGAGTGGCTGCGTTATCAGATTAGAGTTAGCAGGCAGGCCAAGGCTCACAGTGGGGCTCACCACCTGCTACTACTGATAGTCATGCAAAAAACAAAAAAAGACAAAAACAAACACGCGTGCGCATACACACACCACACTACTATTTCCTTGTGTGCTTTTAATTTTACCATCTTTATGCTTTTTCCTCACTCTCACAATAGTGACTGACACAGCTTCCTCCTCTTTTCCTTTTCCCTACTTCAACCCTTCCATTCCTTCCACTGACAGAGTCGTCCTATCTACATTTTGTCTATCATCCACTCTTTCCTTCTGTATCGCTCTCTTACAGTTTTCAATGAACCCTTTCTCACTGACAGCCATGTGTAAGCCTCTTCCTCTACCAGCTTCTTTTCTTTCATCAGTCTCCATCCATTACCCTGGTGACGGGCACCTTTCTCTTCCATCTCAAACACTCATCCACGTTCTTATCTTTTTTGTTGTTGTTTTTAGCTGAAAAACACACAAAAAACCCCAAACAGACAACTTCATCATTGCAGCCCGAACATGTCCGGAAGAGATTTTCTTCTTGCCAGAATTACCTGCAGGTGAAATACGAGGGAGAAGCAGAGGGAAGTAGTCTGCCAGCGCTAGAGCCATCCTGTTCTTTTCCCTAGCAATGGAGGTCTACGCTGAATGTAGTCTTGAGAGGTACTTAAGATGCTGCTGGCACTACATTTAGAAATGGACAGCTACTTGAAGTAAGTGAATTTGTGGTTCAAAGTGGCATGTGTGGAAAACGTCAACTAAAATGTTTGGAAACGGGAGGGATTGTGCTACACAGATGCACAAATATGCTACACAAATAAGCACTCAGATGACAAATCTGATAAGAGATGCAAATAAACATGCAAACATACAACATCCTGCACTGCACCATCGTCATGTTATTATATTGCTAATATCTTTTTGAAGCCAGCTGGAAGCTTGTGTAGCATTCCAACTGGCTTGGTGTGGGAATAGTTTTCTCTTTGTTAATCTTATTTGCTGACACAAGGCAAATCAACTAATAATATAAATCTCCCCCATAATGATGTGCCAAGTTTAACTTCTAACTGCCAACAGAAAAAGGCATGGAGAAAACAAACAATTAAAAAAAATTATGCTAAAATATTATTTACAAGTGGAGACTTGCACACAGTCACCGCATATTTTATCAGGTACACCTTCTTACTGGCTTGCTTCCACTTCTGCCTTCGGAACTGCCTTAATTGTGGCATAGATTCAACAAGATGCTGGGAACACTGGTTAAAGATTTTGGTCCATATTGATATGATAGCTTCACATAGCTGCTGCACATTTGTGAGGAACACATGCATAATGCAAATTTCCCATTCCACCACATCCCAGAGGTGCTCTATTAGATTAAGATCTGGTCACAAATATAACCGTGGTATAGTAAACTCATTGTCATGTTCAAGAAACCATTTTGAAATGATCCTAGCTTTGAGACAAGGTGTGCTCTCCAGCTAAAAGCATTCATTACAATACAAGCACACTGTAGTCATAAAGGGGTGGAAATGGTTTGCAGCAACACTCAAATAGACTGTGGCATTTAAACAATGTTCGAGCTGTGCTAATGGGTCCACAGTGTGCCAATGAAATGTCCCCCTCTCCACCAGCACCAAAAGCAGCCTGAACTGTTCTTAAAAGGCAAGATGGAGCAGAGCTTTTATGTTGTTTATGTCATATTCTGACCCTTCCATCTGAATCTCAGGAAATCGAGTCTCATCAGACCAGGCAACGCTTTCCCAATCTTCTGTCATCCAATTTCGGTGAGCCTGTCCCAATTGTTACCCAGAGAACTGCTACACGCTGGATATTTTCTCTTTTTCCAGACCATTCTCTGTAAATCCTAGAAATGGTTATACACATCTGGCGCCAACAACCATGCCCTGTTCAAAGCAACTTTGTAACCACACAGAGAATAATAATTATGACAGGTTTGTGGGACCTTTGTTGTCTAAGCTAGCAGCTATTGTGCACTATACCAATCTCTGCATTTTATTATGTTACACCTGCCCAAATGTGCAGGAGGCATGTTTATTGTATGTGAACCATGTTCGTGTGTTTTCAGACTTGCTGTTATGAATAGAGATTATATTTGAATTGGTGCTGGATGGAGAGTTTTCTAGCCTTGGAGACCAGGGCCTGCTCATTCATATCAACACATCAGAGCAGACAAAAATCCACGGACTGAAGACCAGCAGGTTCAAGTGGGTTAAGTATGTGACATGCAACAGAAAGTGTGGTGATATGATATTGTTAGCCCAGGCTGATTGTATTAAATAGGGCAACAATAGCATTAGCATTCTGCACTAGTTGGCACTGAAACCTTGGAGTACTGCAGAAGAGGAGGGGTGACAATTATTGTAAGTGGTGGGTTGACAAATGTTTGTTCTTGAATATGACTTTGAGGATGGCTGTGTTTTGTTTTCCTCTGAAGGAGGTTGAATGCAAGACTAGATCATGAAAACCAAAAATTCTCAGACTATTCGGTGGGCTTGTGCTCATGCAAACACACACAGATGCTTAGAATATAGAAATTTTGCAATGGAAATGTCTATATACAGTAATGACAAAATATGAGACGGATATTGTCACACGAAAGACAGACAAAATGCTCAGAGCTTCATGATAACGTAGGGCCTTGGTGAGCTGACATTTACCCTGTACTCCTCACACATACACGCACTCAGTGGGTTCCATATGCATGACAATGGCCCGAGCTGAGACACTGACAGGAGAGGGACAGGGGAGTGATAGCAGAGAGGAGGTGAAAGGCCATATCCTGAACCAACTGTCTTTAATAGATGGCAGAGGGTAGAATGTGTGAAAAATGTGTATGTGTGTGCATCCATGCATGAATCATAAAACATAAAAGAACCTCTGAGTGACATAAGGAAGGCTGTGCCGCTGCAGATAGTGAGTTGGGTGGACTTCAAGTGAGAGACAGAAAAAATTGAGATAGATACTCTAGTGATGTTCAGATCAAGACTCTGGCAGAAAAGACAGATAAGCAAGCCACTGGTTTTATTGGCAGATTGATTGGCGAGCATAGACACTCCAATTGAGAGTAACAGAAATATATGGCAGCGTCTACATGAATAAACTCTTGGAAAGTCATGTGAGTCACTCTCAGCTCTGTGGAATTGACAGGATTGACCACTAAATCGTATGAGCCTACTGCTGATGTACACAAATGTGAACTTTGCTTACACGAGTGTCTGGTGGACAACAAAAATAACTAAGATTTAGCTTTTAGGCAGACACGTGCTATTCAATAGCTGTCATGCTTCAGAAAGAAAGAGCCAAAAGAGAGAAAACGATGATGTGTGAACCATAAGGTATCCACTTCAGGCAAGGAGTAATTTGTCAGAAAAATACAGCTTTCTCCCTTTAATCATAGGGAAGAATGTGTCTGCTTCTGAAAATCCTTACAAGCAAATGCAGTTAACAAAAGAACAGAGCCTTTAAGCTGTCTGGAGGTTTTCACCAGGCTAAAAGCTTTGCTGCCTATTGAGCAGTTGTGTTATTGTTGCACCGCAGAGAACAAAAAAAAAAAATCACTGCATCCAAATGTTGCATGTCTTTTTTTAATTTCTATTTTATCAGGCTATGAAAGCCAGTTTACTCTGCTCGTTAATTCAAACAAAAATCTCTGTAAACCAACATCTCAAAAATATGATGTATCAGTCATTCACTCAAGGAGGAAAAACTGTTTTTTTAAATTACAAAATTATGAAGGATAACAGATTTGAGACATTTCCCAAATGATGCATCCAATTTAGAAATCACACATTATGTAAAAGCTGGTTGAAAATTGGAGATTTTCTTGTGACAGTCTTTTTCAAGTATTTCCTGGAGCAATAAATAGAATTTTCTAAAACATGTCCTATTCCGATTTTTTAAAAAGTAAAAAACATCAGTTTCCCTTTACAACAACAGGAGCAAGCACAGGCACTAGCTCTATTATTAACAGTCTCGACCATAACAAAACATTTTCTCCAGGGTCTATAGAACATTATATTTCATAATGAAATATGATGCAGTGCTCTGTCTAATGACTAAATCTGCAGTGCATATTGCTCCCTGTTGACCCTTTTCCACCTGGAGCAAATGCTGAACCTTTTGCTGGTGAAACGCTCGTCCAAGTGCTCTGCTCTGCCAAGCTGCTGGCCCTGTCAGATCCATTTACACACAAGCAGACTGGACAGCTGTCTGCATGACCAGAGGGGTCTTGGGAGAACCCACTTATTTCTTTTCATTAAGGCTGACTGATCAGGGGGCTCTGCTGGGAGGTCTACTCATCTACCCTCTCTTTTATACTTCATTTGGGCATCATTCCAAACGTAGTCTAACCCAGCATTACTAAATAGCTCCATAAAAACTCAGAAAACACCAAGTTCTATAAAACGGATAATTCCTGGACAGAGGTCTGTGATCAAAAGACAATTTTAAAATTAGTTTTCGCGTGCACATTACACTCAATCTGCACTCCAGATTCCAAAACTAAGTGAAACTTGAGTTTTATTGTTTTAACAGTTTCAAAGTGTGAACATAGACTGACAAATTAAATTATATCAGATTAGATATTAACATTTTCTGTTTGCACTGAGGGATATTTTAGGATTAGTTTAATCTTAAAGAACAATAAACAAAAATCTGAGGATCCTAAGCTAAGTACCTGCAGTGTAAGGAATGCTTCTTTTTCGCAATTTATAAAACAGATCACTTTGCTTTCAGGTTTTACAGTAGGCTATGCAAAGGGAGACTGGTTTGAATCCCGTGTGTAGCCAAAAGTCTGCACTTATATGAAGCACTTCCACATACCTGTGCTCATCTTGTTGGGGAAGTTTTGGAACAGACAGGTAGAGGGAGGGGAACTTTTCCGCCTACTG
The DNA here is from genome assembly GCF_057381845.1 of Rhamphochromis longiceps. Taxonomy (NCBI): domain Eukaryota; kingdom Metazoa; phylum Chordata; class Actinopteri; order Cichliformes; family Cichlidae; genus Rhamphochromis; species Rhamphochromis longiceps. The sequence continues at coordinate 16,226,282 of NC_140561.1, forward strand.
GAGCTTTATGAGAAATGTATTAATGATGGGCGAATATATTGATAAATTTGTGCATGATGTCACCTCACAGTATAACAATCGACCAGGGCCTTTTTCCACAGGGGGTTTATACAATATTGCACTTTTCACTCCAGGTACTCCTGCTACCTCAAACAGTCCAAAGGCATGCGCATTAAGTCCACTGGTGATTCTAAACTAAACACATGTGAATGTAGCATGTGTTGTTGTGTGTCTCTGTGCAGTGGATTGGTAATCTGGCCAGGGTGTGTCCGGCCTGTTGCCCTATAGTGGCTGAGATGGGCTCCAGCCCCCCTCAAATCCTCAAACTCTGATTTGGATAAGTAGTAAAGAAAATGATGGATGTTGTGTTGCAAACTATCTCACAGCCATTTAAAGCTAAAGCTGAATAAATAAACACAGAGTACAGTAACTATTACCTCCACTAGAATAACTAGCAAGCATGCACTGGTCCCTCACATAAAATCTTTGTTTGAAACCTTTTTCCTGGATTCATTACTACTACTACTTTCACTGGCGCCATCTGTCCATTATCAGTGCTCCCTCCCTGCTAGTAACCCTAATGCAATGTGTAATTACTTGCTAAAGTTTACTTGCCGTATTAGCCAAATTAGTGATTTTTTATCCCCATGTATGAAATATGCAAAGTGTCTCCCCAGGGGTGGGTTTAGGATGAGGCAAACATACATAGTCAGACCTGAATAAGATGTAAGAGAGCTCCACGGGCAGCAGTGCAGAACAGAGCTAAACACCGGTTAATGTGACAATGTGTTCAGCGAAAAAAGCTTTAATATGGCAACCATGGAGGATGGTGACTAAAAGAAAAAGGGGGGATCAATCACAACAGCACCAGGAAAAGATCCACGGATGAACAGATAATATAGAAGATGGGTGGATAAGGGAAGCGGGAAGGAAAAAAGGATATCCTAATACATGACAAAATATTAGATGGAGATAGTTTAAGGCCACGCTTACATATGGAATCTTTTAGGTTTCCATATTTCTAGTTTAAATCCAGAAACATTTATATGGCTTTTTACGCGTCAGCTTGGGATAGAAATCTCAAAAGTCTTAAAGGTCAAACTGAAAAGCCCAGCATCTTCAAACGAGTAGTACAGGTTACTCTTTAAAAGAAAGATTTAATCTGTTAGATTATCCCTATAAAGAAAGGTTAGACAGAGAAGATGTCAGTGATAAAATGTCCTGATTCGAAACTGGTTTTTCAAGTAAGAAAGCAAAAAACTGAAATAAAGCAGCACCCTAGTATAAAATTAAATCTGGGATATAGTATAAAGTGATTCAAAAACGTGGCCAATAGTGGCAAATTCAGAGATCTAAAACTATATTTAGGACAAAATGAACTATGTTGTGTTTATCTACATCAGTCAAATCCATCCTCTTTCTACCAAGATGAAAGTTAGGAACTTTTTATTTCTCTTCAATATAAAACAGTATAAATGTATGGGCACAGTGCTGATGTGCTTTATATAGACTGGATCTTTGCCTTTCATTCATTTGCCCTTTAAGCTGCCTTCTTTCAGCCTCCGTAGTGTTTTCTCCTTCATTTTCCATTCACAGTCAAAGATCTGCCTAATTGGATATGAATTAAAACTCGGCCGGCTTCAAAGAAAACAAAAACTGTTTGGCTTTATTGTGCAGTACCGTCTATTCTTTAAAAAAACAAACACTTCCTATGAGAATTTATATAGCACATGCATACAAACACTGGTCTAATATACAAACTCAAATGCACTGTATTTCCTCAAAGAGCTACATCCCAATAGCAAGCTGATCTTTTGAACCAGTTTAAAAAGACTGATTGCTTTTATTGTGAGCCTTTGCTTTGCTTTTATCAACCGTTTAAACTGCCAAATTCACCAATTGTTGTTTTGTGGCTTTTATCTACTTTGGAGCCGTATCAGTGCATTTTGTCATGATAATAATGTGCAAATTGGCCCATTCATTATTGTTTTTTTGATGGAGAAATTGGCTAAAATAAGCACTTTGTAGATAAGCATAGGGTCTGAACACTATTTGCAAAAGCATCTGCAGAAAACAGAATGTATTTCAATGCACTGAATGCCAAAACTGATTTTAATACACTAATAATGGTGTAATCTTCCTATCACCATCTGCCTCTCTTCATTGGCAGTGAGGCGGTGGAGAGGGTGAGCAGTTTTAAATTCTTGGGGGTAACTGTGACCGAGGACCTGTCCTGGGGCAACCATATCACCTCAGTTGTACGGAAGGCCCAACAGCGCCTCTACTACCTGAGGAGACTGCGGAGCGCACACATTCCCAGATCTCTGATGTTGAACTTCTACAACTGTGCCATCAGCAGCATTCTGACGTATGGATTTCTAGTGTGGTTCCCCAGCTGCACCAAGGCCGATCAGCAAGCACTCCAGCGGGTGGTGAAAGAAGCTGGCAGAATTATTGGAACAAGTCTGCCAGAGATCAGTAATATCTTCCCCACTCGCTGTCTGAGGAGGGTGCACAGTATCCTGCGGGACCAACATCACCCTGCGCGCCACCTTTTCCATCTGCTGCCCTCAGGGAGAAGGTACAGGTCTATACAGGCCAGAACATCCAGACTGGCCAACAGCCTGTATCCACAGGCTGTGAGGCTCCTGAACTCTCTGCCCCCCTCTCACGGACAATAACCATATCCAACTTCTTAATAGCAATGAACTGGTCTGCATTGGTGCATCATATCTTTATTCTCTTCCCCCTCCTGCCCCCCCCCGTCTTTCTTAAATAGATAACTATCATATCTGATATCATATCTCACAGTACAATAATATTGAATGGGTTGCATTGTTGTATTTTGTCATGTTTCTCAGGTCTTTGTCTGAATTTCTACGAACATTATTGCTAAGGATTGTCTTATTGCATTGGAGTCACACTGGGTTAAATATGTACACTTGGGTTTTAAGGGGTATTTATTATTTTCTTCTTTTTTTTTGGGTTGTATGGAAGCCCCAAACGCAATTTCATTGTTCTTGACAATGACAATAAATAAATAAAATAAATATCAGAAAGTCCCCAAACACAGTGCACGCCTGGTGACTTATAAATCCGCTCAATGAGCACGTTGTATTGATTTAACTTTCTACTCGAAGTGTCAAAGTAACAAACACGTAGATGGTGATTCTCAGAAGTTAACTGATTCTGTGCAGGTACTGAAGGGATTCTTTGTCTCTGCACCCTTCTGGTCCACTGTCAGTCTGGCTGTCAAACTCCTAGGTCTGACTCATTCAAGCCAGCCTTCTCTCTCGTCTTCACGCGGGGAAGAAGGCTTTAAAAATATGTCCTTATGTGTCCCTCACTCAAAATATGGAATAAAGGAAAATAAACAAGAGTTTGTTGATGGTAACGCTCTGACCTTTATTTTGCTAAAACTCAACTTGGATCCTTTTTTATTGTCGTTTTTTTGTGTGCAAGGAACTTTTTTTTCTTCTTCTTTTTTTCTTCTGGCAAGCCAGGAAAAAAAAAACCCCGAATAACAACAACAACTTTGAAAACCACAGCTTTAAAAAAAAAAAAAAAGGGACGTTGGTACATCTCTCAAAGGAAATTTGAGGGGAATGAATGATAAGAGAAACTATTTAGAGCAACACAAACTGCACTCTAATACGCCGAATTAAGCAAACCTTCGACTAAATATCACATGCAAAAGATACTAAAGCTGACAAAGATGACTTCTGTGCCCTACCTTCTTTGCTTGATGGACACAGGTCATGTATTGTTTGGCCAGGCTGGAGCAGTGGAGAGTCTCCTGTGGATTTTCCTTGTAGCACTCGAGCACCTTGGCCTGCAGCTCAGCGCACAGATATTCAGTATGTTGGGGTCTAGAAACACACAGAGAGAAGGAAAAGCTCAAATCTGCTTGCCAACATCACCGCCCCCACCCACCAGGACCAGAGATCAAGGTTGTAAATGCTACTATGTGAACTCAAGATAGTAAAGTCAGTTCAGCTGCAATAGAAATAGAAGTTGTCACACATGAGAAACACAAAGCTGTAGCGTCTGTTTGTCGAAACACTGATTCAGGAAAATAACTACCAAAACAGTTGTTATTTCCAACTGTGATTGCTTAATGGAAATTTCAACCACAGCCACACAGACGAGGTCAAAGGAAATGAGCGCTGGCGGGTGTGATTCCTTTAAGTTCAGCTTGCTTTTAGCAATAACAGCTTCTGTTTGGTGTAAGTACATACGATGAGCAAACAAACCAAAAAACAACAACAACAAAAAAAAAAAAAAGAAAAGCGAGACTGTTTGTGGTTTGTTTTAGTCGCAGTTGAAGTAGCTAAGATAGTTTCAAAGGCTTTAAGGTGCAGCTTGTGGAGAGATGAATAATGCATCAACAAAGCAGCTTAGGAGTCAAAGTCAAACTTTCTCTTTTCTTTTTATCTGACTCACACGTACAGTACATGTGTGTAGAGAAAAGCACACAATCGAAACCGCAGCCACGAAATACGAGATCGGCACATACGCACGTGCACTAACGCGCATACAGGTAGCGAATGCTAATCCTATAAGAGGGTAATCTTTGAGTGCTCTGTTGCTCGTGGTAATTTACCTGCTGTTGTGACAAGAACTTGCAACTGGAAGGACTGGGATATGGATATGTACGCGCACATACGTGCACGCACGGGAATACATGAACACAAAGACGCTTAATCAATCCATGATGCCCATTTCGGTTTTTGGTTAACATCAACCACTTTTCTGTTCAGCTTTGTCAGTTTGTTTTTAAAGAGGGCCTTCAAGAACTAAGAAGCTGGGCCATGTGGTGACCCCGTCTCTTCTTTCCATTAACTGATATCCTTGTTGCCATTGTGAGTTTTTTGTGTTGCTATAGTAAGTAAAGCCTTGTGTTGTTCAGTATTAGTAGTACCTTCACAGATGCAGAGGCTGACCATATGTCATACACCCTGGCTTTTGCAGCAACAAGATGATCTTTTAGATGATTTTGATCTTTTTTAATAAATTGTTTAATATCATGATTGAGTATTAACTTGAATTTACTGATGTAGCTCCTGTTTGCATTAACAGTAGTTTCAAGAAAGCTCAGTCCTTGCAGAAATGTGTCCATTTTAATGCAGTGCTGCCATGATCACTGCCATTCAGTATTTGTTGTCATTGTAAATTTTGGTTACTTTTTGTGAGATTCTCTGATATCATTTAAGAGTATTACTTTCTATAGATGATACATTTGCAAATTCTTTGCAGTTGTAAGTTGACAAACATTGTTTTAAAATTGCCTAAAAATCTTGCTGGGTTATTTTTCACAGCATAGAATGCAATAAAATATATCAGAAGAGAAAATGAGAAAATAGAATTAAGAGAAAGGACTGAAATGGAATTTAAGTGAAAAAATTAGGACCGGAATACAGATTAGAGTCAAATTGAAGTAGAATAAAATATGCGAATTGAAAAAAAGCTCACCTCAAAACCAATTCAATAGTTTCACTCGGGCATTTGATCATGTTAAATGATATGCAGTGAAATTTCATGGAATTATTTTATTATTGCATTTCCAATTGTTAGTCATGATTATTCTTTACTGTCTTGAGGTGAGATTTGTTTCCCACTGCTCTCTCCAAGATCAAGCATGAACTTTAAGCCTGAACTAGAATAGAACAGAGTAAAACAGAACAGAATAGACTAAAATAGGAATTCTCTCTGCTCTGTGACTCCAAACAAGACCTACTGTAGGTATTTATAATCCAAACTTTTCTTGGGTACAGACCCCAGCTAAACTATCTCAATCATCACAGCTTAACATACTATAAATGTCTAATCTACCTCATGATGTCATATATGATGGTAGTTTTTCTGCCTTTAAAATAAGAGACAGAACAGAACTTCTAAGTTTGATAAGGAGGCACGTTTTCCATCACTTCAAATAAACCATCTGACATGATGGGGCATGCCTTTTATTTTTTGGGAAGCTGACCACTTGGTATTCATGTGCACGATCATGCATGTGCACACACACACACACACACACATACAGAACTGCAGTCATGCCACCGCAGAAAGCAATTACGGAATCATGCATCCTTTACATATGAATGAGCTCAGCAGTCCCTGCCTTCACTGACAAATACACACAATAAGCCTGAGTGCATGTGTGTGTGTGTGTGTGTGTGTGCGCGCGTGCGTGCGTGCGTGTGTTGATCTGTACCTTGTGAATGCACTGCATGTGTGTCCATGAGATAAACCGTGTGCACAAACAAGACTGCGGGAGAAGTTTCTCTGCACTGGTATGTGTATTGTGTAGTCCCAGTGTCTGTGGCTCTGTGTGTGTGTGTGCGCTTCCGTGTGCAGTGGAGGGTAGAGCGACAGGATTAAATAAATCACTGGTGGAGAGAATATTCATGAAAAGAGAAGTGAATGCAACCTGGGAGAGAGAAGGGGGAGAGAGAGAGAGCAGGAGAGAGAATGTGACAGTGATGTATTAAATGACAAATAGCCCTTGCAGCGTGCATGGACGAACAGTAGCCCAGTAGCAATCATCATAATCTGCATTTAACCTCTGCCACATCATGTGGTGCCGTGCCACTCGGCGCCGAGGAAGAAGGGTAAATCTTTTATGTGATGTGACCATTCCACATTAATTTGGTACAGAGATGTTGATGTGTGGGGACAGAAATGGTCAGCTTCTAGGTATTCGTACTATTGCACAGAAAATGTAAATTATGCTATTGTGGTAAAAATCAGCAGCTTGGGCTTTCAATCACCTGATTACATTATAAGATTGGCTGGTGTTTAACTTGAGAGCATCTCGAGAGCTGGTCGGCATTGTGAATTCCTCCCCAAGAATAGCAGATAACAGCAACAATAACCACAAGGTCTTAATCCAAACCCAAGAAAAGAAAATCATCCTTTTTTTCTATTCAACAAGAGGAACTTTTTGATAGCGTGTGTTTTAATAATGGAATCTGAAGCAGAAAATTGCCTCTGCTAATCTGCACCAACTGCCTTGTTTGACTGAAATTAAAGGTGAGCTCTTATTAAAAAAAAAAAAAGCTAGTCTGATAGCCAACTTTTGCAGGGAAAAAGAAGCAAAATAACACTCCAATTGCTTTCTGTCTGTGACGTTTTGCATAAATACGTGCAGCACTGAGGGGGAAAGATTAGGCTCAAATCGTTAAAGTTTCTCATTATTTTTTTGTCTCACCTTGGCAGTGTGCGGCTTTTATGAAGAAAGCTCAAGTTCTGGTCTGCTGCAAAGCATGACACTGGGGAATTAGGCAATAAGAAGAAAAAGAGAAGATCATAAGGACACCGCTTTTTATTGTTCTCCGTGTCTGAGATGGTACTGCTTGTGTTTGTGCGTGTGTGTGATGTGTGTGAATGGTTATTAATGCATGATGACAAGGATTTGGTTTCATTTAAAGAAGCAGCCGAGGCATTGTACTTTTGGTTTTTAATATTACGCTGAGTGGAGAGGAAGAGAAGAGAGGATCAAAGATGTCATGGCTGGGGTGAGATCAAAAGAAATGGCAGAGCATGCATCGTGTATTGTTGGAGGCTTTGTCAAGCTTTTATTAAACTGCCATATGGATAACACTCGCAACATTGTGGTTCGGCAGAAATCTTACTTTGAGATCACATCAAATTAGAGCTGCAGACTTAGCTACAGCTTGTGAGGTGTCTAATGCCTGACTAAATTCAGTAACTTTGATTATTCTGGTAGTCGCAATAATCACTTATCCTACCTTTGCAAAGTGTGCAGCAATCCTTAAGTCCTAAGCTCACTTCACACGATATGACACCAGTCCAAAACTTTACCAAGTTTAATCTCAACTCCTGCGAACACACAAAGTCTTCATCTCAAATCTAGAACAACCCAAAGACTGAAGACAGACAGAACTCTCCCTTTATCTTCATATGCTGACAGATGAAATGCTGAAGGCAGATAAGGACGTAGGATAAAAAATTCGCACTCTGTTGGCCTGGCTGATTGATCCCCGCCAACCTCTTTGTGGGAATACAGGGAGAGAGAGATGGGAGTGGATAAGGACAGTGTTTCATTAAAACAGGTGACATGCGGGAACAAGATAAGAGGCGCATGTGCACGTGTGTTTGTGTGACATCTCATCACTGATAACTTTTCAATCAGGAAAACTTGCGCTTGGACGACTCACTCGAGTTAGGAATGATAGGGGACTGCTATCGCCTTCCATCACTCTCCCTTCTATCAACAGTTTCAATTCCAGTTTGGTGCCGTATCATTTGTCCTTTTCTTTTAACAACTACACTTCCCCTTAAAAACAGTGTAGCTTTTAAGCACAGAATACAAATCGCATCAAAGCCTGAGCATATTATTTCTGCACGGTAAAATACAATCTAGAACATGATTTCATAATTTGCCTCTCAGTGAGGCGACATGCTCTTTGTTCCCCTTCCATTAGCACCAGGTAATCTTTAGATCATTAAATAATTTGCTGGTTCAGCATGTTCTTATGCAAGGTCCCAATGCTCCCCCCCCAAAAAATGATACTGATATCAATGAGATTTTTGCCTTGTTAGTTTTTTTCTAGGCAGCACGGTGGCACGGTGGTTAGCACTGTTGCCGCACAGCAAGAAGGTCCTGAGTTCAATTCCAACATCAGGCCGGGGTCTTTCTGTGTGGAGTTTGCATGTTCTCCCCGTGTTTGCGTGGGTTCCCTCCGGGTACTCCGGCTTCCTCCCACCGTCCAAAGACATGCAGCTTGTGGGGATAGGTTAATTGGACAATCCAAATTGTCACTAGGTGTGAATGTGCGAATGAATGTGAGTGCAAATGGTTGTTTGTCCCTGTGTGTTGGCCCTGCGACAGACTGGCGACCTGTCCAGGGTGTACCCCGCCTCTCGCCCTATGACAGCTGGGATAGGCTCCAGCGCCCCCCGCGACCCTGAAAAGGATAAGCGGAAGTGAATGGATGGATGGATGGATGGATAGTTTTTTTCCCCCTACATACAGGAATTTTTAGGCCAAAAAAAAAAAAAGCACTTTAATATCAATATGCCAAAGATCACATTAACTTAACTCTAATACACATCTTTGCTTATTAAACACACACCATCAGGTTATTGACTATACTGTATGCTTACATACCTAGTCACTCCACAAAGGGCCTGTGCTGAAATTCTGCTCATCATATCAAGCAGAAAATCATTTAAATCAATGCACTATTACTATTAATATTGCAACAATTACTCTTCATCTTCTCATTCTTATTTTGAAACTATATTCTATATAGTTAATAAAATTGTATTGTGTCCATCATCAGCTGGCCCTACAGTAACAGGTAGAGGGATGTTTCTTCTGTAGTGACACACGTGGTGGGTCCAATTCGGCAGATAGAAAATATTTCCTACATAAAACCACTCACAACAAGGCCTGTGGAATTTCCTTTTAATAGAGCCGTGACATGATACCTGAAAAGAGACATATTACCGTTTAGTTCCATTAGATTGAATAAAAGGCATACTTTCCTACAGCCACTACCTCCCAAGCTGGGCAAGTTTTATCAAAACAGTCTAGACAGTTAGACAGAACTAACACTAACCAGTAGAAAAATATGCACATTTAATTTAGGGGTAATCTGCTCCTCTGAGTTTCTGGCATATGAGTTGATCCCTGAAGACCTCAAGAAATGTGAATAAATGTAATGGTGTAACTATTACCCTAATGGTTGGAATGACAAGAGTTGTTAAGATAAACCTGTCTAAAACCTCACCTATCTAATTTACTCCATTAATAAATGAGTCCTGTAAACTTGTACAATTGTGTTTCTTCATATGCTTTTAGAGGCAGTCAAAAAGGCAGAGTGTCTAAGTGACTGCAGCCTTCTGTCCTCATGGTAAATCTCTGCCAGTTCAAATGGTAAATGGTAAATGGCCTGTATTTATATAGCGCTTTTTTACTAGTCCCTAAGGACCCCAAAGCGCTTTACATATCCAGTCATCCACCCATTCACACACACATTCACACACTGGTGATGGCAAGCTACATTGTAGCCACAGCCACCCTGGGGCGCACTGACAGAGGCGAGGCTGCCGGACACTGGCGCCACCGGGCCCTCTGACCACCACCAGTAGGCAACGGGTGAAGTGTCTTGCCCAAGGACACAACGACCGAGACTGTCCGAGCCGGGGCTCGAACCGGCAACCTTCCGATTACAAGGTTCAAGGCGCCGACAGGTCCTGTCTCGTGTAATGACTAGCAGTCTATTGCTTTGGACGGCACAGAGATCCTTACAGTAAGCTACCTGTCTGTTTCATTAATTGGACATGGAAGACAGACAGACAGACACACACACACACACACACACACACACACACACACACACACACACACACACACACACACACACACACACACACACACACACACACACACACACACACACACACACACACACACACACACACAATAAAGTAGATAAAAGCATGCTTTCATCTGAGTTTGTTCTAACTACAAACTGTGAGCAGTTACTTTATGATGAATCCAGACATCCACCTGAGGTTTGCAAAGGTTCTGTCTTTGCTAACACTTTGAGAGTAACAAGTTTTTTTTTAAGAGGATTAATGGATTTTTAGATCTTAAGGTAAGCTTGACTGCAATGTTGTGGGTCTCTACAGAAAAGCATTTTGAGGGAATATGGGTAGTCAGATACCCCAAGGCAAGGCTAATGGATTAACTCCTCTAAATAACCTCATGTTGTTGGGCAAAGCAAGTAGAAGATGACACTGGATAACATTTTACCGTTCGCTATGTCGCCACATGAGAATAATGTTTTACAGTCAACATCTCAGGGGCTTCCATCTTTTTGCTCTGCTTTTATGAAAGTAGCCACCTCAAGTCTGAGAGGCTGCTTTTAGCATTAGCGTTTGCACTTAAACTATTTGGGGTCATTCCTAGAATCAAAGCTGAGAACCAGAAAGAAAAAAATGGTACGGCTGAACAAGTCAATAAACAAGGGAAATGGTGGTGTTCTTAACTTCTCTAGACTACTGTTCCTGATTTCAGCCTCCCTAAGTGTATTTATAGGGCTCTGTGGTTCGCCCAAATCTTTCCATCAGGTAGCCATGGTTACTAGTGTAGGTAAATAACTCGTGATCAAGTAGCAACCTCAAGGGCTAAAAAAGAGACATGAAAAGTGCTAAAAACTGCAGTCCATTTTATAGCCATGTGAGGCTATCTATGTTTAAACTGCATTGAGATGAAAAGTTGATGTGGTCAATCCGGTGCACAGGTGTCCTGCTCTGCTATTAATTGTACTAAAACAGACTTTAAGGAGTCAGCTATCCAGGCTTCATTTTAAAATTAGGAAACTGTTACAATAAGATGGAGAGATGCTAAATCAGAGACACAGACCTTCCCTAAAAAAGAAAGAAAAAAAGAAAAGAAGACATATTGTAACTACATAGCATGTTAGACAGTGCTGAATCCCCGAGTGCTCGCCCCTCCTTTCAGCGGTGGGTAAATAGAATAATTACTGGGTGGTCAGTGTAGTGTGAAACGACAGCGTGACCACAGCACAATGAAACACTGCCCAAATGCTGACAGAACATGATGAGCACATGGCTGCCTGAATACAAAGTGTGCCTGTATTGGTGGCAGAGATAGAAAGGCGGAAAAGGAGTGAAAGTTTGTGTGCCGCACTGAAAAAAAGCAATAGAAACACATTGTGGTGGGACTAAATGCTATGCCTTTGGCAAACTTGTGCTGAAGTGATCTCCTAACCTCTTCCATGCAGCCGTAGACAATAGCAAATCCCTGCTAATGTAATCATTTGGACGAAATTTTAGACTTGAATTGTTTGCCGCTGAATTCAGTGGACCAGGTGCAAGAAAATGGCAATGTTGTGGATGAGGTCACTGCCAGTACAAAGCCAGAAAAGAGACCGAGCAACTTTTTCTTTCTGCCGTTTCTAAAAGTGAAATAAACTGTGTGCTACTGCTCTATACAACGTAACAATAAACACAACAACTAGTACTACAAAGGTAAAGTATAAAAGCTGTATGGAAATACATTATTGTAAAGGAGATGGAAATTTGAATATTTTCTCTTCAAGGTAACAGAAAATGGTGACAATGATGACAAATAAATAATTTTCAATGTAGGAAATGACAGCTGCATTCAAATACAAACAACACTGTAGAAGGTTTGGTGCCATTACACTAACCAACCACCCACTAATGACTTTCGTCACAAACTTGCTCTACCTTTACTATCCAGGTTCCAGGTTTCAGACTGATCCATTAAATGATAGTAATCATTAAGTATGTGCACACTGGAAACAAAGTGGAAGAAGAAAGAATGTTTACTCAATAATAAAACCAACTTATTACAGAACAGTTCAAAGACTTGAACTGTTCTGTAGTAGGGTTATCATTTTAGCACTGCTTCTGTAAAACCCTGATACTGGCACCTCCTAAATTACAATTTTGTCTTGTTAATGGTCCGTTTTTACACGTTTATTATAATTATGTACAAAAAGACATCAGGGTACAGACCGAAAAGTATGTGTTAATGGAAACCAAAAGGAAAACAGCTCTCTGACAAAAAATTGGAAAGAAGTGAGAACAAGTATTATGGAGGGGCATAAATTAGAAATGCTCAGATGCTCTGGCAGTGCAGGTGTGGTGGTGGTGGCGGCTCAGTGTTGAATCAAACTGACATGATTTTTTTGACAGGACTGAAATCACTGTTGTCCCAGGAGAGCACCACTGTGTCTAGCAAAGTCACAGCATTTCTGTTTGCCTTGGAGCAGACCAGGCTGGTGGCTATTAGAGACCGTCACGATCCCATCCCCCCACCACAAAAACAAAAACGTGTGCGGACAGAGAAGTTCCAATGTGCTACATTAATGCACACTTATCAGCCACTTTGCTGGGTATACCTGTTGAACTGCTTGTTAACACAAATGTCTAATTAGCCAGAGTGAGATAAATTAGAAATGAGATTGAAAAACCGATGGAAGCGTCAGGCTGGAGGGACCCGCTGATTAGGCTCTTCATTTATGGAATGCATTATAAATATCTGCTTTGGGAAATCTCTCCAGCAGACGCAATCCATTGATCTGCACATATGCAGAAGAAGCTGTGATGAAACAGAGTAGATGTTTCTGATATTGTAGATAAATACATTCACTGGCAACTTTTTAGGTACATCTGCTTGACTGCCGATTAACGCAAATATCTCATCAGATAGTCGTCAGCAAGTCAATGCATGTAGGCAGGCAGGCAGGCAGGCAGGATGACCTGTTAAAGTTTGAATGAATGAGGAAGAAAGGTGATTTAAGAGACTTTGAATTTGACATAGCTGTTGGTGCCAGACAGCCTGGTCTGAGTATTTCAGAAACTGCTGATCAACCTGGATTTTCTTGCACAACCATTTCTAGGGTTGATCTAAAAAAGAGAATATTACCAGGGAGTTTCTGTTCTGTGGACCAAAATGTTTTGTGTCAGAGGTCAGAGGATAATGGCCAGACTGCTTATAGCTAACAGAAGGGCAACAGTAACTAAAAACACAACAAAACAAAACACGTCTGACAACCAACATCTTCCGAAGAGCATCTCTAAATCCACAACCCATCACAACCGTGAAGCAGATGAGGTACAGCACCAGAAGACCACACTGGGTGCCACTCCTGTCAGCTGACAACTGGTAAATTGAGGCTACAAATCCAGGTTACAAAAGATTCAAAAACACTGATTGATCTCCTACACTACTTGAAAACATACCATTAAACTGGTATAATTCAGGTTGCTGTTGTTAGTTTAATGGTGGGAAGATATTTTCGTTAGGTTTCCTAGTAGCTGAGCATTGTTTAAATGCCACAACCTACTTGAGTATTATTGTTGACCCCTTTTTATGACCACCGTGCACACATCCTCTGGTGACTGCTTCCGGCAGGTAACACATGTCACAAAGCTCAGACCATCTCAAACTGGTTTCTTGAACATAACAATAAGATCACTGTACTTAATCCAATAGAGCACCTTTGGGATGTGGTTGAACGCGAGATTTGAATCATGGATGCGTAGCCAATAAATCTGCAGCATATGCATGATATGACTGACGCTGTCAATATGGACCAAAATCTTTGAGGAATGTTTCCAGCACCTTGTTGAATCTATGCCATGAAGGACTAAGTCAGTTTTGAAGGCAAACGGGAGTCTAACCCCATACCTAACAGTTGCAAGTGGAAATGAGCCTATGTCATTGTACAAATCTACACATCAGTCAGGTATTCATAGTAGAAACATGTGTAATCTTCAACATTTAAATGCCTTCAAATAATTCAAACTGGAATTCTATTCATGTGAAGGACTCCTGCTTCCAAACAGCTCTACTTGTAGACCATCAGATCAGAGAACAACTCCTAAAAGCTTTGAGGATAATGTGTGCGCCTGTCTGGATTAACAGTGATTTTTTCCCCCCTAGCCACTCTCCAATGGTCCCAGGGCCTCAGAATTAACTTTGTACCACGCTAAATATTCCCATCTTCATTTGATTATGAAAATTCAGTGTTAGATGCAGCCCAAAAAGAAAAAGAAATTCAGTTGTATTTTTTCACAGTACAGTAACACATGAAAGTGAGATTTCAAAGAAACAACCGAGAAGCTTAAACAAAGGCAAGAAAAGCAAACATAAAAGGTATGAAAAGATATGTTTACTTTATTCACTGTGCCAAATCTAGAACTGAAAAGTAAAGACAACATCTCACAGCAATATCTAGACATTGTTTTGTTCTGATATTCATCCATCGTAAAGGTAAAATGGTAAAAATGGCCTGTGATTTAAAGCTAATACAAAATTAAGGATCCATTTTTTTAATTTAAAAAAATCCATGTATATTCCCACGTATTTTAAAACAGGAAACATTACCTTATTATCAAGAGAGGAATATCAATTGATATGGTAATTAGAGATTTTTTGTCACAATAATATTATGGAGGCAACATGAAGTGATAATAGCAAATTATCACCCAGCCTCTCCACTATGTGTGGATAAGTGCCAAGCAGCAGGGAGTCTAGTGTTCACATTAACAGCATACCAATGTCGCAAATAGCCTTTACACCTTTACACAAGCACATCTGCTTTCTGACAACTTCCCAGTGCATCTTCCATTTAAATTTGGAGGGCTAGCATAGAGCAAAGAAATCAGATGTGAATCTCAGTAGATCATTTAAAGGTGTATTTAAAAAAAAAAACCTGATGCAAAATAGCAAAAAACAATCTAGAAATGAAATGAGTGAAAAATAAATACTGAGTAAGCAAGCAAGTAGCAGTGTAGCAGGTTCTTTGACCAAAACATAGTGTTACAAAGATAATACAGAATATTTACCGGATTCGAGCCTCAGCTTTAGTAGCTGCCTGGTTGTACTGTTCAGCCGTCTCCTTGTAGTTTTCAAAACTCTGCAGGCAAATAGACAAAGTAAGAAATACGAGAATGAATTCAACAGTGTTTCATGGCTCAAAAAAAAGCTTCTACGGAGGCTGCATTTAATGATACTAGAACTTGTTTCCAAGGCTTAGTATAACTTAATGTTCAGATCACACAATTACAAAACAGAAAAATCAAAACAGACTACATTAAAGTCCCCAAATCAAGTGCCATGAATTATAATCTACATAATTTTACCACAATTACAACTACCTTTTCCAATTTAGTACAAGCTTTAAAAGCCAGCAACGATAAGAAAAATGCATAAAACAACATTGGAAAATGTCACATTCATTAAATTAGTGACCTTTGAATTTTACAGCCTGCTTACAAATCTGAATGTTGATAGTCTGTTAGTACTTCGTGTTTTTCTTTCTCTCATGTGACAAACTGTGGCATTTAAATAAAGTTACATCACAAATTGATCTTGTAACTAGAGCCAGGTCGCATAGAGTACGCCTTTGTAATCAGTGGTCACAGTGCTAACTGTACAGCATCGTGGTCTAAATGAGCAGGAAATAGCAGAAAGTTAATAGAAAACAACCCCAAGTTGCCTTTCACACACGTTTTATGCACATCTTCCTGCTCTGTTTTCACAGGGATTCAAATGGACACACACATTCCTTCGAACCAGGCAGCTGTTAATATACAATCTGTTAAATGACTGGATATCTGCATACTTATATGGACCTCTATCAGTTATGTTGAGGAACTTTCCCGTGTGTGCTTGTGTGGGAAAAAGTCTCGAGTACATTTAAAATCATCATCTCAGTAAGACGTAGGATCACCTGGCAGGCTTTGCGTCGAAACCTCTGAAATACAGTTTGTCTAGAATACCCCAAACACAAAGCAAATCTCTGTAGCCAAACCTCTCGTACGCATTCAGTGAGCAGTAATCGCCATTTTAAACCAATAACCGCGGTGCTCCGGCTTTTACTTAATTATTCCCCATATTCCCAAAAGACTGGGTGATAGGAGAGGAAGATAATTGAAGTGATGGAGTAGAGAAGAGATGGGATCAAACACAAACCTCCCCCACAATCCCTAGTCCTCTACTCCTCCAGTGCCCCCTAGTCATTTTCTCATCTCATTATTTCAAGCTGATGTGCAGACATGCAATTTCTGATCTGAATGTCTGGTGTTGGAACTGAATCAAGTAATGTCATAGGCATCTTTTCCTTAATCCTATCTTTTAGTATTCACTACGGTGTAATAATCTGCTTCTCCATTATCTTCATCCCTGTTCTTTAAAGAAAAGATGGAAAAAAGGAGTCATAAGTCTTGTAAGGAGGAGGATATTTCAAATCAGCACCAACTTTGATGAAGTAGTGAAGCTGTAGGCACCAGATTTAGACAAGAATCACCTTTTATATGGGATTCAAAAAGATCCATTATAAATATGATAATAAATCAATTCAGCACATAAATTTCCTTTTCCAACCACAACATTTTCAAACACACCTAACAGTCGCTAAGACAGAAATGTGGACAATGCAGAGGTGCATAAACATGCTAATGTAAATGTAGCTACACTTTACCTCCCCTATCTGCCTGAGTTTATGTTTGGGCTGCACAATAACTCAAAATGTGAAAATGCCAAACATCCCCAGGTGTATGACTGCCAATTATGCTTCCTAGCTGTGCTATATTGGATTATCCAGGACAGAACTCAGGATTAGACTCCTCTTGTCGCCATGTCTCTCCTTTGCCAGTATATGACTAGGTTTAAATACCATACCTTGACAGGGATGGGGGAGTAATAACTCCAACTCAAAGGTTTCAAGTCAAGCATATTTCATACCACCATCCTGTACTTTTGAAAGAAGAGACATTTTCAGACCTCTGAACTTCTGCTCAGATGTTTTATTAATCTACTAAGCATAAACCATCACTAATAAATGCCATAATCTGACAGTACTAGCAACCAGTCCCTGAATTCATGGACATTAAAGACTCATTTTTTGCTGGAGTGAAGCTACTACTTTGGTTCACCCTTTGGGAATATTGTGGTAAGAACTTAGTCTCCCATTAGTGGCTTAGCCCTTAGCCTCAGGTCAATGGGCTCAATGGACAGACTCCGAGGAAGGCTGAGCTGAAACTTGAAAGTTTATGGTTCCCTTGTGGGACATCAAGTGTTTGAGCCAAGATAAAAAAAAAAAATAAAAAAAATGATGTCTCCACAGGGGACAGCACCCATGGGTGCCTCTGATTATGCAGGACAAAGAGAGCTGGGCACCAGAAAGAGAAGCAGCAAGTAGATGGTTTAAAGGTAAAGTGAACTTGTTGCTGACAATGAACCTTTTTTGTAGCAAACATTTTAACTTGTAACAGTGAGGACAGCACTGGTAGAGCTCATCTCCATCAAGTGTCCAAGTCAACTCAATAAAACAGATGCACAATAGCAGGACCTTCCTTAAAGGGACTGCAGACTTTAATATGCCTGTTTTATAAATACAGACTGTGTCGAAATGTTTGCTGTCAAAAGGGGTCATTTTTTGGCAAATCCTAAACGAAAGCTCGATCTTAAAAGGTTTCAGAGAGGTAAGGCAGTGGTTGATAGGTGACTGAGTGATGCAAAAAAATAAATAAAAAAAATAAAATAAAATAAAAAAATCACAGAAACCTGCAATGAAAACAAACTTTTTCACTATTTATGCCGTCACTGCTTGTAAAACATACTTTGAAACACTATATTTTACCCCTGCAAACTGTGTGCTCTTCAGAGATTGTCAGGAATTTTCCAATTTGGAGCCTTTCATGCTTCATTTGAACATCTTGTCTGTTTTTCTCCACACAAACCAAAGGAAAAACCAAGAGAATCAACATATGTGAATAAGCTAGGCAGGTACAGCTAATCCAACAGAAACTTTGGGGGGCTGTGATGCTGTTCAGTGGTTGTGTATATATACACACACACACACACACACACACACACACACACACACACACACACACACGTTATTTTGTGTCTAATCAAGAACAAACCCCAAGGAATAGCCCTAGCTCAGCTCTCGTGACTACAGAGAGGAGGTAGCTCTATCACTGGCATACACACACTGAGATCTTCCAAGTCATTTCCACCCATGGGGACAAAAGCCCTATATGGAGAAGCAGAAAGAGGGGATGACAGCCCTCAGTGGGGGAAGGCAAGGTTTTGGGGTTGCTGGAAAGGTTCACGGAGGGGATTAGTGGTTGTGTATTAGCTTGCATACATGCAGGTGTGTGACTAAATCTGTGTTTCTACTTGAATTGTTGTGTTCAGATGATCCTTGAGCGTACACTTGTCTGAACACCCTCCAGGAGCTGTGGACTGAGATGGGCTGATGTCAGGATTTCGAGGGAGGGGTTGTTTCATGCGCCGTGCTTGGACGGAGGAGGATTAATTTTCTTTTTGAGGAAGCAGTCGACAAAAGGGGGGGTAGAAGGGATTAAAAGAGGTGAATTTTAAAGTGAGGCTTGTTTACAGAGTCACAGGGTATATTTCCACAGGAAGACAGATATACACTACCTCTACACTGTTGAGAGATTAGGGAGGCATCCAAAAAATAGAGGAGGAGGGAAGGAGATTTGGGAAGGAGCAGAATTAGAAGATGCACTGGTATGTTCAGCCGGCGTTGCAGCGTTTGTGTGTTGTTTTGTATATACACAACATGTATGTGTGGAAGTTGTGCAATGGATTGTCCACAATTATTTCTGATATGACAGCATGCGCGCAAACCTGTCAGAGCCCACAAATCTACAAACTCCTGCACACAAACATGCACACACCGTTTTCACATTCGTGTCAGGAGTGAATTCAAACAGTCTCCGCAGCCCTTAGACAAACATTACAGCCTGTTATCATCATTCATCCCTAAGGCAAACTGGACACTAGAGCTTGCTTGTGTGTATTCTCACACTGGCACACACACAGTGTGCGCACAGTTATATACACCATTATTAACCTGTTAGAAAAATCTGACGCTAAGCCAAAGTAAAATGTTGATTCAGTGGAACGCCACACACAGATTACCAGTGGATTGTCCTTTATTTTATTTTATTTTTATTTTTTTTACAGCCTTTCCAACCTTTGGCTAACTCCATTTGCAATGTAAAATAAAATTAGAGATAAATAATACAATGAACCAATAAATAAAGCCCTGCAGACCTAGCCGGGTCTGAAGATTGTCAGTCTGCTGTGCATCAGCCAAATTTAAATCTGAAATTTGCATTTGAAATCATGCCTGTTGCATCTGTCATGCTAAAAGAGAAAGCAGCTCAAGAATTGCTCCTTGGGTGCACGAGTTACCCATGCCATGCGTACTAATGGACCTCCATACAATCGCGGATAATAGCTTTTTGAACTGTGTGCCGATAACAGGCTGGATTCTTTTCAATTTCTCTGTTTTACATTGAGCTGCAACAATACCCAATCCTGTTACTGATAACATTTCTCAGTTCTAACATTTGACATGTCTTCACAGAATGTACAAAGGCTAAAGTATGGAAAGCCATTTAAAGACTTGATTGAATCAGTTGTGTCACAAGTGAGACACATTACTGTTTCAGCCTGTGCTTTGCATTTATGTATATAACCTGTGTCAGTCACAATTCAACTTTTAAGTGGCCATTTATTTCAGCCCCACTGGAATTTGCACCAGGTATGAGCGAGTGAAAAGAAAAAAGATAGCAAAGGAAATGGAGAGGAAGCTTGAAAGGAGAACTGGATGAATGGAGTGCTAGACTGGAAAATGAAGAAAAAGGAGGAGGAGGGTGGATGCCGGCTCAGGATAGACTGTCTGTTTAATGCACAGTCCATATAGCCTCTTTATCTCTCCCTCTCAGTACCCTGCTTTTTAGCTTCCTCATTCAAATGCAGGTCAGCTGTGTGCAAGTGAGGGGCGAAATAAAAAAGATAGAAAACGGGACTGCAGCAGCAAGCGGAGAAAGATAGACCATCCTGCACTCTTCTGCCAATCAGTCTCTTCCGTCAAGTATTGCACCGCGTGTTGCTTGCTGCACGGAGTGCAGGGGCCCTCCCATTTAACTTGCCTATGTAAAAGGTTTTCTCACAGGCCTAAAGGAGGCGAGTGTTAGGGAGTAGATAAAGTAACCCTCTGCCCGATGGGTCTTGCTACAGGGAGGGAGAGACTGAGTAGAGGCGCAGAAAGGGAGTCAAGACCCCAGGAGTGTCTACCAAATACCTGAGGGAAAGCTGGGATTTAAGGAGGGAAACGGGACTGATGAAGGGAAGGGAAACTGGAGTAAGGTTATTTGCATCTACCGGATACCTTTTCATTTCCTTGTGTATTTCCATTGTGTATTTTGCTATCAGGTTATGTCAATGTAACCTTAAAGTTTATTGGACTAATTTCCAGTTCCATCTTTCTTTTTTAGTCTACTATGGTAACACTATAGTATTCACATTTCAGAAAAACCCTTATCTTATACTGGGCCTTAGTTCATGAACTGTCTGAAAAAAGCTGATTTAGCTACCGTTTCTTTGAGGCCAACTTTCTATGAGTTCTCCTCATTGCCTCCAGGCGGAAGCAGGTGCTTGTGGGTATTTACGTCATCGTTTTCTGACAAAGAGCTTTTGTAAACAAGCTGCAGACAAAGAAAAAAAGTTTTGCTCTTCTTTATTGGAATTAGCCGTCCCTCAATTAGATGTCGGAGCTGATATAAGATCTGGAAAATGGAAGTGGACAGCAAAAACATCAATAGCAAAGTTAACACTAATCACTTGCTTAATGTGGAACATAATGATGGACTTAATCTTTCAATCGTAAGCTGTATGAAACTATGTCTATTTATGTCCCTGTTAATAAGTGCACATATGGGAAATGTGCTATAACATTGACTATTATCTCACTGCACATTTTATTTATAGGGACTCTTACTTTAAATGTTTACAACTACAATACAAATAAAGCAAATTCAATATTTTGCTTTGATTTTTATGATTGCTTAAACAATATTGGAATTTTTTTATTCTGAGCACTCCTACAAAGCTTCATTTACCCATCCACGCACCCACTAATAAAAATGCTTTTTCCTATGCCTAAGGCCTTTTGCCCAACATTTAGACGCACTCTGATGGATGCATCTTGCCCAAGGATACTTTGACATGCAGACTGGGGGATTCGGGGCTCAAACTACTGACTGTCCAATTAGTAGATGACCCACTCAACCCTCTGTGCCAGAGCCGCCCCCTAGCTTGCTTTATGATCAAACGTTTGCTATTCGTCTACGTTTGATTATACATTTCCTGTGCAGAGCAAATTGTTGAGTCAGACAGAACATGTGGGTGAGGTTGCTTTGCCCACAGCCAAGAGACGGCCAGGGAAATCTCTCTTTTTGGCATCAAACAGATCCAAGAGTTGAAAACACTGATGGAAGCCGAACGTTTACAGCAGCCTGACCTTTTGGCTCACATGAGATTATTTAAAACTTTTGTCATGTTTAAAATGAGCAGTCAAATTAAACATGACAAAGATAATGAACAGAAAAGAAATTCACTCATCCATTCAAACCCTGTTTCCTTTACATTTAATTATTCATAATTTTTCATTATACTTTATCATCGGTGTTAATTTGGAATTGTTCTTTCTAAATTTACTTTCAGTCCTTGCAGCATCTGCATATGCTTTAGAGTATCAACCAAAATCCTACGCCAGTGCAGCCTTACTCCTCACAAAGTTTACTGGGTACTTTGAAAGAAAGCTTTATCAAACCACCATTGCAGTGATTTTTACTGTGCACAATATCAAAAGCAAATTAGGTAGAGGGAAAACAACACACAATTCCTTTAAAGCACTAAAAAACAAAACAAAGGTATACAGTGATGAGAAAACAGAAAAGCACAGTGCATTGCATTAGGCAACTCCAGCTATCTGAGGAACCTCTTGAGTGCAGGCACATCAACAGAAAGTCACGCCTCTTATCTGCCTGCTGAAACTTTTAATTCATTTACATTCATATTCCGACACTGGTACGTGGGCTTGGCATTTCCAAGACAGGAAACAGTGTCTTGTATTCCACCAAGATGTTAATCTCTATGGAGAGTGAGTAATACTGTATCTCACTTAAGGATTTGTTTTGATATTCCTTATATGTGAAGTTGTCTTTTCATTCCAAGTCTACAGGATGTTTTTCATCTCATTAGTGAGATCGGCTGTTATACATCTAAAAAATGTAAATTCTTGTATCTTTCTAACAAACCCATCAGGGAACCTCTCCAGAGGGGAGAAACAAAGCAGAAAAACAAGGGAACCAGTGGACAAATGGAAAAGCCATTCAGGTGAGTTTTGGCTTCTTGTTTTAAACAGTATACTAATGTTAGTGTTGCCAATATTGATATGCAATAGCAGTCATGTTTATGAGATAAGGACATGGCTTTTACCTTTTTCTCCAGTATTTCCAATTGCTCCCTATAGAAGCTAGATATAGTAGCAAGCTCCCTTTCTTTCATCTCCAGGTTTCGGGCCTGCAAGAGAGAGGGAGAAAGGAAAGGGAAAAAGAATAAGAATAAGTAGTATACCACTTTTTAAACGACATGTGAAGACCAGCTGTCAATGACATAGCACTTTGTTTTATGACATACATGTGTAAATTCTTGGATGGTACTGGTCAGTGTTTATTGTGTCACATCAATATTGTAGTCTTGGGATCCGGTTTCATATAGTGTGCAAATGATTCAAGACGCACCTTTCTTTAGGTTTTGCTTCCAAGTTGCCAGACTTTGTCATTTTTAAATGGTCTCAGGTCTCCAAGTTTCTGAAAGTCTTTTTAGATTTCTTCTTTGGACATTGGCTTCTTTTTCACTGAGTTTCAGTCCAGTCCTTGTACCTGACTTGTTTGTCACTTAACAGTAATCTATGAATCATTCAAGTGTGAAAAGGTACCCAACTTAAAAAGAAAAACTAGAGTTGTGCCAACACATGACAGACAACTCAGCAAAGAACCAATTTTAAATTATATCTTTAGGCACTTTGTTACTAGCAGAATGTTCCAGTTGAATCTATGAAATATACTGATGATAACACAGCTTGATCGCCATAAAAATAGTATTTTTGCTCCAAAGAGCTGAAAACCTGGCATATTTTTGCATGGTGGGTGGTGCATCCTTAAAAAAGGAAAAAAGGACAAGAAAAGACAAAACCAGAGCGAAAAACAACAACTACAACAAAATGTAGTAGAAGGCCTGAAGAAATAACTACAGCAGATGAACAGTATCTGAAAGTCATGTCCTTAACAAACAGGAAAACAAAATCCAGCAAAGACCTGACACAGGTCCTGAGTGATGCATTTGGACCTTTGGTTAATCCATCTACTGCTCACTGATGTCTCATCAGAAATGGTCTCAATGGAAAGGTGGCTGCCAAGGAGCCATTCTTAAAGATGGAAAACAGGAAGAAAAGAGAGGTTTGCCAAATATACAAGAACTAGACTGAAAATCAGTGGCAACAGGTCTGACAGTGTGAGGAATCCAGATTTTTGTTTCAAATAGTTGTCACTGTGTATGCTGAGGTCAGGAGATGTCCAACAGAGTGTGTGTAGAGCAGTCTGTAAAACACAGACATGGTTTGGGGATGCATTTCAGCCAGTGGTGTTAGGGATCTCGTCCAAATTCTGAACACAGAAAAGCATCTTCAGATCTGCAAAGTGTCTGATTAGCGATTGCTTCATTTTCAGCATAAAATGAGCTCAAACACACTGCCAATGCACTAAAGTCATAAAGTCAACATTATTCAATTCTATTTATATAGGACCAATTCACAACAAGAGTCACCTGAAAGTGCTTTATATTGTAAGGTAAAGGCCCCACAATAAAATAATAAAAATCATAAGTGAAGCAGTGTGGCACATCTTGGGAGAATGGAACAAAAGGCAGCAAACATCCAAAGAAGAGCTTTGAATGTCCTTCAAGAAGTCTGAAGAACTATTCCTAAAGACTACTTGAAGAAATGACAAGAAAGCCGCGTAAGAGAGTTCAGACAGTTTGAAGAATAAAGGTGGTCACACCAAATATTGACTTTCAAGCTTGTTGAAAATGTAAAAACACCTTTTTCTTTGACTCATATACTGTATTTCCAAGTATTACTGCAAATTTCAATTAATCACTGCACCAGCTTCCCATTTTTTGGAAAAAAATAAAGAAATAAAGTGTGGCTCATCAATTTTGGATCGTATTGTGCATTTTTGTGTGTGAATGGGTGGATGACTGAATGTAGTGTGAAGCGCTTTGGGGTCCTTAGGGACTAAGTAAAGCGCTATACAAATACAAGCCATTTACCCATTTAGGACTGAATGTGTGCTCATTTAAAGACTGCAATGTAGCGCTAAAAGCCTCAAGACTTTCAGCAAAACCCCGAACTGGAAAAATACAGCAAAATATCAACTCTGACTACACAGTCCACCCACTGTAAATCAAAGTAGGAATACACGGTTACTCACAGTAACCATCATGCAAAATAATAGTTTTTAAATCACAAAATAATCCTGTCAAATAATAAGACAGACAACATATATATGCCACTTGTTACTGTAGCTACAGAGTACAGTATTTGGAAGTACTTGCAGAGTCTAGTTTCACTAGCACTGGAACTGCACTGGAACTGTTTTGCCCACCGTGCAATCATAATCTGAGTACATAACTGATCTAATATATAGAACTCAATACTGATATAATATTGCACAGTTGTAGAATTGCCGGAGCAAAAGAGCCACAGGCAAAAAACACTAACACTTTTTTAAGTTACACTTTCCAGATTTTTACCAAGAAAATGCAAGCCAGACTACAAAAGGCACTCATCTATTCACTGCTAGTGAGCACACAAAACATAGAAACCTGCCCTTTAACAACACATTTAGATATGGGGGATACACAGATAGCACAAGGAGAACTTTCTAAGTATCCTTCACAAGTTTATAGTTATGTATTTTTCCAGGAACATGTATGTGTTCTTATCTATACACTACTTTATTTATATAGTTTGATGAAAGTCTATGATTATACACATCTACATCACAAAGTAACACACAACAATTAACAACAAAACAGCTATTTAAGGTTATGTCCATGCATTGTAACAAAACTTACAAAACTATTCAGGTAGCATGAGACTGGGACAGCTGTGGCAGGGGCTGACATGGCGTCGCTGGCGTTAAGATGAGGTGAATGGCTTTAGCCAAGTTTTGACAGGCAGCGAGGTGGCAGATTGGCTGTAGGAAGACCCATAGTTTGGGCCATGACGTAGCAGCATGCAAGCAGAGGAGGACAGGAGGCAGACGTCAAAAAGATACACTGAAAATGAGCTTTAAATCAGCTTTAAGTCAGAAATACCCATGCATGGTGGCTGCAAAGAAAATGCTTGTTGTAAAGGAGAACTGTTATGGAGTCACCTTCTTTTAACTACTTGAGAATTTAAAGTGAGTCGATATTATTTCATATTACAAAAAAAAAGGACAGAAAATAACTTCTTTATAAGAAATACTGATTCAAATAATCTTAAAAGAAGATACAGTGGTTAACTGTAGCAAAGGTGTAAAGACAAGTGACAAAAGCAAGAAAAAGGACTGTGCAAGTAAGGAAGCAATGTCACAAATGTCACGCAGGCACACTACAGATCAGGGTTGTTTAGCCATGCCTTGAGCTCAGTGTGTGATATTACTGGATGTTATTCACTGAGCCAATTTAAGAACCTCTGATCACAACATTTAAAATGGAAAAAGAAAGATACAGTGAATTGAATAAACAAACATGGCCTGGAACATAAAAGCAAGAAAGTGTTTTGCTTGGACAGTCACTGACTCATTTAGCAATAAAAAGGTACGGTGCTCTTTCTATGAGAACATGATATTCAGAACACAGGCATTATACAGTAATAAAACTAAGGTGAGCTTAAATTCAACTGTTGCTCCAAAAACCCTGCCAGCTGGTTGAGGACCCAAGTGTTTACATACATATGTTAAAGGTTTCATCATGCAGCAGTTAAAAAACCCAAACAGCTGCAAAATCTTAATTGCATATAGATAGTCAAGTTGCATCAGCCTTAGAAGAGTTAGCTAAACGAGCACGCTGTGCATGAGATGGTTGAATTCTCTCTACCTGTAATCTATAAAGGTGAACGTACGGTATGTGTATGTGTGTCTACATTTTAAAAATGAATGCCAATTAGTGTTCATGAAGGGCATTTATGAATGCAAATTATATCTAACCAATATGGGTAATGAGTGAAGCAGTGCTACAACAGTATGAACACGACATGGTGCATGAACACAATGTAAGTGGCTGCGGGTGCCGCAGCAAAAGGCAACCATGGGCCCTGGATTTATAGAGAACTGAAACAGAAAGACTGTATTACACACACACACACACACACACACACACACACACACACACACACACTGTGATGGTGTAATGATGACTGATTACTGTACTGAGTTGTGCATTAGCGAGAGCGATATAGATCAGATGGAACAACAACATCTTCCCTGACTGATCTACTGATCTTCCCTGCTTTTTGCTGATATGGTGGGTACAACCATGCAGACGCACACTCTTACGCTGAGTGACATCACATTTATTGTAATCTAATCTAATCTCATCCTAACTTAACAGTCGCATGTATTCCCAAGGAACACATCTGTAAATCCCTATACTGTGCTCACAGAGCTTTCCCTTTCTACACTGACGCTTAAGGGATGTGAGTGTATATATGTGTTTGTGAGTAAAATCACCTCTGCCAGCAGCACAGATGATGTGTAATTTTCTAGCTGAATACCTCCCAAAGTGTTGTTGTGTGGAATGGTGGCGGCAGCATACTCACAGCTTCGCTTTAATGCACAATGAAAACATGACATTTGAATAGAGGAGAGAGAGTGAGAGGAGAGAGAGCAAGAAGGGAAGAGCAAGAAAAAAACCAACGTGATTAAAAAAAAAAAAAAAAAGAGAAAAGAAGCAGGCACTAGCGATGGTGGTGTTGCTTACCCAGGCATCCAAATCTGCAGGCTGGGAGGGAGAGAAGGAGCAGGAGTTAGTTAGACAGTAGAGGATATAAGAAAGGCACGGGGTTGGAGTAGATGGTTAAAGAGACAAAGAGGAAGAGCAAACAACCAACAAGTATATTATGAGAGTGAAGGAAGGTGAGGTAGAGATATATAAAGAAAGGGGGCGAATGAAAGTAGCAAAAAGCAAGAGAAGAAAGAAATGAAAAGGATCAAGGACAGAACAAGGTTAATACATCACACTGCAGAGCAAGTGGTTAAGATTTAAACTTAATTTGCCAGATATAAAATGTCACCCGAGATGTCATTCTAGCCTTCAAACGATGGCAAGTTTATTTATATGGCACATTTCATTTACTCATAGCACTCATAATACATCCAGTATATTGCAACATGGACTCTCTAACCAAGTAACTTTATATCACAAGTGTCAAAATCTTCATACATGTTTTTGGATCGAAACAAGTCTCACGGTCCTCACTACCCTGTCCTGACCACCTATATGCCCTGTTTCACTTCACTGCCTTGTATCTCATGATGTGCCTTGATTTTTTTCTTCAGTTGAGAGAGAAGAGATTATCTTTACACTTTTAAAAGAGTGTAAAAAAGTAGAAACCACAACATAGAGTTGGTAGACAAAGTATGCAAAAATGGACCATGTGTATATCCTGTTCTTATGCTCAATAATCCAGGTAAGTGACTTCTTCAGAGACTGAGAAGTCTCTCTGGCTTTAAAAAAAAAAAAAAAAAAAAAAAAAAAAAAAAAAAAAAAAAAAAACACACACACACACACACACACACACACACACACACACACACACACACACACACAAAAAAAAAAAACAAAAAACCCACAACAACAACAACAACAAAAAACAAAACAAAAAAAAACCCAAAAAAAACCTACAGATTATTTACTGTTAGTTTAAGCCTCAACTTTTAGTTTTAACAATAACAGTTCAATTGCAATTATACATGTGTATGATTACTGTTTGCTTTAAAACCTCTTAGTAGGCCAGCCAAGACTAGCTGTTCACCAGCTGT
The DNA here is from genome assembly GCF_057381845.1 of Rhamphochromis longiceps. NCBI lineage: Eukaryota > Metazoa > Chordata > Actinopteri > Cichliformes > Cichlidae > Rhamphochromis > Rhamphochromis longiceps. The sequence continues at coordinate 16,254,791 of NC_140561.1, forward strand.
ATTTATATGATCATTTATAAGCCTCAATACGAGTCTTTACTACCATAATAAAATCTTATAATACGGCATATTCTTGAATATCACCAAATCAAAAACATTCTGTTAAGGAATTTGAAGTGCTACCAAGTACCGCCAGTCTGGCATTAGACACGGGACAGAAAGGGCCAGACTAGAGCAGTAGGTGGCTCGAATGTTGCTATGCCTCATAAAGACACCATTCAGTTAAATGAGGTGAACTCACAAAGCCAGTTGCGGCAGAATGCATGTGTGTGTTTGGTAATCCGTGTAACGGATACAGCCGATGCCAGCTGTTTAACCTCCCTGCTCTTCAATGGCTGGCCCTAAACCAAGTATGTGTCTGAATGTGACTGTGTTTGTGCTGTGTGTATGTAGACCCCAGCAGTGCTCACAGGAGTGTGGCGGTCCCATTTCCATAGATGAAAGACTTAGAAGATAGGTGAAGGGGCTTGTTGTGATACAAATGCAGACAAACTCACACCCAAGCAGTTTGGTGCAGTTCATGGGCCATAGCCCACATAGCATTTCAGACGCATCCACTCATTGTTTTCCAGCTCCGAGCTCCCTGATGACCAGCAGTTAGCAGCCTCAATGTGAACATTAAGAGTCTGAATCCACTGAGCTAGCAATAACACAGCCAAAGAAGAATTCCAATTAGACTAAGGTTAATTCCCAGGGAACCTAGATCAAGCCAATACATATAGAATTCACTGTGATCCCTCAGTTAACAGAAACACATACAGCTGGTTTATAACCGTCTGCAGATCAGATTATGTTTGTATGTAGATCAGGCCAACAGTTTAGGAATATTCCTTAATTATTAGACTGCAGGTAACTGTACCAACAACATTTCAAATTTAAACTTTAACAAATTTTAAAGTTGCTCTTCTTACTACTGAATCGTTTGGCTAAGGCAAAGTTAGTGTCTGTGCAGGAGGCAGGACACGTGACGTTCACTTCCTCACTGTGAATTCTCCAGACAATTACCTGCGCTGTTCTCAGACGTGTGCAATCAGATATCACAGGGAGTTTATGGCGGGGAGTGGTAGGGTTCATTTAAAGTCTGATCAAACTGTTTCAGACATTTCCAATTCTGGAAAAAACTTGAATTTTTTTTTTGTTATTTGCTTCTTCAGCTGCATTGATTTTACTAGATGCTTTTTGGTACTTTTGAGTCTTACAGAACAAACATTTGGATCATTCCTCCCTAAAGTCCTCCTTCAGTCTTACTTCCATGTCTCAGTTGAACAGCCATCTTCTGGTCATCCCACAGTATCTGACCTTGCCATTCCAAAATCTGAATTTTCATATTTCATCAATGTATTTTGTAGATAGTGAATCTACAAGTTTTTATCCATCTTTCATGTGGTTTGAGTTGACAGCCCTAACAGTCTAATGTGAAATTTCTTTAAACCCTTTTTAAATTCACTCCTTCAATAATTGAACGGCATCCAGAACCTGAGTTAGCAAAGCAGCCCCAAACTGTGATGCTTCATACAGCATCCTTCACAAATGGGATGAGATTCTGGAGTTGGTCTGCATTGCCTTTTATCCTCCAAACATAGGATTATGCATTTTTGTCTCATGTGGGCAAAGAACAAAGTGGTCAGGAAGTTTTGTGGAACATCCAGGTCTGTGGCAAACTACAGACACACTCAAATGTTTTTTTGGAAAGCAGTGTTCATTTTTGTTTGAGTCCTTCTACTAACATTACCCTTAGAGAAGTAAAATTTGTACAGTTGTAGAGATTTATGCAGGGTGTTTTTGCTTTTACACCTCTTGGGGTTTGCATGTTGTGCTCTTGGTCGTTTTTCCAGGACACTGACTTCTAGGGAGAAGTTGCAGTGCAAGGAAGCAAAATAATGACACCCCCTCCACACAACCACACCAATTTAATGGATCTCAATAGATTTGATTAATCTATGCTGAGCTGAATTGTGTTTGCTGGGTGTATCATGAGGGTCAACAGATGCTTCATTTAGACTTGAAATGTTAGAGCAACACTGTGTGTGTGTGTGTGTGTGTGTGTGTGTGTGTGTGTGTGTGTGTGTGTGTGTGTGTGTGTGTACACACGTCTGTCTCTCTGTGGGAGTTAAAAACTGAATAACAGTGGCAGAGAATGTGACACTTCACTAAGAACGTGCGTGCACATGCGTGTCAAAATGAGACCTTTTGGTCTGCAAAGCCACCTCACATGGTGAGAAATGCTTCCTTGAAAATCAATTATGTAAATACTGAATTATGCAAATGGTACATTTGAATAAATCTGTGTTTGGGGAGAAAAGATTTTGCCGTGGTTTTATACTCGCAGTCAGGAGAGGCGAGAGAGAAGATGAGGAAAGAGGGCTAAAATGAGGATTAGGCTGGAGAATGTCACTGGCAGACACAGTTTATGCAGTTTAACTCCTGATTTGGCTTTTTAATTAGGGAGAAAGAGGTGGAGAGGAAGAGAGAACGGCACCAACACAGACAGAGAGGAGAAAATAAGGGCTAATTCAGTGACAGCTTTCTTCCTGCCATCTCAAATGAAGTAAGCACATTCATCACTTGTGCCAGTAATAAACACCATGGGTAAAGCTAAGTGCTGTCACCCCACCTCTCGTTTGGTTGTTGCCATCTTCACTAAAAATCTACTGGTACTGATGAAGAGCATTTGTATGAACTTGAGCTTACACATGTCCATCACTTTTAAAAAGACATACGTTACAATCTGTACAAGTCACTGACAATTTTAATTATTTATCACTTTTTTTAATCGTTTCCCCCCTTTTATTTAAATAAAACTCCACTAATTCAAAATGTGAACCAAACAATTTATAACTGGGTTAATTTTTATTTACAGGGAGCAGCAGGGGCATCGTGCACCATTACTTGCCCTCTCCAATGAATAAGGGCAGATACATCAAACAATGAGTAACAGAAGCCAGAGGCAGTGTGTGATATGTGTCAAACATTTTCATCCATTGTTTTATAAAAAAACTCATTGACACTGTATTCACAGCTGCAGGTTGGAGTATTACATCCATGTCACAGTCACAACTAATATCCCAAACATACATTCACATCAGTTCTCCAGAAATATCTTAATTTTACAAAGTTTGCTTCCTAAAACAGTAATTGGCTACCATACTATGATTCTGTCATAAATCAAGTCTTTTTTTTTTTAAATCGAATAACAGAAAAACTGGACACTACATTAGATACACCTTGGGCGTACTGGGTCGGAGCCCCTTTCACCCTCAGAACTGCCTTACTTCTTTGTGGCCATTTGAATATAGCAAACTCATAGTTATCTTTAAGGGATTATAGCGCAACAGTGACACATTATTTGCAATAACACAACATAAGTCAAGCACAAAGGTAGCTTTACATTTATTTTAACAGTAACCAAAGGCACTTAGTTAGGAGATACAAACACCCACAATCACCCACACACACACACACACACACCTGTACCCTCATACACACAATAATAACATGGACTGAACCACCACTCACAACCACTAGCACTTTATATAGCCTCTGTAGAAATTATCCACATATCTCACATATCTTAACTGCACTACTGTATAATTCTGTGTAAATGATCATTCTGTACAATACGATAATTTTTAATTCTACAACTGTTTATAACCTGCATAGTTCACATTTCTGTATATCTCATATTCTGTATAGTTTTTATTTCATATTTATATCCTGTTCATAGCCTGTACTTCCTACAGCCTGTACATACTTCTAGTTATAGCATATTCATAACATACCTTCATACTGTGTACATTATTACATACCATAATAGACCCATTTCTGTAATATACTTACATATCTATATTATTGCTAATATATATTTGTAATATATCTATATCATGGCTAAAGCACTTCTGGATGGCTGCAAACTGCATTTCGTTGCCTTGTACCTGTGACGTGTGCAATGACAGTAAAGTTGAATTCTATTCCATTAACCTCCCACCTTCAGATGGCTGCCCCTCCCTGAGCGTTGTGCTGCCAGAGGTTTCTTCCTGTTAAAAGGGAGTTGTTGTTTTTTTTACTTACACTATGTCCACTCATCAAGTGCTTGCTCAAAGAGCGATGGTTTGATTGTTGGAGTTTTTCTCTATTATTGTAGGGACTCAAGCTTACAATATAAAGCGCCTTGAGGTGACTGAATTGACCTGAACTGAATTAACCTTCTATCTTGGCCAGAGCTGAGCAATATTGTCACACAATAAAACTGAAAAATATTTTCTACCTGGGAAGCTGTATTTCATGGTCAAGCTTTTGAACCAGCTGCGTAGAACCCTGCTTTAACACCACGTCACCTCATCAGCAATTTTGATGAGTTGGAACTGTTGATACAATCCAACTGTTGTAGCACAAATCTAGACTCATGAGACCAGGCAACAATCTTCTACTGCCCAACTTCTGGTGAACCCAGGCCAACTGTAGCTTCAGTTCTTAGCCGACTAGAATGGCACCTGGTGTGGTCTTAAGCAGCTGTAGACATTGTGCTCCAATGTTAAACATGTAGAGTTCAACAGAGATACTCTTCTTCATACCTTGGTTAGAAAGAGTGCTTACTGGTTTGAACTTTAGACGCATTGCAGCATCGATGTGCTGTCATGTGATTGGGTGATTAGGTCTCTGCATTAATGGGCAGTTGAACAGCTGCACTTGACAAACGTGGCCATTGAGTTTACATCTTCTATAACAACTGGACTGAATTTACAATTCATAGTTGATACACAAAAACAAACAGCAGGGGGTGTTAGTAAGAAACAGGGTGATGTTTACATACATGAGCATAAATCCTCAGCCTGACATCTGTTTATGAAGTACATAGCTGCATGCAGCCACAAGAGACACGTGAAACCAAACATGAGAACGCACACACAGTGTACTACAAACACAAAAGCCATGAATTGGTTAGTCTAGCTGTTTGCTCATTAAATGTGTGTTGTCGTCACATAGCTGGGGGAGGTTAAATGAATTAACACTTCATCATCAGCCTGCTTTGCACCACAGACAGAGAGTGAAAAAGACACTAAGATGAAAAAAGTGAAAGGAGGGATTGAGGCAAAATGATGCAATTCAACTAAAAAGAAAGAGGCTTTGTTGGAAAACTGGGGAATCGTAAAAGAAAGCAAAAGAAAACCTTACCAAATGATTCTGTCTTGAAGAGTCTTTTCATCTTATGAAGAATAAGTTTTGCCTAAATAAGTAAATAAATAACTAGAATAGATTTTGAATTTCATTTTCTTTGACTCCTGAAATTAGACTATGTTCTACTACCTGTTTTAAAATGTGTTCTCTGGTAAACAGAGCCAAGATTCAATGTTTACTCTTTATCATATAAATCATTAATATTATTAATAGTATTAAACGTTAAAGCTGCAAATATAATTTTCTTAAGTAATATCTTGGTAATCTTGAGACTTCCACATGAAGCAAAAACAAAAGCTAGAATCAAATAAAACTTTCACATAAAACAAATTCAGGGTCAGCATTCCTGCCTTTGTTTTTCCTCTGTGGAAGCTTCAGCCCAGTCAACCTAACATTTTACTTTAACAATTAGCAAAAACTCCTAAAATTTTTAAAACCTTTGACTCATACTTTGAGTGTTCAAACATTAATCATTATAGCCTCCTATGAGAACAATTATCTGAGAGGAATTATTTTTTTTCCTGTGGATAATAGGTCTTGTCCAGCCGTCTCATTACATCACAACCACTCTCCTGGAGAGTGGAGAGGTATTCCAGTCCTACACATTTGTCCTTTGAACTGACAGGATTTGTGCGAGGCGCTCACTCGCTGCTCGGCACCGATCAAAATCTCCTCATCTGGTGAGCGCTCTGCTCGTCAGCAATTACTGTTGCTTTAGACGATGTACGGTGCGAGTGTGTGAGCGAGTGAGAGTGTGCACAAAGGGCTTAACTGCTTTAACATGCAGAAAAGATGTCAAGTCTGTGATTACACTAGCTGATAACAAGTGGTTTAGCCGTGTGTGAATGTGTGTGTCTGAATCGCTTGTACTTCATCCTCAGTCGGCTTCTATAAAACGCCGTGTGCACCTTCACAGCACGTCATTCTGCTGGACTCAAACGCCTCTCTTATGGTGAACCCACTCAGTTTCAGTACAAAGTCCTCTCAATCCACTGCAATATCTACACATGCTTTTCCACAAGCATTCTTTTTATTGATCAAGTATCTCCTCTCTCTTGTCATCCTCCTGCCTCTGTGTCTTTGGCCAATAACCAGGCCTGGCTATCTAGTCAGACAGTCATAGCGAGACGTCTTCATTTGTAAGGGCTATAATAATAAATTATCTTCTATCTGCCTTTCAGCTACTACAGTCTTTCCCCAACTGTGTTTCTCTACTTCTGAGCTCTATGGATCATCTTTAGCCTAATGCTGCCATTTTCTACCACAACCAGCCATCGTAACAGTCACAATTACTTCTCAGGCTACTATAATGGGTGGGTCAAGACAAAACGAATGGTGGTAGACAAAGAAAAGCAAACACATTGAATGTGACTGCATCTAAAATGTCAGGCTAAATTAAATGTTGGTGTTTCCATAAAGATTTCTAGTCAGGCAGCCAAAAAAACAAAACAAAACAAAAAAACAAATGTGGAAAGATAAATACTGAATGAAAGTACAACCTCAAGCAGTGATCACCTGATCTTGTACACCTACAAGATCAGATAATCTGCTCTATAATCATGTGAAACTATTGAATTAGGTGTAGGTTATCTTGCCTTAATGAGAAAGTATCCCATGAATTAGAGCTGAAGCCACACGCTTGTTGCTCGATTCGTATACTTGAAGTAATTAGAACAGACAGAATAGCGTAGCCACAGGCCAAATCAGCAAGGAGGTATACAATTCCAGGCAAGCATATAAATGAGTATGTTAATAAATAATATCCTAACGCTTAGTGTATGTAATCACAGAGATAATGGAAACAGTTAATTAAAAGATAAAGGTTAAAGTAATCAATAAAAGTGTGGCAATGTGCTGAAACAACAGCAGAGAGATCTTTTGCAGAGAATTCTACTCAGTAACGAGACAAATGTCTTTTAGACTTAGACAGCAGGGGGGCCTGCTGGTTAGTGAGAACATCTTGTAGCTGAAAGGCTGCATATTCAGTGCAAAACACAACATTTCCAGTCTTGTCAAGTGTCATCTCCGAGTGTTTCTACACAGCAGCTGGGCAATACTGTTAACATGTGTGGCATCAACCCTGTGGTCTGAGTGTTTGTCATCTCAGGTCTGACTTTAATGAATTCTGTGCTTTTCATCATCGGTTTTCTGGACAGTGTCAAATGCTTCACTCTGAGTCACTCTCTCACACACACACACACACACACACACACACACACACACACACACACACACACACACACACACACACACACACACACAAAAAGATGAGACACAGAGGAGGAGGAATAAATGCTGGAAGAACATGTTGCCCAGGAGCACATGTTGCTGTGCAGAGCACACATTCATCCTTCTTGTAATCCTCCGGCTAACCAAACATGCATCAACAGCGCCATCTAGTGAAACTTTACTGGCTTACATCCTATTATGTCACCATGAAAAACGTCCAAATAGCAGGCATATCAACTTATAACTGAAAATGGAAATTACTTAGAAATATATGTTAAAGAGAAACAGGCTGCATGTTGCTATAAAAGGAAACAAAACGACTAAAGACATCAAATTCCTAGAAGCATCGCCTCACAGCAACATTTACATTTTTAGACTTACAGAACTACCTGCTGCAGGATTTAAATCTATAACCCACAATCTGGTGAGGGTGTTAAAAGGAAGGAGGAGGTGTGAGAACACGAGGACTGACCAAACGGGCGCATCACCTCTTATCGCACACACTTCAGCTAAAACTGTGCTACCAACTATATTTCCACATGAAAAAAAAAAAAAAAAAAAAAAAAGCATTCTTTACAGTTCAACAGATTCAACCAAAGCTTCGCAAAAGCAGCTTTCCTGTTGGCCATTTGCACTACCATTATTGTACATCTCTCAAGCTATTCTATTCCTTTATTTATATTTTCCACTACTACCACTATTCTTTTTAGGTTTCGTTTTTATGTATTCCCTGGCGAGTGCTTCATCTTTTCTCATTTTTTCTTTTTTCGTTTTTATTAGTTCCTTCATAATATTGTCACTGAAATGGATCCATCTGGAACTCTGCTAAGCAGATCTGAATTAGAATAGTATGAGCACTCATGTTGCTGTTTATCACGATTTCTTCACTGGAGACAGCAGATAAAAGAATGCTTTTAATATACAGGAATACAAACATTCACCCGTGGTCCACACACAGGTATTAAAGTCTATTCTTCACACCCTTCCGGCTTCTGAAATTCAATAGCTTCAAGCAGATGCTTGTTGTTGTCTGCATGTCTCCGGGTGTTAGATGCTCAGCACTGAATACCTGTGCATACTAATTGCATTTTACTTGCAGCAGAAATGACACCTCTGAGGTGGAGAGAACAGGCAGGGGAAAAAACAAACACAGGAGGTGCTAATGAAAGAAAGGAGAGGAGAAGGGACTAGGTGTTAATGTAACGCGTCATCTCTTCTGTGTCTTCACTCGTGGTGTAACAGTTAAATATAGTCTCAGAATGAGACAGGATGACACACTGCAAGAGCCAAGTTGAATGCACTTCTTAAGAGCACCTTTGTAGGTTGGGTGAGAACTTGGACATGGTGAAATATGAGTCAGAAGTAGGAGTAGAAAAGAATCCAGCACTGTACAGAAAATAAACTTTGGAGGAGTACACAGATTCCCCACATCACCTGATACACATTAAAAATAAATAAACCCAATTTGAAAGCATCATCTGCCCCCAAAAAACCATTACAAATGTATTTTAAGGGTAATATCTTCAGATATTAATAATAGCCACAACTGTGTGGTGGTGGGGTACGATTAGGGTGGCAAGCCAGTACACTTCTAGTGCCATTCCCAATCTTGATAAATGGGGATCTGCATCAGGAATGGCATCCGGTGTAATATTTTTGCCATAGAGAAGATTCATAGATGTAGTGAAGGAGGATGTGTAGGAACTTGGCGTGACAGGAGGGCAAGAGGATGAGATGGAGAGAGTTGATCCACTCGGGTGATCCCGACGAGCAAAAAGGAGAAGAAGCTCCTCTAATAATAGGGATTGTTAGCTATTATTAGTCCTAATCTTTACCCTAAATTTCAGTGGCACTTTTCTGAAAACACACTTCTTCCACAATGATATCATTAGTTAAAACAGACAGTGTTAACTGGGGAGTACAGCAAGAACACAGCTACAATTTGAGAAAGTGTTACACATTTGGAGAATAAGTGTGAAAAAGTCTGACCAAAATCACTAACAAGTCTGTAAAAGAAAAGATAGCTAGACTCTTATAGTATTATAGTTAATGTGAAAGAATTAATGGGCCGTAGATGGAAAGAGTCAACATTATGAGTGGATTGGCAGATGGAGCCAGCTTAATGCACAGGTATACATATGCAATGACACAGACAGACACAAATACTCATGGCGGTGGTGGTGTTGGTCGGTAATGAGTGTGGGGTAAATGGCTAATGTGAATGTTTGTGACAGGCAGCCTGAGGCAGTGTGAGGAGCAGCTCTTCAGCGGGTACATGCCTTCACACCCCCCTAATCAACCCACCAGTAATGCTTAATGCTACTGAGGTTGTGTGCAGAGGCATATGCCTCCGGAGAGGGGTTTTCAACCAACACAAACATGCTCCTGTGCAGGCCTCCAAAATCTCAACTGCATGTTGTTCAACATGGATGACCCTTTCAGTTGACTGACAAGTACGCTGGTCAGACCCCCTTTTTTTCTTTTTTTTTTTTTAAATACTGCCCCCATCTGATAACAGACGCAGACACATGTGGTCTCTGCAGTTAGATGGGCCCACGGACACCACCACAGCTGAACCAGAATTTCCCCATAACACACAGTTTTGATGCTGGAGAGCTAAAAATGCACAGGGGGGAAAACAGGCCAGAAGCGTGCGCTATATGTGCCAATATACTGTGGCGAGTGTCACAGAAGTGTGTGTGAGAATGCATCTGCCTTTAAGGAACATGGCAAGCGCAGAAACTACACAAAGTGCATTTGAAAGTGTAATGGGGAAAGCTGTTCTTTGAGCCTCCAGCTGCGTTTTTGCAAGGTCGTTTCCAATGTAAGGTCAATGGAAAATACAAAGAAGAGAGGGAAGCCCACCCGCTAAGAATGGAGGAGCTTTTAAATCAGTTCTTTGAATGCACTAAAAAGTTGAAGCAATACAGCACAAGCAGGAAAATGTTTATCATCTTATTATCTCAGAACTAAGGTCTTCTAGTCCACTTTTAGTCCATCCCTCCTTGAACACAAACACACAGCTTCACACACACTGACGCCTTGTATTGACTTGTCCTGACAGAAAAAGTAGAAAACAAGGCTTTGAGGGGAAGTGCTCAGTTTCTCATTGCAATGCAACATTATTAAATGTTTGGTGCCCGTATCAGCGTAAGCTAAGCCAGCGGCTTCATTCAGTATTCATTACAGCGGGCTGGCACGCTGAAAAGACACTGCAGGACAAATCAATTGGAGGGGAGAAAGAGAGTGAGGGAGACGGGGTTGTAGGAAATCCACAATGTTTAACTTTAGCAGAGCCAAGTGAAGCCACCAGGGAGAGAACTGCTAATTAATCATCAGCAATAGTTCATTGCTCATAATTATACATAGATGTCACTAACAAGAGAAACACTATCCAAGTTTAACACACTTGTTTAAGACACACACACACACACACACACACACACACACACACACACGGGTTTCCAGCCTTTGAGTCAAGCTTACTACCTTTAGACATTATTTTCCATCTCACATCAAACTCCTCACACATCTGACTCACTAACGTCTCCGTTTGAAATCCTACACACACCACACTGCTAGTTTGACTCATTACCAGTCTAAATTATGAATATAGACAACATTTTGTTTCAACAAGCCTGCTTTGAGACAGTAAAATGCTGAAACATCACAGGTTCTGTATCCAATTGTCAAGTTTATTGTTGCCACGCTGTTAATACCAGGCCGCTTCTAAAAGGCGAGGGAGACGTGATTACCTACATTTAATTAAACACTAGGACATTAATGTGGAGTGTTAATATTCATAGTAGGAGACACTTAGTGATCATATATTCTTGTTAATGACATGACCTGCTGAAGTAAGTCATTGCTGGCCACAAAGCACTACAAGAACTGTATATTTCCATCATGACGTTTATGTTGCTCTCACATCATCAGAAACTCCAACCAATGCCAAACACAAATAGCATAGTAACACCTGTGACCACTGAGTTTTGCAATATACTGAACTAAGCTTTCATGTACAAACTATGACAATAAGACAAATGTTACTAACTGAACAACAAGAAGACAATCAGATTTTGAATATCCAAATATCTGATTTATCTGCTTTTACAAACATGTTATTCAGAAGTGCAGAGCAAAAACATGGACACACAGATATCCCCTGCTTCACTAAAGCTTCAGTATTCGAAGTCAAAGCAGTAGAGGGTGCTGTTTACCACTACATCAGCGTAGTACTCTGCATCCATACTACTGCTAGATTTTACAATTTTAATGATAAATTGAGCCATTATTTCATCTTAAAGTCTTGGAACAATTAACTTAGCCTAAAAAATATAAATAAATAGATCTACAAAGCATCTCAACAAATTAACACTGCTCTTTTTAACTTTCTGGAACTTTAATCAATCACAAACACGTCTCCCTACATCTTTAAATTCATATAAGAGCATTACCAAGGTTAAGCCTTAACAAATTAAGTATATTTTTATCAAGATGTGTCTAGTGAAATTATGCAGGACGTGAAGATTTAAATAAATGTGCTCCTGGCATAGATCCAGAAAACATCACTCACCAGTATCTTGGACTTTTCGTGCTCTTCGAGGGATTTTCCTTTCTCTATGATGAGGGCAGAGGTCAGCTCATCCAGGCCAGTGATTGCTGCATTCTCGTTCTCCCTCTGGGCCAGTTTGGCCAACTCCTCCTTCACCATGGCCTGTTGACGTTCAAAGCTAAAGTGATTGAAACATGAGATCTATTAACCTTTGACACTTTATTTTGCAATGGAAAGCCCTCTGAAGTTTTTGTTCGCATAGCGGGTTAGCCACTGAGGTTTTACAGATATTGCTTTATGCAAAGCATTACAAATAAATGTGGAAAACGCCTACAGAAGTCACTTCCAGAATGTTACACATGGTTTTCCACTGTAATGTGATAGAAAAGTAAAATATACATAGAGTAAATTAACTGCATTGCAATGAGCATGAGTGAGAACTGCTGGACTTCAATATGCAAGTCTTCAGAGGCTCAGCACAGCATATAGGCACTCCAACAGCACAGAAACATGCCTGTTATACAGAGTAATGTAGCACAGGCAGTGTCAATAGGTCACTCGGCATGTGTATGTTTGCAAAACATTGCACACTGTGTGCACGTCATTTCAAATATCTGTCAACTACATGTATTCAACATGTATTCAGCTGCAGCTGTTCCTTAACCAACTATGACAGAAATACAACTCAATTTGTGACAATTTGATATCTGAAATCAAGAATGTGTCTCAAACAGGTTTACAGTCTATGGCATGTAAAATCCAAGTCCTTAGCCTTGTGAACATGGTAAGGAAAAAAAAAAAAAAAGCTCCCGTCAGTAACTGCTAGAAGAAACTTGAGAAAAAGCACCAGAGGAGTGACAAACAACAGGTAGTGTGTGTACAAAACAGAGCAACTTACAGGACAAATTCTAAACATGTAAACAAGCATGACTGAACACAAGGGAACAGTGACCTTGACATTGTGAGCACCTACTTTTTCCGCATTTCCTCTTGAATTTCTTTAGAAGATGGTCCTGATGGTTTTGCACCTAACACACAATTGGATAAGGATTACTGATGCATATAAAAATGACAGTATGAACCCGTTTGCAGGATTTGCAGCAGGGTTAGGGGTGTGAATCATGGCAAAGCTATCTACTGCAATTATACTATATTTTGATGCTGTGCTCAAGAATCAGTGCATGGGAACATATTTGCTGCGGTTACAATGGGAAGTTTGTGAGACAGGAAAGGCCTTTGACCAGCGACATACTTGATGGTGGTGGTTTGTGACTGTCCGGCAAGGACTTTGGTGGCTTGTTGCTATCAGACCCCTGAGACTCCCTCATCCTGCGGAGCACATCTTCTGAGAGCTGGATGGGATTAATAAACACATGCAATGCAGTGTAAATGTATACCAGATTAAATCTTAAGAGGTTTAAAGTCCATCGCCTAGCCTATTCAAGTGTCCTATAACACAGAAAATACTTCTGTACACCTCACCAATCCAATGACAAGGTATTGAAACAAATGCTAGCTAGCTATTTGCCTGCATGGATAGAAAAGATTACATATTCTCATGCTGCAAAACTGCAAATATGTTGATGACAATCCCCATGTTTCATGACATGTACTTCTGATTACAGAAGTCAACAACAGCAAAGGACTTAACGTGTTTGCTGTTGTTGACATAGCGTCTTAGCTATCAGCGGTTTGCTGTGGAAATAACACCAGCATCTCATGTGACCTAGTGCTGTGAAATTGTCCGCTGTGCTAGCATTTTATCAGTCATTATTATACTAATAAAATAATAACCTACTAATCTAAGAAAAAGGGCAACAGTAGCTGGACATGACAGGAAAAAGAAGTTCTGACCCGGGTTCATTTAAGGACACTGGACCTGTCAGGCTCGCAGCAGACAGACGGATACCACCACAAAATCCCACTACTGCCTCTGCCATTAGCCGATATACCGTAACAATAATAATAATAATAATTAAAACTGTGGTGTGAATTACCCCTAAAGCAACAACGTTGTACTCTATACCTTCACTCCTTCAATTACTGTGACCTTCTCGTCTTCGTCCAGTCCGAATGACACTTTCCTCGCCGTGCTCCCGTTTCCTCCCATTTTGACCAGTTTTCCGTTCCCACTCAATTAAATCACGCAATACAAGCCAAGTCGACTGTTATGTGAAGAAGACATAAATTGGAGAGCAGCTCGAGTCGCCGCCACAGCGACTGCTGGTCAAAATACTCCAATAAAGGTCATTTTAACGCTTCAGTATCCTGAAAGCTCATTGGCTAGATTTTACATTACAGATCCAATGGCTAACAGCAGCTTATCGTAAACGGACGAAGGGTTGATGGGAATTGTAGTTAAACACAAGACTGACGAATCTAAAATGCGACCTGTGCGGTATATTTAAGATCATACAGAGCGCATTTGCTCACACACACACACACACACACACACACTATAGATAGTAGAAAAAAACAATTGAAACAAAGAGTTCACTGTTTATTCTTTAGTTCATGGAATGCTTAACACCTTGATTTGACATGGCTGGAATATTGTACAATAAATGCACTTCAATAAAAACGCAATTTTAAACATCATTTCCAAAGGATTTCACCATCAAATGTTTTCAAGAGTGGAATTTTGCTGTGATGCAACTTGTGAACTCTTGTCCAACAAAAGGATAAGAATATTTTAATCCATTACCCGACATAAAACAACAAATTTACATTTGAGGATAAAATATTTCAAATCAGGAAAAATGCAAATGAATCATATGATGAAAAACATCATTGCAACCCCCTATTTTTCTTTCTTTTTTTTTTGCATATTGGTTACAACACTATGCTGATGAATACTGCTAGCTTAAATACAGCAATCACCTCATACCAAATATTGTATTTTCCTTGGCAACAGTATGCAATATACTTATCCTTGTCAATGTATTACAATGATCCAATGCCAGTGCCTGACCTTGTTTGTCAAAAGACAAAAGTTTAAACTATGTAATGAAACTGTATCAATACCCCCATTTGATACTATGAAAACAGTTGTTTTTGGTGTACGTTCACCACTTGTGGTAACATTTGTAACTCTGAATATAGGGGAAAAAAATCAAATCTGCAACAGCAACCTTTGGCAGCAAGCAAAACTGGAAAACCACTGGTATCAATCACAAGATTGACGTGGAATACACAAATAAGTTTGTGCAAATTTTGTCTTTTATCTCAAACACATAACTTGCCAACAAATGTCATTTCACTGGCAGCATTGATTAATCTGGAATTAAAGTAAAAAGCACACAAAAAAAACCAAACAAAAATGAAAAGATGTCATCCACAAGATCTGGCTTCAATTGTTAGGAATTGTCCTTTGTGTCTGTGACATTCTGCCCTTTAACACCAATGCGTTGCCTGTATTCAGCAGCTCCCTATTATAATGAAGTGACATACAACACAACAACACTGTTTTACTTGTCAACACATACCAAATGAATTAGCACAAGTCTTTGAAGTGCTTCCAATAAGCAATGTGACCAGTGCAAACTGATTAGCCTGATTGGTCACAAATCTTAAGTCAGATGAGATGCTGTTACTGAAAGTCTTCAGTGGGAATGTACAGATGTAAGGTTTCCATCACAAGAATGTTTGATCAGTTTTATAAACCTTTTTAATTAAAATAGGTTTAAAACATCATCGGTGAGAACTGAGATATTCATTGTTGCATTAGTGCTGGAATGACAGAAAATGTGGTGAGACGAGTCAATAAACTCCCAGAAATAAGAGCTTGCAGAGCAGAATCATTATCAAGCCTGTTGGGGCCACAATGAGGGGCAGCGCTCCCAGTTTGGAGCTGGAGCAGGAGCAGGAGCACCAGCAGCAGCAGCAGCAGCAATGCACTCTGGACAATGTTACAAAAGCAGTTGCTAAATTCACAGTCCTTCAGAAATAAGTTTTTTTTTCTTTCTTTGTTTGTTTGTTTTAAGCGCCCACTCTTTCAGGCCTCCAAAAAAAGACCACTATCACCCTCCTTGGTGTCCAACTGTTTTGTTCTGCACCAACTTCACTGATCCCCATATTGCTGACAACACTACACATGCACAACAATTTTAGTCCAGCTGTACAACTCTTGACCCCTTCACACAATTACAGGTCTCCAGCGGTCAGCTTCAATGCTGTTAACGCTGCTGGACCCATAGGGTCCGGAGGCAACATCATCCAGGTATGCTCCAACCATGCGAGTACTGCTCGGACCAGAGCCATCAATCTGGGTGGAGGAATAGTACAGGCCCTGGTCATTCATCTCCTTACGACCAAGGTTTGCAGCGATGGTTGGAGGAAGGTGGACATCACTTTCATCTGGCTCATCTACCTGCGACTTGTAGGAGAATAGGATCTTGGGCTCTGAACTGCAGAGATGAGGGAAAAGGTAAGCTTTTATTTGTACAGACTGAAAACTGTCAACTCCTGCAAATAAATCAAGCATCTAAACTGATGTAAGAGAAAACCACTTCGTGGTCATATCTATAGGCTACATTTCCTGAATCCTGTCTGACATAAGTCCTCAATACAAACATAATTACAAAGACTAAAACTAACACTGAAACAAACAAAATAAATAAAACAAACTAAAATATTACATTTTCAAACAAAAAAAGCTAAACTGAAATTAGCAAATTCACCTGGAAACTAAACCAAAAGCAAAGCTGAATTTAAAAAACAAGGAAGTAGAAAAAATCAAAACTAATAAGAAAAAAAACCCAAATGTATAATAAGTGCTGATTACACTCTTATTCTCTACATCTCATGTGACTACATACCCAAAGAAGCCTTTGAGGAATGTGACATAAATGAGCGGAGCGAAGGCAGAGAAGTACAGGAACGTTGTGACATCCACACAGCTGGTTCACAAGAGAAAGAGCAAACCATCTCAGTAAGCTTATTCAGCTCTCAGCTTCACAAAAAGCATAACCAACAGATTGCTGCCTGACTATTATGTTCAGATTCGCCCGTATAAACTCCACTGAACTTTGGTGGACCCAGCAAAACAGTGAGTCATCCCAGTGGGTGCAACTCAGCCAACAAAATTAAAATACTAAGAGGTTTTAAAACAGGCAGCCAGCTCCATATCAAGGGCATTTTCTAATAGGCTTACAAAGCATTAGAGCCACAGCTGCTCTGAATGCAGCTATTGTTTCTTCTTAGAAGCATAAAATTAAATATGAGGCTTATTTTACTTATTTTAATCACCAAAAAAAAAATCTAAATTGGCTTTATAGCTATATAATGTATTTTTGATGTAATATAAGCAAATATGCTTCAGAATACTGACCATAGTCCCTCTATGACTTCAGCACACAACAGAGCACTGCCGAGGCCCTGAACGAGGTTCAGCAATGACAGGATGGCAGCATAGACGTAGAAACTCCTCTTAGCTGGAGAAAGGAAGCCAAACAGAGATCAATCAGGGCTTTGCAGGTAAATTTAATATGTTAAATACCAAGTTTGGCTTTAACGATATTTGAGTAAGAAAAGTGTCCCCCCCACCCCTCTCTTTCAGTCTTTATAGTCTGTTAATTTTCACTTGATGAAAAAACAAAAAACAAAACCAGTGGGACATGCGAAAGTTTGACTATAATTAAGATACTTTTACTGCCCTTTAT
Source organism: Rhamphochromis longiceps (assembly GCF_057381845.1). Taxonomy (NCBI): domain Eukaryota; kingdom Metazoa; phylum Chordata; class Actinopteri; order Cichliformes; family Cichlidae; genus Rhamphochromis; species Rhamphochromis longiceps. Next base: position 16,272,410 of record NC_140561.1, read on the forward strand.
GTCAGGAAACTTGAGCCATCAAAATGATCTATGCTCTCTCGTTGCCGCCCCCTACTGGCCTCTACTGTGGATAATGACTCACTATAAATAAGACCCTTTATGGAACTTCGCTGATAAATCCCCCAACTACTCTAACTATATAGCAAAGGTCAACAACAATGGCTCTTCTGATCAACTGTGTGAGGATGTGAAAATGAAGACAATGACACAAACGCAGCAGGGGAAATACAACTGCGTGAGGTAAGTATAGATGTGGTTTTAAAAAGTTAACTCTAAAAGACAAGACACGACTTTATGTGGCCAATTAGGTCAAAAATACTTCTGCTATTGAAAAACTGTAACATTTTTTTTTTATCATATCAAAAGTTAGGAGCAATTCTACTTCTCCAATCTTAACTTTGTTGTTTAATGCAATTTAACTTTTAACTCACATGGCAGAGATATCCTTTCTCTTATTGGAGTTTTTGGTAAGATCACAATCAAAGAGTACACCTATTTAAAAAAAGACAAATATGAGATAACAGGCTGATCATTTATGGTAAAGGATCTTTTTGCTCATGCTGCCATTATAATGGAGTTACTGACCAGAAAGAAAAAGCAGGAGCTTGCCAGCCAGAAGTGCCGGCCCCCGTGACCATAGATGTTGAAGTCCTCCGCTGACAGATGACTGTCAGGATACAGTATCTCTAGCGTGCCCTGAGACAATGTATTATTCAGTTCATCTGCATGCAGAATTTCCTGCCACAATATGTCATGATAGTAATCATTTGAAACTATATTTAACCTCCCATCTGCCATTACCTGTGTGACTGAGTACGCCAGAGCCAACACAGCAGTAATAGCCAGCACACGCTTTATGCTGGATTTGCTCTCCAGGTGGCCTAATGAACAGAGGAAGAATCATGCTTAACAGGAAAACAGCTGCATTAAATTAATTGCACTTAGCACTGAAAAGAAAATTAAAAAAAAAAACAAAAAAACATATTAAACATATTTGTCATGTAAAAAGCTAGAAACATTACACATCTAAAAATAAAATGTATGGTAAATGAGAACTGAAACCAACATGACAAACTCACCAAAAGCCAGTCCCAAGATGATGACGCTGAGCTCAATAGCCAGCAAGAAAAAACGAGTGATTTCCCAGAGCACCTAAAGAGAAAAGAAATCTTTAGGAGGAATTCCTGTTGTTAAGGAGATCAGCTGTGTATTAACACGTGTTAAGTCGAAGTGCATAACTTTAAAGGTCAGCAGACACACCATTATGTTATATATTCATTCATTCTTTTTTGGTAAATTTAATAGTTTAGCCCTGATAATGTGCAATGGAAATAACAGGTCCATCTCTCTAAGCTCCATAGTGATCTGCCTGGTATGTGTGGAATGAAGCTACGCCTTTTCTTTTAAACATGAAAGGTCAAAAACTTTTTTGGACACTTAATAAAAAGATATCTCTTGCAGGATATTGTCCCTGTCATTTTAGTACAAGTCAAATATTTATACTGACAGAAACCCAGACTGTTTTGTACACAAGAGACTTAGAAAAGGCATACATTTCAGTCTCTTATAAGCCTATAATTAAAAGACGTTTTAACAAATTCCAGGTATGCTCCCATTTGTACATTGCAGTACCATTAGGAATGGGAAGACACATATTAAATTGAAACAGTAGATAATAACTTGAAATTCAGCTCTGTTTTACACCTTTTTCTGAAAACAAACTGACACCGTAACAGACTCGATCGTTTTGGGCGTGGCGTGGCTACGACCAAACGGGTGTCATTTCTATCACAGATTATAATTTTACTTTAAATTACAACTTGTAGCCATAAACCTGTAAAGTTTTACTTGTGGATCATGCACTTGCTTACTTTGTCTACAATGGTGGCAGCACTGGATGCACTGACAGTCATGGACACTATAGCCCGGGTAATTCCAACTGCTGCAACAACAAAAACCTAAGAACCACAGCACACAACACGTTAGACTACATGATATAGTCTGTCAACATAACATGGTCATAATAAAAATCATATACTGGTGGAAAATTAGGCCAAAGTACAGCTGATAACAATCCTGTACTCAACAACACTATTGACAACAGTTCCTTTATTGCTTTGCCAGGCTGAGGTAAGGTGTATTAATATACGGTTTGACAAATAGATCAATCTTTTACATCTTAAATGCTTTGGTATACCAGTTCAAAGAGGAAAAAGCACATCCACTGATTGTACAGTTTGTGTCCTACCAGCAAGTAAAAAGTGACGAAGATGGGGCTAGAGGTGAGGCGGATCTTTGCCCTGGCTGAGGGCAGCTTCCACATCAGGAATACAAAGAAGGCCACATTAGGCACGAGCAATAAAATGTCCCAGAACCGCACCCTGAAGCAGACAGGTGAATGTGAAGGGTAAATGAAGGGATTAAGTCCTTCAGCAAAGAGTGCGTATCTATAAACATTTTTGATAATCTGGTAAATTTCTACTTTGAACAGTCTCTGTTTTGCACTTATAGTAACAGTAGTTTCAACAGTAATTTTGCACAATCAACTGATTACCTGGATTCTCCAATGTCCTCATACAGAACTTGTAGGCATTTGTGAGGCTTGGTGATGTTGTTTTGGGTATCAGGTTGCCAGGTCGAGAATGCTGTTGTGTTTCCCAGTGGCGTAGGTGAAACACTGCCATTGTCCTGAGAAAAACTAACCACAGTAGTCACTGTGGCTAGCATGGTGTCAGAGCCTGAGGGAAGACATATCTGATTAAGTCAAATAATATTTTAAACACGGTTAGTCATTTTGAAATATGTAAGAACTTTACTGTAGGGGTGCTGCAGGTACTGAAGGGGTCTGCTTTAGCTACATACAAGATTGCTGTATCCTCCTTTAAAGAATTTATAGTTGGTCTTCTAGATAAAGCTATATACACGGGAACACTTATTTAAAAAGTAGTGCAGTCGATGCATCAAGAAATCACAGCTCATGTACTTGAACGTTACATGATGAGAAACTCGACATGCAGTGTTCAGTGCCAAGCAGTAACACTAATCTCGTTAACATTTACTTGACGCCTACTCAACAACTGGACAAGAGACAAGTTACAGTAGCCTTCCAAACTTGTCCACAGCTTACAAAAATACCAGGGGCTAAGACTAACATACGTACATTTTTTGCTAGAGTCAGCTAAAGTTGAAAATGGGCAGGAATCATGTCGCTGCAGGACTTCTGCGTATTATTTATCGGAATACTTTCAGTTAGGGAAGGGGAATTTCAGACGTTAGCTAAGCCGCTAAGCTCGTTAGCTCCCGTCGGAATTTGTGTTGTTTATTAAACGAAACTACTCGCTCATTCCTCAGAAACAAATTCGTCAATGACGATAGTACTCATGGTACATGCGGCTTGTTTATGTAACATAAAGTACCAGAGATTAAAAGCCGATGGACTAGCGTTAGCAACAAAACAAACTGGTGGCAGTGTACTGACGCCGACACAGCGTGGAGCATGAAATAGTAAATATTAGCATCTTACCTTTTCAGAAGACTCGGAATTAAGGATATAACTGCTGTAAAATATATTATTCAATAATGTAATTCAAGCACATGTGTTGTCATACACATAGTAATCGACCGACACACTGGTCTCCAACAGGGGACATAGCTATGCCAGATACTTTCGTTAACAAATTTCCCGTCGGGTCAGCTGACACTCTCACCCACCAAACAGAATGAGCAAGTCTCGCGAGATGTCATACTTATTAATGAAATGGATGTGGTAGTAGGGAGGTTTTGTTTACTTAATACTTAAGCAAGTAAAACACAAAGCACAAAAGACTGATCTCTCACAAATATGTAAAATAGCGTGTATGGTTGTGAAGACTAATTGTATAATGATAATATATTATGAAACAGAGGCCCTGGGGATTTTGTAAGGAGTTTATTTATCAGTTAAAGTAGAAAAACATCTTTAAAATTACATCTTTATTTTAAAGTGTTCTTCCTTGTTTACATTATATTAGGAGTGCATTATGCTGGAGTAATAAAAAAAATATTTATCCACATTCCCCTCTGAACTCTGCATGTCTGCGCTAGTCTTTCAGTCATTCAGCAAGTATTTCACTCATATTAACAACTTTATGTTGATGCCAAATTGAGAAGCATCCCTCCGTCATTATGTAAAGCCTCTAGTACAAGGCAAAACTGTTTTATTGTACAAGTCTTAACTTAAATTATTTACTATTTTTTTCTATGCACAGTTTGTTAAATTGTGGTTACAATTATGAATAAATTGTGACACGGCCTTTTGGGTGACCTGACATCATCCTGTAGGCCAGGTGCACTGGTTCAGTTAAGTTAGCTTTAAATGTATAAATGTGAGTCTTTCCACTGGTAGGGCTAACATTGTAGAAGCTCAGCCTGTGGGTCTTGAAGCTCAGCTTGATCTCAAGTCTGCGTGACACTGTGGTCCTCTTCAAAGGCACACTGTGACTTTGCTCGAAGGCAGTCAGAAGGTTGTTGAACCACATCAGACACCAAGAGCTTCGACTGCTTTCCAGAGCAGATGGCACCCCGCTGCGTTCTAGTTTCCCACTGTAGCACACGCCAATGATCCAAGGTGACCCCTCCAGCTCCACCTCCCAGCAATGATCACCTTCAGAGAAGCTTTGGTTGCTGAGGACCTGGAAGAAGCTGGCGAACCTCTTAGGAGAGGACGGGTAGTTTTGTTTGGCAGCACTAAATGTGGCCGTTTTCAAGTCCTCTGAGAGAACAAGGTTAGGGTGGACTGTTTCTGGATCAAAGGTGATCTCAGAAGGGTTGAGGGTGTTTCGAAGAGAGCGCTGAATCTCTCCGAGTCTTTCCCTCAGCTCAGCATTCATGTCTTCCACCTTGGGACAAGCCTGTGCAAGGTTGACTTTTACCTTAACAAGCTCTTCCTCTTCTCCCACTTGTTTTGAAATCAAATCTGCAATTTGTGGTTGCAAACGTTGGAGCTCTTCACTAAATGTTGCCCCATCGTCTTCTTTCAAAAGGGATTCAGCTGTTTGCAAAGCCTGCCTCAGCTGCTCGGTCAGCTCAGAGGCCTGACTGACCCGAGAGCATATGATGGCCTCAGGTAGACCTAACTGTTCTTCAATCATCTGTGTCACTCCCTCGATGTAGTTCTGCGACAGCTCCTTTATCTTCTCTAACAGGCCGGATGCTTTCTCTCTCAGCCGACCACTAGCAGTGGTCACCTCTAACTCCAACTCCTTTTCTTTCTTAAGGATACCCTCTGCCATCTCTAACTTGACGTTCAGCTCAGTCACTTGCGACGCCAGTTTAAACTTTGGTTCATCCAGTTCCATTTTGCCTCTGCCACCACCTTTTTCCTGATCCATTGAAAAGGGATGCTCTGTGGATCCAGACCCAATTCGAAACCCATCCTTTGCTTTGCATTCTTCGCTCTCCTCTTGGAGCTCTCCAGCTTTTTCTTGCACTTGGTGATATTTGGCTTCAGATTCCTCTGTCATAGAGCTATGATCGCTCTCGACTGTTACATAGCTGCCATCAGCAGGGTTTCCAGGGGGGAGGACTTTCCCAGCAGTGGCTTTGTAGGTTTCTACAATACTACGCATTTTGAAGTTCTTCACGAGGGCATCGGATCCCTGGTACTCAGAATGACACTCGGGGCAGTTGTGATGGTCAAGGCCTTCTGCCATGGTCTCAAGACAGGCAAAGCAGTAGAAATGACCGCAAGGAAGAGAAACTGGGTCAGAGAATAGTTGCAGGCAAATGGGACATGTAAGCTCCAAAGCCAAAGCCTCTTCATTCTCACTCTCAGACATGATGACAGGTGCTGGAAAAAAAGACAACCTGGGGTAAACATTTGCAATGGTAAGTAATTCACAATACACAATTAATGTAATTAAAAAGGGCTTCCATTCTACACTAATTATTATGAATGAATGCATATATGACTACATGTATGAATCACAGATCAATTTTCAATACTTTTTACTATGTAAAAGTATTGATTTTACATATGCAAGTTAAAACAACAATGGGAAAGAAATATACATTATTATAAGAGATTCTGGAGTAGCACTGCATATCTCTGAAGGCACCATTAATGATGATTGGCATTACAGATGATTCGGAACAATATATGCTGCCAGAAAGAAGGCGTGCTGATGTCAGCAAGGCATTGCCATGACACTTTGTGCGTGTATTACAGCAGTATGTTACTAAACTGGTTTGGCAGCGGTCCAGACCTAATGCAAACACAGTAGAAAGAAAGAAAAAAATGCTGACAGCGATTAAATACCAAGCTCTTTAGCTTCTGTCTTCTTAATGACCAAACTGCAAACCAACCAAGTTTTACATTTGTTTGTTTTGTTTGAGCATCGAAATGAAGTGTATTTCACCTGGCAGAGGAGAAAAACAACTATTACAACAAAACACAGGGGAAAGGACACCAGTGAGGACTTGCTGATGTGGGTAGACGTAATTTACAGAACTTTGGCCATGACCTCGACAGTATTGATAGATTTACAGTTAGAATCACTATCAGAAAAATATATGTGCAACCGTAACATTGATTTGCAGCTCTGTTACTTCTATCCCGGCTACGTTTTTGTCATTATCTAATAACAAATATTTATTTTCTCGGCTTCCAAAAGGTTTAATCTGGTTTAATTTTCATGGTCTGGGGGTTGGATGCATAATGTATTTGAGCGATATCGACTTCTTTTCTAGATAGGGTTGATAAGCTGAAAACAGCAAACACATTATGGAAACAGACGGACAAACCACGGTTTTTTGTTTGGTTTTTTTAGTTTTCTGAAATGCATTACAATAAAAATGATAATTAGATATTTTCCCATAACTGGTAACGTCTACATTGTTCCCCGTGTCTCACATATTTTCTTGCAGTAGTAAAATCCGGAAGTTACACCAGTGACTAAGCACAACAACTGAAGAGTTGTAGTGCATTGAAAACAAAACAAGACCATATGTCAGCATCGTCACAGGATGCCTTTCACATGATACCTGCTGTAAATGAAAACTTGCAGTCATGGCCATAAAAGGGGAAACGGAAAGATCTACGAGTAACTGGTAAGAAGACTGTTAACCTGTTGGTTAAGTTTCGCTTTCCTGAGAACAGGACGCACACAAGCGGAATCCAAAGGTCACTTTCCTTCACATGTACGATGAACGTTTTCCTGCTAGGGTGGGAACAAAAGATGAGCTCACTTAATTCGGCTTTGTTTTCTTATTAAATCGCACATTGCACGATTGCTCTTCAAAAGCCTCTCAAGCCCCAAATTTCTGGGGCATCGTGTAAAGCGTAAACACTTATTTAGAAACATTTAATTAGTATTATTATTATTTTAAAACATACCATCCAGCTTTAAAGACTTACCTGAAGGAACCGTAATTTTTTGTGTTGCTTCTTCCGTGTCAGGTGCGTCAACAAAACGCCCTGCGCAGAGGTCCGCTGTAACCCTGGTAGCCTTCAGCAAACACTGACGCCGTCACCTACCCACGTGGAGCTAATAAAACTGCAGCTACCAATGGAATTTGTTAGCTCTTTATTCGATTACTTTGTATTGCATTTTATTGTATTACAGATGTTAATGCACATTTTAAAAAAAATCCCACCTGGCAATTTAACCTCACTCTTGCAATAATTAATCTTTTAAACTGAAGTCAAGCATATCATTAAAAACAAATGACGACATGCGTATTTCTGCATACTTGGTCTAAACAGTAACAGCCGTATCCTCAGCTTCAATGCATTGCCACACAGTTTGAGGACAAAAGATGTGCAAGAAAATACAAAAAAAATAAACACAACAGTGTCATCACAAAGTGGAACAGCTGCCTGCTCAACTGAAATGTAATTCGCTGTAGGTCTGAGGCACTCTCACTCATGTAGTGTACAAACTGTAATCTGCTTGCTTACTTTATATTTAGACTTGACAAAGTGGTAGTATTCTATTACAGCTTTCCATTCAAGGGGGTTTGCATTCACCCGTGTCAACTTTAACTTAAAAACACTCCATTAACAGTCACTGCAGATCAGGGAATACCTCACGAGCTACATCCAAATGAATGGAAACCACCTCTAAAGTAAAGCATTTTAAACATGTGTTGAATATATATTTGGTTTCTGAGCACATGTAGCTGCAATCTACACCCAAACACTCAAATCCATAAGACATTTTCAGCAGCACACAGTCATAAATTCTCTACAATCTTCTTAGAATAAAGGACAACACATTTAATTTAATGTTTTGGAGGGTTTAGGCATCACACATCTAATAAAGTTCAGTTTTATATCTGTACAGGTTCATAGCTGATGTCTGAGTTGTTGGGCCAATAGCTAAATATTATATTCTTGTGCTGCTGTAACACTGGTACACAGTAACAACAAGTTCAAAACAGTTCAAGGCATATGTTTTCCTGTTGTGGCATATTGATTGTAGTATAATACACAAACAGCAAAATATAACAGACACAGTCAGCAGTGCATTGATTGGGCTCCGCCTTTGAGTGCAGCAGAAGAAGAGAGAGCGGTCTCTTTATGTTTCAGTTTATTCAGTGGCTCATACACAGGCACTCCAGTTAACAAAGGCAACAGTCACTCAAGCCGGGAAAAACCTGGGAATATATGTGCTTGCCTTAGCTTGTGTATGTTTTGTGTGCGGGTTTGGCACTGCGTGTCTACAGTAGTGCATCCAGGTCCAGCTCTGGTAGAGGCTCCTTCCAATAGGAAAAACTACTGTAGTCAGGACAGTCAAGAACAGAGGATGTTCTGCCCTCAGCAGAAAGCAAAGGGAAGAAATGCTCCACCAACTCACTGAGGTGGCTGTACCTGCAAAACATGAAGGATTATAAAAACACAAATGAGAACACCATTAATATTTATATATGGAAGGTGAGGGGTCTAAAAAAAAAATGTCCACATTAAAGATTACAGGCATGTTCTGAAAGCTGTGCTCCTGCGTGGAGAATTATCGTGTTAGTCATTTAAACTTCAATTATAGGTTTAAAAAAATATATAACATCTTAAATTGTTGATATTTCTTTTTTTTTTTTTTTAAACAAGAGTGCTTAAAATCAGCTGTAATGTAAAATCAGATGTGTACTCCTTGTCATAAGCCAGAGAAATATCATCAGATGCATCATAACTCTAGTTCTTAAGCAGTCCATGGAAGAAGAGAGTATGTACTGAGAAAACTATCACACCGAAAGAGCAAAAAAATTGAAAAATAATTTAAGAAATGCCAAAGGATTTTTAACCACTGGACATCAATCCACAGATGGGTTATAACAACAAACCCAGATCACTGCTATACACAGATGTTTGGTTTTATTTACTTTTTAGCCTGTATTTTTTGTATTTTTAGCCTTGTTCTTTTTAGTTTAAGCTCCTCATCCCCTAAAGAGCATAAACTATGCTTTTTAACTATTGCTTGATTTGTATGGTCTAATAAAACATGTGTAAAGTGTCCTATATCTACACATTTTGTTTCCCTTTTAAAAAGAAAACAGTATTGCTTTTCAGCAATGTAATTTCCCATCACTTGTCTCCTGCATACTTACGAAGACTTGTTGCCTTTAGTCTTCTCCTGGATGAGCTCTCCTTTTGGGTTGACGGTAAATATCCTGGTTTCAGGCACTCCAACCTGCTTATAGGCATATGCATCCTGTAAAAGTCCAGGCAGCAACAGACAGGAGTTTAAGGTTAATCTTCTCTTAACCTCTGCAGCATTTATGTGCCCCAAACTGTGCCATTGGAGCACAAATCAATAATTATAAATCATTATCCAATGTTTTATTCATTTCCACAAGCAACACTTTATTACTATATTTCTCATAATTTAACTCTACATGTGTTGCAATGATATATAAACACAGTCTTGTGCCAGGGGTTAAAATAACTGCCAGACAAACAGCTTAATACCTGGGAAACTTCAAATAAATGGAAAACTTCAAATACACTTGATGGTTCGATGCACAGCTGTGGTAAAAGCAGCCCCGTAGCATTGCTTACATTAGTCCTGTTGCCGAAAGCTGCGTAGAAAGGCTGTCTGTGTGGGCTGAACAAGTCCCTGATGTCACCGAGGCAGGCGACTTTAAAGACCTCCGGCTTCTTCTCAATCACCTCTCTGCACACATGGTTTACAGTTAACTCATTCACTGCCAGCCATTGGCAGTGAATGAGTTAAACCCATTGACTCATTCACTGCAATTGACGGCTATAGACGTCAATGGCAGTGAATGAGTTAAAATACACATCCGTTCAACTGATTGTCCCTTTCGTACATTTTTTGTCTTTGGCAATAGCTGAGCATTGGCAATTTGGCCACTAGGGGTCAGCAGTACATTAAAATACAATTTTATTTTCATTTTTAAACAGCTTCATGCTACATCTCTTTTCTGTTTAACAGTTCAGTACGAATATGTGGTACCTGTGCAGTGCTGAAAAAAGGCTGCTGGGAGCCAGCAGTACGGGGCCCTTGGGCAGGACGGTACCTTTGTCATTGACCCACTGCAGATAGTCTTTGGTAATAGCAGCCATACCTATAGCTCGTGCTGAACAATACAGGAACTTGTAGCCATTTCTGCAAAGAAAGCGACAGTGATATTAATTTTTCACTTGAATGTGGGAACAATTTATCTACAGTGGTTAAAAATGTATTAGACTACAAGGCAATGTAAGGTTCATGTCACAGCTGCCCTATATTAACCTTATTGGTAATCTCCAAAATTATTTTTGTACGTTTCTGTAATGTTTAAACTACAGGTACGATATTAAATATCATAATATTCAATTTAACATACTCGTGTATTTTGTGATAGAGTTTGGCGATGCCTTTGTGCGTCCAGTCTTTTCCAAACTGAGGTAGGATATGACCGAGAGCGTCAGACCTGCAGGAGACCAAAAGAGAAGACTCAAAATGCAAAAGAATGAGGCTGATTAAAAAAAGAAAAACAGACAGATGGAGTCTGCTGTAAATCTTTCTGGGGAATAGTGTATATTAATTTGTGCCCATAGCTGTTTGTTAATCTAAGACACTATAATTTTGCATGAAATCGTGTTTGTTCTTACTTGGTGATGGTGCCGTCTATGTCAGATATGATCACACGATCGTCCCAGTTCCACAGGTAGATAGCAGCCTCACAGCGACAGGTGCCCTGGTATTGTGTGGTCACACTGAACACCACCTTGTTAGCTCCTTCATGCAAGTTTAAATGCTCCTGGGTATGGGGAGGACAGTTAAATACATCCTAACATAAACTGATTGTGATACATAAGAATTTATCGAGGTGCATGAACATTTGTGCAAATTTATCTCCTACTATTTGTTTAGACGTCAGACGTAATGATTTGCGGTACATCTGGCTGATAGACTGAGCCGTGTTGAGGGTTTCTGTTGAAAGACTGGAAGAAATGACAGCTGTTCGCCCAAGGCCCGCTGCCTCATCACTGTCCACATCATCCAATGTCGCTCTGAAGAAACAATATTAAAATGTCGTGTCTAATTTGTTTGGCAATGGACTGTTTGCGAAGAGTTGGAGGCTGTTTTACAGACAACGACCCTTTGACTGCTTTGAGTCTATAAAAATGTTAAAAACTAGAGAACATGTACTGAAGCTTTGGATAGCTGTCAGCCACATTTAACATTTAACAACACAAAGAAAAAGCACTCGTCTTGTTGCTACAGTTTATAGATAGTTCTTTTAAAATTTGTGACTTGAGAATAAAATCTGATACTAGAAAGAGAAGGCCACAGAAGACAAAAACATTTTTTATGCCTAGCACAACAAAGACAACTCTGGAAGATATTTTTGCAACAATGATAGTTACTGTAATTAAAGGTGTCTTACTTTACTGTGGAAGAAACACTTGCCAGTGGCTCCTCTCGCTCCTCCTTTGAGTTTTTCTGCTGGGAAAAACAAAACAAACCAACCAACATTGGCATCATTTTATCCGAGCTGATGTTGGCTGAAAAGGCTGCGTCCTCACAAGATATTATGTTTAATTTCTGCAGGTCCAGTGTGTTTTCTTCTGGGTACACTGTCAAAACCTAATAAATAACGACTGTGATGAGTTCCTGAGCATCTACCTGGCTGCTGTCCATGTCTCTCCTTCTCCAGGAAAACCACCAGCGTCCAGATTTTTTGGGCATCTTGTCTTTCACCAGTCGCTCTATTGTACTCTATGGGGAAAAAAAGACAACAAATATATTCCCCCTGTTGTGATTATCTTTTTATAAATAAAATATAAAAATTGTACCAGAATATAAAGGAAGCTTCTTTAGGTAACATTTTTGTGGTTTAGTTTTAATACAATAAAATACCTTTGGTAGGTTTTTCTGAAAGGACATCATTGACAAAACCATTGGAGCAGCCACTGCCCAGTTGTAATAGCTGTGAGAAAAGAAAGAAAAACAGCTGATGAAGAGTCATGGATATAAACCTGTTGGAGTAATAACATAGTGGTGACTTTAGAAATACAGTGGGGCAAAAAAGTATTTAGTCAGCCACCGATTGTGCAAGTTCCCCCACCTAAAATGATGACAGAGGTCAGTAATTTGCACCAGAGGTACACTTCAACTGTGAGAGACAGAATGTGAAAAAAAAAAAAATCCATGAATCCACATGGTAGGATTTTTAAAGAATTTATTCGTAAATCAGGGTGGAAAATAAGTATTTGGTCAATAACAAAAATACAACTCAATACTTTGTAACATAACCTTTGTTGGCAATAACAGAGGTCAAACGTTTACTATAGGTCTTTACCAGGTTTGCACACACAGTAGCTGGTATTTTGGCCCATTCCTCCATGCAGATCTTCTCGAGAGCAGTGATGTTTTGGGGCTGTCGCCGAGCAACACGGACTTTCAACTCCCGCCACAGATTTTCTATGGGGTTGAGGTCTGGAGACTGGCTAGGCCACTCCAGGACTTTCAAATGCTTCTTACGGAGCCACTCCTTTGTTGCCCGGGCGGTGTGTTTTGGATCATTGTCATGTTGGAAGACCCAGCCTCGTTTCATCTTCAAAGTTCTCACTGATGGAAGGAGGTTTTGGCTCAAAATCTCACGATACATGGCCCCATTCATTCTGTCCTTAACACGGATCAGTCGTCCTGTCCCCTTGGCAGAAAAACAGCCCCATAGCATGATGTTTCCACCCCCATGCTTCACAGTAGGTATGGTGTTCTTGGGATGCAACTCAGTATTCTTCTTCCTCCAAACACGACGAGTTGAGTTTATACCAAAAAGTTCTACTTTGGTTTCATCTGACCACATGACATTCTCCCAATCCTCTGCTGTATCATCCATGTGCTCTCTGGCAAACTTCAGACGGGCCTGGACATGCACTGGCTTCAGCAGCGGAACACGTCTGGCACTGCGGGATTTGATTCCCTGCCGTTGTAGTGTGTTACTGATGGTGACCTTTGTTACTTTGGTCCCAGCTCTCTGCAGGTCATTCACCAGGTCCCCCCGTGTGGTTCTGGGATCTTTGCTCACCGTTCTCATGATCATTTTGACCCCACGGGATGAGATCTTGCGTGGAGCCCCAGATCGAGGGAGATTATCAGTGGTCTTGTATGTCTTCCATTTTCTGATGATTGCTCCCACAGTTGATTTTTTCACACCAAGCTGCTTGCCTAGGGTTAGGGTTAGGGTTCACTCTTCCCAGTCTGGTGCAGGTCTACAATACTTTTTCTGGTGTCCTTCGAAAGCTCTTTGGTCTTGGCCATGGCGGCGTTTGGAGTCTGACTGTTTGAGGCTGTGGACAGGTGTCTTTTATACAGATGATGAGTTCAAACAGGTGCCATTCATACAGGTAACGAGTGGGGGACAGAAAAGCTTCTTACAGAAGACGTTACAGGTCTGTGAGAGCCAGAGATTTTCCTTGTTTGAGGTGACCAAATACTTATTTTCCACCCTGATTTACGAATAAATTCTTTACAAATCCTACCATGTGGATTCATGGATTTTTTTTTTCCACATTCTGTCTCTCACAGTTGAAGTGTACCTCTGGTGCAAATTACTGACCTCTGTCATCATTTTAAGTGGGGGAACTTGCACAATCGGTGGCTGACTAAATACTTTTTTGCCCCACTGTACATTATTATATACTTTTTAGAATCATACTTGGAGTTTATGCAGATGACAAGACTTGGATCCTCAATGATTCCTGGATTCTTGGCAAAATCCTGATATGTCACAAGGTGCTCCATAAACTTTTCTGAAGTAAGAAGGAATGCAGGAAATACTTTAACTTCAGCGGCAGACACTCTGCAGGCATCAGCAGCAGTTTAACCACACTCACCTTTCGTGATCTTGCTGGTGTTGCCTTCTCGTCCGCAAAGGGACATGCTGACGTCCATGTTGTAGGAGGTGTTATCTGACAGATACTCGGTGCCACTGTCCATTGCCCCACTACCCACTGACTGAGGCGACTGGCTTCCTGAACGGGAGCCCTGCTCTGCCCCGTTCTGAAACGCTCCCTCTCCCTCACTTCAGGAAACACAGGGATTTTAGGTAATTTAACTACACCTAATCAATACTCGAGCACAACTGCTGGATGATTGTATGTTCTTTCAATTTCAATTTCATTAGTTTATCATTTTCAATGATGAAGATTGGAACAGCGAGCTCAGTTAAAATAACTAAGTAACCTTAATGTGACATCTCACCTTTTGGGGAAATAACGTGCGGCCACCTCCGGGTCCAGCGTGGTCAGATCATCCAGGTAAATATCTGTTGGTCCTAGGTGGTGATTACGTTTACCTGTGACCAGTTGATACATTAACACTGATACACTGTAGACTGAGTACAAAATGAGGATGGAGTAATACCTAAAACAGCAGGAATGCTTAAAGAAAGGCTTCACCTTTTATCTTATCCTGTTGCTCTGCTTTAGAAGATGCTGCCGATGCTTCTGCAGCGGGCAGGCTGACCCCAGTATCTGTCGCTCCTGCTGACCCCTCACTCCCTCTGGGTTCACCGTTCTCTTCCCCTCCCTCAGAGAAAGGATCGATTCCACTGTCACCCTCATTCACAGGAGGGCTACTGCTGTAACTCTGCTCACTTTGGTCAGGTAACGCTCCCTGATGTTGTGCATTAGAGGATTTTGGATTACTTGGACTTGTTTCTAGGTCCGTGTGGTCTTTAATGAGTTGTTTTTGTGCATTGCTTGGTGTGGCCGCTTTGACCACACTACTTTCATTTTCAGGGCTAACTGGGCTAACAACAGTCAGTGTGCTACCTTTGTTAGTAAGGGAATCGGTGCATTTACTGACTGAATTAGAAGACAAGTCTCTGTTGGGCTCCTGTTCCATTGCAGCCTCAGAAGCATGAGGCATATCCATCGATAAGGCACAAGACTTGAAGACGTCACTGGAGGCAGACATGGAAATGTGAGTGTTTTCTTTGGATAAAGCAATGGTTTGCTTGTTGCGCCCGTCTAAATCGAGCGCGTGAGTCAGAGGTTGCGGTTTCACCACAGTGACCCTGCCCACAGTCCCACAGCTAATCACAGGATCGTAGCTCATGTCAAAGGAGTCTTGTCTTTTAATGGCGCGGAAATGAAAATTGTCGGAAGAAGAACCACCCTGTGAATCCACAGCCGTCTTCTCTGGTTGACACAGCTACGAGAGGGAGAGCAGGATAAGAAATATGACACAGGCAGTCAGTAATGACAACACAGGTACGCAGAAGATAGTACACTTTTGCATGTGTAAGCATATGCTGCCCTACCGTGGGAAAGCCTCCCCAGTTCCACTGCATCTGAGGACCAGCTGACTCTTGAGTTTTAACCATGAGTTCAGAGTCGCTCTTAGGAGAAGACGAGCGACTGAAGAACACACTGCAGCAAAGTACAAAGACAGAGGAGAAGGATCATAATTGCAGAGACAGAAAAAAGTGATGATATAACAAGCCACTGATGCAAACAAATGAATATGATTAGTAAGTTAATAGACTTGTCTCACTTTTCTGAAGGTGACTGCTCTCCATCTGAATGTGGATGAGTCTCTCTGGTCTGGGTGGCCCCAGGATCCTCATTTGCCTCCTCAGACAATGAATAGTACACCGATTTACTTGAAAACACACACACACACACACACACACACACACACACACACACACACACACACACACACACACACACACACACACACACACACACACACACTTAACATAAAATACTGTTTCATCTTAAACCATCATTACAGCTCCACTGTTGTTTTAGACAAATATTGGGCTACATTACTCCCTCGGGCCGCTTGCATTGACAGTTCTACTGAAATTCATCATCGCAGCTCTATGGAGTTTCCAGCTGCTTTGTGCTCATTATTTTGTTCTGGCAGGTTTGGTCCTGCACACAATGTTTAAAGATGGATGACACGTTTAAATTCCATATCAGGTTTAACAAAACATGCTAATGTCAAGCAACAATAAAACCTCCTTCAAGCATGCCGTCTTAAACCCACGATTAGAAACTTGCTACACAATGAATAATTGCATTTTTTTAACCTGTTTCGAGAGACAAAATAGAAACTACCAGATGCAGAATGAATCCATAGAGAAGAGAAGTGTTCAACAGTGATTTTGCCTCAAACAGTAAATTAACATTTAAGCTAATATGAGTCATCTTTCAGCTGAAGTTGGAGAAGTCTCTTTACCAAAAGAATCTCAAGGATTAACCTTTATAAGCCATAACCATAAGTTCTAACAGACTCAAATTTATATTTACAAAAAAAGGCATCTTAAAGAGTGAATTCTTCTGAAAGATATACCACATTTTATTTTATTTTTTTCTGATGACTTACCTGAGTTGCAATTTTGTGGCAAGCTCCTCTGAAGGAGTACAGTTTTGTTGAGCATGATCACTTTCTCTCTCATCCGATGAGGAGCTGACCTCTTCTTTGAGGTGAGATTCGGAGCGCATGCGTTTCCGCCGCCGTTTCTTCTTGCGGGAACAGGACCCGGTTAAGGAGGAGCCCTCAGTGGTCTCCTCCATTTCATCTAGGACCTCAAGAGGTATTGGCGAGGTGCACAGATGGGCTGGCACCTGAGACAGAAATAAATAAACAATCGAATAAACTTAAAATGAATATAAAAGACAGCAAACATAAAAAAAAAAAAACATAATTTGGCGGTCACCTCCATATTTTCATTTTCCTCCACAAAAAAAGCTTCTCCATTGTCACCCAGCTTCATGTGCAGATCCACAGATTCTCCATTTATCTCAATGTCCACCTATAGTCACAGTAAACAACGGGCTCATCACAGGGACAACAGGAAGTCAATCATGCTGAAATTGAAATGACACAAATATTCCAAAACACTAACAATTTTCTCCTTGGAGCGCAGCACGCCGAGCTTGCCGAAGCGGACGTGAAATGGGGAACACTGGAAAGACCCATCGGGCTGTCGCACTACGACGACATCAATCCCTCCTGTGAGGGTGGCGGGGTTGAGGCCGCGGTACAGCTCCTTTACCGTCACAAACACCGTCTCTGCTAGCTGGTTCACAATATTCATGGTTTGGGACTAACAAAAAGGAAAAAACAAAAAGGAAGAAGTGAGAACCAGGGAGACCATGTGTCACATCACACCAAAAAAATAAATAAAAAAGTGTCGACTCTGCAATTTGAATTGTCTGTGGTCTGCACTTTGACCCTTAATTCTTGTTTTGTTTAACATTTTCAGCAGCAAGTATAGCAGGCAAAAGCCAGTACAGTCATACGTCCTATAGGCATTAAAATAATTAAATGACAAAGATAAAATTCATATTCAACCTGTAATATATCATCCATATGCACATATGTTACATTGCTAGCTGATAAAAAACACGTAGTTAAATGTAAGTTAACTGTCGTAATTAACTGGGTAAAGTTTGCCAAGAAATGCCAAGGAGCGAAGACTGATTTTAGAGAAGCGACCGTCTGAGATGGGTTAAAAGGACACTTCCAAACAATTCCTATTCCATCATTCTTCAGTGTGAAAGATTATTCACAAGTGGAAAACAAAGAGAGTTGCCAGTCTTGCCAGAAGTGGGCATCCAAGGAAATCCCCCCAAAGGTCAGATCATGCAATGATCAGAGAAACTAAAAAAAAACCAATAGCTTCATTTTCATTTTCGCCACTTTCATTTCGGACTCTGCAGGGCTCTGTTAGCATGTTAAATATTAAGATTCATGACAGTACAGTTAGAAAAAGACTAAACAAGTATGAGTTGTTTGGAAGGGTTGCAAGAAGAAAGCCTCTTCTAGGCAAAAACAAACATGGCAGCACAAATTATGTTTGCAAAGTTGTATCTGAACAAGTGACAAAGCTTCTGGAACAATGTCCTTTGGACAGATTAGACCAAAGTGGAGATGTTTGCCTATAATGCACAGCACCATGTTTGGTGAAAACCAAACATAGCATATCAGCACAGACACCCTGACACCAACTGTCAACTGATTTTGGGCTTTCCTTGCAAACAGGATTTGGACACTTGGATTTGGATGACCATGAACTCCTCTGTGTACCAATATATTCCCATGTCAAATGAGCCCGAGCTCACCAAGAAATCTACAACAAAATGAAAAGAATCAATGGTGCAGTCAAAGCACAGAACTCAACCTGATGCTTAGGAGAGCGAAATTATTGCTGTAAAGAGGAGAGGGCCAAAACCTTTTCACAATGATGCGAGAAACTGATAAAGAACAGAAAATGATTACTTCAAGTCACTGGTACTAAACAGGGTTCAGTAAGCTACTGGATCATGGTGCATACGTAGCTTTACACACACTGCTTCTGCACTGCTGAATAAATAATGACACTGTGTTATATTTTATGTTTTGTTGTTGTTTATCTGAGGATGCATTTACCTCATTTTAAGCCCCAATAAAGACTTATATATTTCCCAAACCTTAGAACTGAAAGAGGGTTTACTTTCTTTTTATCATGACTGTAAGCAAATATCACGGTAACATTTCTATGTGTAGTCATGATGGTCACAAGTAAAAACCCATTATACGTGATTTAACAGGTTCTAACATATTTGAAAACAACAGGAAAGGAATCCAAACTTTGTCAAGATCTACTTAAACAGCTCTGACTTCGTTTCTGCCTCCATCAACATCGCTGTTTTGGGAAATTGGCTTCTGTGGGATCTGTAAACAGGACTTCTACCTGAATTGGTCTTACAAGCCCTAGTGATGTTAATACAGTACATCTTCAAAGAAAGACATCAAAGCCTGTTGACGTCTTTTTCCCCCTCGTTTTAATAGGTAATCCCTGAAGTGCCGTATTTGATCCTGTGGCAAAGTAATAACGTAATAAAACAAAGGGCAAAAGTCGCACTTGGGGAAAAAAAAACTAAAGAAAATGCCTAGAGTTATCTAAGTTAATACAGCTTGTGATGCTTTAAATGTTAACTTAAAGTAAGAGAAATGGTCGAGATGTGTGAGGATCCATCCATAATATTATCAAAAATCCCCCCAAACAGACTTTTTCTATGATTTTAACACTAAGAAGCGAAAAAATAACAGACAAAAAAATCAACAGAACACCTATTTATCATGTAGCAAACCGCTACACCTGTCTATTACCCATCTAAATTTCACATTATGCTAATCTCATGTCTTACCCACAGAGAAGGATGCAGACGGCCCCTCAACACCAGGCTGTGTTTCCCGGATCTCCTGTCTGCCATACGGCACCGCAAGAATCACTTTTCCAACAGCAGAAACTAAGAAACTTTGTTAAGACACTTTACCTCCATGTCCACCTGAGCAACCTGTCAGCTATGATCCCCCAGAGTGCTCGCCTTTCTCTTGAGGTCGCTAACCGCCCCACATTTGTCAGGCTACATTATTTTAACTGTGCAGCTACAAAAGTGTGAACAGTCGATTAGAACTAGCTAAGTGGAATCAGAACCTCCGCTTCTACCACTAATCATCAGCGATGACAGCAATCAAGTCCTCTCAGTTCTGAAGTTGAAAGCAAAAATATGGCAATCTGTGAGAGAGTCCCAGTATATTCACTCACACTATTGCTTCCTCTATCTTATACAATTTTCACAAGCGCACACTAAAACACACACACTGAATTCATACTTCCCCACTAGCTGTGCACATGACAGCCAGACCAGCACTTTCTAAAAGGGTCGGACAGGCTATTCACAGACGCGTGGCATAAAACCGCTCACGCGCGTGAACTGCTCGGCCACACAGTTTCTGGGAATGACCACAGCTCTCTGGCCCATCAGAGATGAGGGCACTCTCCAGCAGCCATGCTCTGACAGCACTGGAAAGCCCTTCACAATCCTAGCTCACTTTGGAAGAACTCAAGCAAACGACTTGCAAATCTGAATGGAAAACCCTGCCTGTTCTCCCTATGGAGGGAAAGAGGTAGGCCTAAGGGAAAAAAGATGACTCTCCACCGTATGAGAATGTGTTCTAATATGTGCTACGCCCATCTTTGCACATTTTGTTTTCTGGAGGGTAGGTTTTGTACAAGTTAATATCTCAAAACTGAAACTGCCATCACATAGTGAGGAAAAAGGTTAAAGGTGCTATACATGGGTCAAATACCTGATCTGCAATTCACAGTGCTTCTTATTCATTCATAAGCTTCCTATACTCATCCCTTAAGTGAAAGACTGTATATTTCAAAGAATCACTGTCGTTAATGCCTAATTACTGAGGAATAACTTACCTTTAAGTAAATGTCATCTATCATCACGACCACTGATTCCATTCACAGAAACTGTCATCAGTTCATAAAACCCCATGGTTAGTTTAATGTCTTAGTTTGTTTGTCCATCAGTCCAAAAATGCAGATTACTTACTTTAAAGTCAACAAATTCTCACACTTGCAAAACCACAGCCGTTCACAAATGATTTCATCAGTTTTCCATCAGTTTGTTCTTTCTTTTGCTTTTACTGACCTTTGCTACCTCTAAGGCGCAGACATCGAAGTTGCCTCACCCTATCGCACATTAGCCTAACACATGTGTCATCTTTTCTATTCAGCGTTGCATAAAAAAATGCTGTGAAAGATCCATTACGTCAGATTTTATGATTGCATAATATTAGCACCATCCGAGATTCGCTCAAATCAGTCACCCACGGGGAACATTAACATATTACGCAAATAGTTGAATGCTTTCGACCGCGAGTTACTTTTGTAAACCAACAAACGATTTTAAAGTTTGTATTACTGACTTGTGTATATATTTAGTTAGATGGAGGTACACCCCTAAGTCAAACAACTTCCGCAAAGGTGTCTGGTACAGTCCAGCCAATAGCCACTCAAACTATTGAGAAAACACGTTTCCTCACACTTCAAACGCGCTAAAAATAAAAGGACCTTACACGTACTCTTAGCCTTACTGTGAAGTACTTCACCCACCTTCACTTAACTTGACCGGGAATTTAGCGCTGAACCATCTTTAGGACTTATCTTGTGAAGCGATGTGTCTCAGTTTCACAGCACAAAACAGTTTTACAAACTCACTAAATAACTCTGCTCCACTGGCTGTTTGACATCTTCTTTGACAGCTACGTGTATTACAGAGGCTTCTTTCCTTCTCACTTCTTTAGAAGTAAGGTTTTAAAGGCAGTAGCTTACCCTTCGTGTTGCCTTTTAGATTGACAAGCCATCCATCCATCCTTCTTCCTGCACAAGTGCGCCTGCGCATGCACGACCCCAAGCCAACAAACAGCCAATGAGAAAGCTGGAAAAGAAAACATGACCCGCCTCCAATTTTGAATAGTAAACAAAGGCATCAGCGTTGGATGTATTCACTGGGGATTTCAGTTGTCAGTGTAATAATAAATGAACATTTATTGTATGTACAGTAATTTATCAAAGCGATGGAATCTGTAAATAGTCTTTTGTTATCTTGCTGCTTAATGGCAAACGTTGATTTTAGATATTGATTGACAAAAACTCGAAAATCAGTCTCACAAAGTGTCAAAGCCTTGGAAACTGCACAAATTTTGACCCGAATCCATTATGAAATGTTACGTTTATATAGTTAGTGATAATAAATCATCTGAGCAGTTGCAGGAAAAGGTCTAAAGCTATGTAGCCTAAATACTTCTCTTAAGGTTCACATAACTGCTACTTTCCTGAAGTTAAGGACCTGAAAAGTACAGGATTGAAAAGATTATGCCGGTAATATGTTTATATATATATATATATAGATAGATAGATATACATATTTTTAAGCATATGCTGGGGATAATTTCCAACCCTCTACCGATAAGCAGCTAAGAAAAAGGACAGATGACTGTTTCAAAAGTTATATTTTAAGATAAACTACAATTAATTAATTAACTTTAATGTTTGTTATTGACATCTTCATAAATGTACAATGTGAATCAACACAATTCATACGTGGCTTTTTAACATTTCAGAGATCATGACTAGACTGGTCCAGCAGAGGACATCGATGGACCTGCACTGAGATTCATTAACCTGCCTCACTTTGCCTGAAATCATTCATATCTTCAAGCTTTACAATGATCAGTCTGTAATTTTTATCCTAAATACAGAAGTTAATACCTTATATACACAGATTAAAACTTAAAAGATTACAAAAACAAATGAAAGTAGATTATGTTATGTTGATAAATTCCCCAAAGTAGATAATACATGTAAATGCAGAATATTGTTATTTTAGTAACACTTGGTAGCACTACCCTACTAAGCCCCTTTTTGTATTATATTCCACTTTTTAAATAGCATTCTATTGTATTATATTTTGATTATTACTTTAATTTACTTTGGTTTTCTGAGCCCTTTAATTTTGTGTAATTTATAGATTATTGAACTATTTTGTTTGAGTTGTTTTGTAATTTATGGAGCTATTCTACTTCATTTTAAGTTAGGTTGTGCTTAATATTTTGTCTGCTGTTACTTTTATATTAGCCAATCTGATTGTATCACAGAACTTCATTTTCACTGCAACAACACTGAAAGGACAAACAATCCTTTAAAACTTTGAAATGTTAAACCCACATTAATCGAAAAAGCATAAAAATATAATGCATTATGCAACACCAAACAAGAAACAATAAGATGTTACACACAGACAAAATATATTTCTCTGACAACAACCTGATAGAAACTGACAAAAAGTGAGGAAAAGGGGTTGTCAGACTAGTCTTCATAGCAAGCATTGTTCATGGACAGGATGGGTAGGCGACCACAAAACAGACGTTGCCTTAATGACATCATTCAAG
Source organism: Rhamphochromis longiceps (assembly GCF_057381845.1). Classification (NCBI taxonomy): domain Eukaryota; kingdom Metazoa; phylum Chordata; class Actinopteri; order Cichliformes; family Cichlidae; genus Rhamphochromis; species Rhamphochromis longiceps. The sequence goes on from NC_140561.1 coordinate 16,295,650, forward strand.
GTGTTTCTTTTGCAGTCAGGCCTCTGTGGTGACCAGCCACACTGCCTATTTAAGGAAACCCACGGTCTTGCGAAAGAAACACTCCTTTCCCAAACGGCTCTGCAACTGCTCACAACTCTCTTTCCTTGTGCTTCCACCGCTCCACCATGCAGAGCCTCTAAATGTTTAGGCCCTTTTCTCTAAATAAGGCAGCCTTATCGTAGTTCCTGTCATTTCTCCCTTTTCCCCCAAACATCCCGAGCAGCGTCTGTGGCAGTAGCAAGCTGTAGCCTGTGCATTCTTTTGCCTTGTATGGAGAAATGGCCTGGCCTGGGATGTCTTTGTGCAGGACAGGCCAGTCTCTCCATTGGCTCGGATAGAAAGGGGAGGGACCCACTGGGAGTCTGACTCTTTGAGCAAACTTTTCAGTGCCTGCTTCTCTTCCCACTGCTGTTTCGGGGCCAGACAAAAGGAGTTTGAAGTACTCCCAAACATTTCTACTTGAAGGAAAGGTGAGAATAAAAGCTGTTTTTAAGCCTGGATTGAACAAATAGACAATACATAGCTTTAGAGCTGTTGTTTGGTGGGCCACAAGTGAATTTGATGTGTAGATTTTTGGGTACAATGCTCATCTGTCAGTGGCGAGGGTGAAAGTGAGGATACAGTTACAGGGAGCTGCTGAAATGGGAAACAAGGAAGGAGCAGTAGGAAATTTTCATCCCTTGATAAAGACAGGGAGAAACTTGAAGATGTTATTTATCTCAGAGTCTGAATTTGTGCATAAACTGTATGGATGTGTGCTTACTTCCATGTCATCACCAAGGCACATTAAACAGGGGAATTTCTGAATGCAGCTGACCCGTTTAGAGCCATGTCATTCACACTGTCTTACACACACACACACACTCCTCTGATGATGTCTTTTTATAGGCGATGAGATTTCTCTTCACTCTGTTTGCTTTTGGAATTCCTGACCGTTGGCCTCTTGGTCTGCGCTTCAGTAATATTGACCTGCACGACCTGATATAAGGCTGTGGGATGACAGCCTGAATGTTTGATGATAGCAGAGTGTGAGCGTGGGTGTCTGTCCTCGTTGGCCAGAGGGACAGAGAAGCTTTGTCACTCCTCGGTGGATAAAAGGGTCCATGGAGGAGCCGAGGCAGCCGGAGAACAAATACAATTGTTAACACAAGCTGAGCTGAGGCACGTCAGCCAAACGCTTACGTTGCTGTCAAAAATACTTGTTTTTTCAGCTTCTTTATGAATCATTGTTGATTCACTCTGTGGAGAATGCGGGAGTTTTTAGCTGTTGCTACAGCACCAGATACAGAGGGACTTGAAACCAGGTTCTGTCTTATTGCAGCTTAAAAATGTGAGCTATGACATAATCTCACTCTCACAGAGTCTGTCAGAAGTTTACATGGATCTCATTTCAAAGCGATATCGATGTAGAGATACATACCAGTGAGCCTCTCTCATTACACTGCAAGAATTCTATCAGTGAGGCCAAACAAGACTCCACAATACAGATAACTAATTTCCACTACATACCTCACATTGGACTGTTTACGCTTGAGCCACTTCATTTGAGACTTAAGCAAAGTGTCTGCATAATCCAAGCGTTTTGTGTTGTGTGAGGACTTTACCATCTAGGCAGGAGGGAGACGCTGTAATCAGGCGGAGGAATTCCTCTGTTCCTGAAACCATCAAGTAGAGCTATACACTGTTTTGTTTCCAGCTTCCTCAACGACTGAGAGATGGAGAATGGGAAGGCTTTGGGCCAATTGCACACCTTCCAGATTGCTTCATTTTTCTGGCACACAATGGGACTGAACCAGCCAAACAGTAGCCAAATGAAAGGAAGGATTAATCCAACATGTGTCTGTGATGAAAGAGGGAATGAGAGTGTGTGTGTCTCTGCTTCACTTGGCACACAGTTGTATAAACACCCTTCCTGTACCATTTTTAGCGGGAACCCAAGCATGCAGATCCATATCTGGATTTTTATGTCTTTATGTAAATGTTAGCCATTTGGAAACTTGGGGCAGAGCCTAGGTCGGACATCCTGATTTGCATTGGCAATAAAAATTCAAATTCTATCACAGTGCATTCATCTGTATAGAAATCAACACAAGAAGAACCTTTTTATATTTAGTTTTAAAAAGATAAAGGACCAGTTAGATAGGCAAACCTGTCTTCACATGCTTTTCGGTGAAGCCTTTTATGAATCATGCTGGCAAAATGCACAGGAGACGCAGAAATTTAAGACTAGCCCAGCCCTTTAAATACGATGACACTGTTACAGAGGCATTACCTTTTGTGAAAATGGAGCAGTGAAGAATGCACGTAGCCATTAAAGCATGCAATTAAATAAAGGGATTATAGTTCATTTTGTCTCAAAAACAAAAAACCAAACAAACACTGAATTGTGTTCACCTTTTCTGCACAGAGTTGTTAAGTACACACATTTAAACCAATGCTAAAGCAGTTTGGCCAACTTATCGACAGATTCATGTGAGGAGAAACTAAAAAAAGCTTTTCATATTATCTGAGCAGTTAAACAAAACTTGCTGTCTGCTGTGGAAATATGCACAGCCTACTGTATTTTTTTATTTATTTATTTATTTATTTTTGATGACTGAGAGCCGATATAGAGAACCAGCACATGCTGAAAGAACAAACAGTGTGTCTGTGCGTTGCTGATTGACCGTTACTGTACTGCTTTTCTATTTTCGTAATCATTGTTAGGTAGCATTTCTTGACACAAGATGTATTAGTCAGTGTTTGGGAAGTTTATTCTAGTATGATGTCTAGAACAGAAGAGTTGAAAATAAACAAATGCTCCCTTGCTATTGTTCTAATCACTCTAATAGAATCACATGACGCTGATGAAGAAAAGACGCGATGCTACATTCTGTCTGTTTTCTCAGGCTGCACAAGTAGCAATGAGCTGTCACTGACTCACTCTTGTATTTCACATCCTGTGATGAAACGTGTCTAATCTTATGGGAGCAGTCTCTTCCAGGGTGGCAATGGTCTGATCTATAAGGCACAAGTCACCAAAAGGTTTGATGGATATAAAAATTATGTAAATTATAGGCACATTATGTGGAGTTTGACACCATTATCCACATCATCATTAAACCATAAGAGAATTGGCATTATGTACATTAGGTGGTGTGTGTGGGGGTTGGTTTGTCATTTCTTTTCCTTTCTTTTTTTTCAGCTTGCCCCCATGCTGGTAAATTTCTTTCTCTCACTTCCCCTAGAGAGGGAATCGCAGTCTCGCTAAATGTCAGGTGCTGAGATGAGTGTGAAAATGACATGTCTTCACAGTACAAGCAGCAGCTAACTCAATCTCCTTCCAGAATTAAACCTGCCACTCGTGTCAGGGTCTGCAGGGATTTTCCATTTGTCTGCGCATGTGAGTGTGTTCAATTGTTTGATTGTGTTGGAGCCAACGTGCAATAGGATGCGGAGAATAGAGGGACAGGCAGGTTTGTGCAGGAAAAGAGTAGATAAATGTGGTCGAGTCCCAAAGAAGTACGACATCTTGAGCTGGGTAACTAAGGTGATGTTACTACCGCGTGTCATTAATTCACAATTCATTCGCTGTAAAAAAAAAAGAAAAAAAGAAAAAAAAAAAGACTGCTCTCTCTTTGTATAATGTCTTTGGGGGTTACAACGCTTTTATCTAATTTACGAATATGTGCACAGGTCCAGATCCAGACGCCACCATGTCGAGCAAACGTGCCAAGGGAAAGACCACCAAGAAGCGCCCGCAGAGAGCCACCTCCAATGTCTTTGCTATGTTTGATCAGTCTCAGATTCAGGAGTTTAAAGAGGCGTTCAACATGATCGACCAGAACAGAGATGGTTTCATCGACAAGGAAGATCTGCATGACATGTTGGCCTCTCTGGGTAAACAGTGTTACATTTATAGACGTGACAAAATATATACTACTAAACAGGTCACATTTTACTTGTAAGAGGAACTTCCCTTAGGAATTGAGGGCATTGTTTTTTCCACATTATAAAACTGGAGGATTAGCAAAACTGCAGTTCTGGTGATTGCCAGAGATGATGGTGATGATGGTGATGATGTTGTCAGGGTTATTTCTGTTTTCCAAGTTTAGGCAGGGAGATCAGAAAGAGAGTGAAAAATTAGGGAATCAGAAAAATGTTTTCCAAGTGTGTGGAAGTTCAGCGCCAAAGTACTGGAACAGCCCTTTTAATACATATATATTAAGATATAAGACTGAGGCTTTAGCTAGTCAAATGTGCCTTTTTAATTAAAAAATAAATATGTTAAATAATCCCAAAATGAAGTGTAACATAGTAACTGTAACAGAGATCAAATACTTAAAACTGGTTCTAAATGCATTAGTTCTGACACAGTTTTGGTTACTGCAGTGTGATCGAGTCCAGTGCTTCGTCAAAAGAAATCAAATAGTAGCTGCACACTTTGCACTGCAGTACAGAACCAGTGCAAATGAGATGCATGGTAATCTGGGATCAGTCCATACTCTGTTAAGTTTAATAAGAAGTGCAAGTATGACAAGGTTGCCAACTGTACTATATTCAGAGATGGGCAGTAACGCGTTACTGTAATCCGATTACTTTTTTCAAGTAACGAGTAAAGTAAGGGATTACTATTGCAAAAACGGTAATTAGATTACCGTTACTTTCCCGTAGGAACGCTGCGTTACTGCGTTACTAAAACCCTGAATCTTTTTGCGAGAATGTCTCATGACAGTGACGTAAGCGAGTGCGACGTTCGTGGCAACAGCTGTGTGCAGATCAACAATGGATCAAATATCAAGTGCAGGAGAGAGTATGAGCGTGCAGCGTTTAAAGCGTGGAAGTACTGACCTTACTTTGAGTTTGATTCCATAAAAAGTGACAAAAACATTAGTGTCCATCGTGCGTGGGAAGAAAACTTCTTTTTACAGCGAAAACAACCCCTAAACTTCCAAGCAAGCACCGAGTGCGCTATGACGTAATGGGAAACTTACAGAGAAACTCGCGGATTCTTCCACTGACCGCTGCGGCACACCTGCACCAGGGCAAACCTCCGCCTACCGCACTCCTGCTTTACAGGTGAAAATAGAGCAAAAGGACCGCTAGTCTTTGATTTTATTTATTTACTGCTGTGTTTTACTTGCATCTATTTGGAAGACTGAGTGTAAACACAAAAAATATTTTATTTTATGTGCCGGAATGTGCAGAAAATAGGTTTAAATGTTAAACTAATTTATTCAAGTCAGAGAATGTTGCATATAATTAAATGTTTTCTTGATGCATGAAGTTAAATACGGAGCCCCGCAGGGGACATGGGAGAAAAAAAATTAAGACGGACTTTTGCGAGATCCCGAGTTAGTTTTGCGAGATCTCGCAAAACTTTTAGCCGCATTCTTCGGATGGCGGCTCGAAGCCGACCGGGAGGTTGAGGCACGATGTGCCGGGAAAGCGGTGTTCCTCCCGGCTGTAGTAGGTCTCGACCTCCCGTTAAATTTTAAAAAGAGACTTTTCCATTTGATTACATTTTATATGATGGATTATGTAGAAAAAGTAGAATTGGGCTGAAAGATCTATCGCTTTATCACCTATTCAGGTTGTAAATTGTGTTTTTAAAAAGTAACTAAGTAATTAATTACTTTTGAAAATAAGTAATCAGTAAAGTAACGGGATTACTTGTTTGGAGAAGTAATCAGTAATTAGTTACTGATTACTTTTTTCAAGTAACTTGACCAACACTGACTATATTAAAGACACTTTTGCGATTTTAGTCAATATACTTGTTAAATAGGATTTGCAACAGAAAGGAGATTCACATGGCTGAAAGTTGAATCAAATAATATACAGAAAACGTTGATTTTTAGAGGGGTGTTGAGGTGGAAGTCATTACCACTTCAAATTGTACATAAGAGTACGAAAGAATACTTGAAATATTTATTAAAACAGGATTACCAAAAGCAGGAAAATGTGCAATTAAAATGGATCTTGGGTTGAGTATGTAAGGACCACAACAAGAATAGCAAAGACCTGTGATTCCAGGTAAACTAACTATAAGTGACACTTAAATGTTCATCCACACTTGCTGGTTTGGGCCGATTATTTCTTATTATCAGACAACAAGATGTTAATTCCTAGATGAGCGATGGATGCATGTGACGATATTCTTCCTCAGGTAAGAACCCTTCTGATGAATATCTGGAGGGGATGATGAGCGAAGCACCAGGGCCCATTAACTTCACCATGTTCCTTACCATGTTTGGAGAGAGGCTCAATGGAACAGACCCCGAGGATGTCATCCGCAATGCCTTTGCCTGCTTTGATGAGGAGGGATCTGGTGGGTCAATACGCATCTTGTACACACACGCACAAATCCCGTTTCACTCTGCCAGGGCTCGGATCATTAACTCCCCTCTCAATTCTCCACGTCCAAGGTGTGATCCACGAGGACCATTTGAGAGAGCTGCTGACCACCATGGGTGACCGCTTCACAGATGAAGAAGTGGACGAGCTATTTCGGGAGGCTCCCATCGACAAGAAGGGCAACTTCAACTATGCAGAGTTCACCCGCATCCTCAAACATGGCGCCAAAGACAAGGATGACGAGTAGAGGGAGAAAATGACTGCCTCTGGCCTCCCCCCTGCACACATGCTGCACCACAAATCCATCTGTAGCTCCTGTCTTTGTCAATCTTGCAGATTTGAAAGGAATTCATGTAGGACTGAAGTATATCTTTTATAAAATGGCAGAAATAAATTATTGTACATTTAAATACCTACATGTTTAACAAGGGTGGCATGTCTGAAGTAATTTGAGATCCACTTTTTTGTTTTTTACATTTAAACATCATTCCAGATGTTGCACCTGTCTTCATCCATATTGACTGCAGTTTTTCTGGCCTTTGTAGACAACATGATTGGATTTTGGAGATGCATTAAGCAGATCTGTGTATTTGTGCAGAGGCCATTTGACGTACTTCATACAATACCAGCCATGTTTACCTCTTCCTGCCAGTTAGCTACCACACCTGCGCAACTTGTCTCCTTTTCTGTCTAATATATATCCTTGTATGATGAAAACAGATTAAAGAAAAAAAAAAAAACCTGACCTTTCATCATTTTTATTCGGTTTAGACAATCAAATGTGGTGCAAATATTTCCTGTAGTTGAAATGGTCACTAGGAATGGCAGTCAAAAGTGAGATCATCCTCCCGTCAGCTGGTTGTGTGTATTTGTTAAAGGATCGGGTATGTCTGTGTTGTTGAAGGAATTCAGTTTCGAAATTTCTCAGGCAAATAAAGTGAGTGGAGAGTGTGTTCGGCGTATTTTTAAAATATTGCACCATGCCTGCATTCAAACATTTCTAGCATTTCATGACAGCGCTTTTTTTCCTACAAAGCTGCAGTACAGTATTGTGCTTTACATAACTGCCAGATACTTAAATTGAGCTGGAATGCAACCAATAAATATTTACTTACAGCTACTTCATGTTGCAGCGTTAACTAAATAAGTACATATTCACTAACACACATTTACTGACATGAATGGTTTTTGGTTGTTTTGTGTCTTTATCAGGGGTTTAAAGAGAATGGACCAGTTTTTAATAAATTTGATTAAAATGTAACACTTTTTTTCTCTGCTTGTTAGGCTGAGCCTTTGAGGTAGGACAGAAAGAAACATTGGATTCATTTTGAGAAATATGACATCCCAGCTATGTTTACATGACTTGCATATGAACAGAAACAAATATGCATGAGCTGTTATATGTTGCAACCCCCCCACCCACCCCACCCCTTTCTAGTTGCTTAAATTTTTAAATCTCATATCATAGACCAGAAGAAATCTAGGTGTCGGGTTGCTATTATAACATCTGGACAGTAAAATAAAGATTTTCCTCAACAGCAAATCAATTTGTCCCATTAAATTGGTCCAATTGTAATAAAACTTCTTGCCTCTGTATATAAAGACAAGTGCCACCATAAACCCTACAGAATCATATTTTTACTCGTTTAGATTAAAAACATATCTGGGAGTACATGTGCACACACACACACACAGTAGTAGATGGGCTAAAATAAACATGCTATTTGAAAGCTGTTTCAAATAGATATTTTGTCATTTAAATTTTGTAATTTGCTAAAAGTAAAAAAAAAGAATGCTTCCTGTTTTTTTTGTTTGTTTTTTTAAACGAAACATCTCACAATGATAGACAGATTGCAAGTTAGAAACTTCGATATTTATACCTTTAAAAGCAGCTTCAAAGGTTTTTAAATTTCTGAATTTTAGCCAAGATGTTTGAAGAAATCGAGGTCAACCCCACTACTGCACAGAAGGAACTCACAAGTGATCAATTTGCTTTCAGAAGCAAAACAAAGACAAATGAAACATTTATAAACAGTTTTGAAATTTTATTTCCTTGAAAGGCTCATACAAAAAAAAAAGAAAAAAAAAAAAAGACAAGACATTTTAAATTTAAGGCATATATTGCACAGACTGTTTAAGTCTTTAATATAAAATGAGACATCTTAATCAGTTGTAGGTTTAAGGCACAACAGTCAGCCATACTACCAGCAGTCAGTTGCGAGTCACATGAAATTGAATGATCACGTTTTGAATGCATGTAGCTCTACAGAGGCCACACAGTTATAAAGCTTAAGTCAAAACATCAAAAAAAAAAGAAAAAAAAAGCACATCATAGGAAACTTAATATAAAGCACTGCCATTAAACAAAAACGCCTTAGTCATCCATCCAGTATTACAACCATTAAGGTGTACTCACAGTGACATGATTTAGCATCAATGGAAAAAAAGAAAGAAAAAAAAAAAGAAAAGAAAGAAAGATTGCGTTTAATACTTAATATCCTTGACATGACCCAAGTCTGACATGACTTTTGTAAATTGAGGTATAAATGCACATCAGACAGAATACCTGAACAAAATAAAGCCTTAAAAAGAAAAATCTAAATCCTGAAATACAAGTGGCAGTGAGGAAACAAAAAAACAAACAAAACAACAACAACAGTAAAATAAAAATGTATGACCATTTTCCCATGTTCATATCTGACAAGAGCAAGACAGGAAAGAAAAAAAAAAAGAATTTTTTTTTTTTTTTTTTTTTTTCTCTTCTAGGAATGATTGTGATGGTCGATGCTTGGCAGTATGACAACATTTACAACCCACACATTTATTTAAACAAAAACGCAGAATAAACCTAACCGTTTGAGCTAAACACAGCTCGGTAACACTGGTAAACATGATAGTATTGTAGATTAACTTTTGCTACAGCATTATTCTCATACAAATGTAACTTTCCCACAAACACTGCTACTGTTAAAAGTTGAGATGGCATTTAGCCACAAATTGTGGTTCATCCTATTACAGTTTCATGGAAACTAAAACTTTATGATTAGAAAGTCTATAGAAACCATTTGTAAATAAAAGTGGAAATCACAGATGAGGAAATACTAGAACATTAAATATACAAAAAGTCAGCTACTGAGTGTGGTACATTTGCTTTGCAGAGAACCTATGTGCACAGAGAAATATCTGCTGAATAAAATGGGAACATAGAAACCATAAATATTATAAACCATAAAAGCACCATTTCTCTCACTAAACTGAATGCGTCGTGGAGTTGTGAGGGCTTCATGTTAACAGATGATTGCCTAGAAGAAAAACATGTTTTTGGCTAAATCACTATAATACTGATTTTAATTAAAACTACAGATATAACTGTAGAAAAAAAAAAAAAGGGCAAAAAAAAGGGCAAAAAAAAAAAAAAAAAAAAAAAAAAAAAAAAGCATATACTTCGCAGAAAGTTGACACAACAAGTCACTCCCCTTTTAACTAAAACAACAGGAATACATTATGAAAGGGTCCGAGCTTGCTGCTGTAAAAATCAGTTTCTCTCATCCCAAAAAAAATGAATAATAATAATAATAATAATAAAAAATAAACACATTGCACTAAACTAAGAAGATGGTGATGTGAATATTAAAACAAAACCATGCCCTCATTTTTATCCTAGAGGGGAGTGGATGTTTCGCAGTCAGTGTCTTTTGTACATTCAATAAAATCCAGTACTGCTACTAAAGAGGCCAACTTTGCTGGTGGTGCCAATTACACCAAAAAGTGGGCGATCAATACATCCTGGTAAAAATGGTAAGAGGTTAAAAAACAAAACAAACATAAAAATTTTTTTTTGCATTTACGCTACAGGAATGTTCATTATGAAAGTGATTTAAGAAAACCCCCTTCTGTTGTCAAACAGCATAATAAACACAGTCTCTTTCCCATCTCTTTTTCTATTTTATAAGTACCATTATGTTGGTTACTTTACTTCATCCCAGTTTGCACATCTGATTAACTAATTCCCCGCTGCACATTCTACAGGCTCAGGTTTAAAAATCATATCAAAACGTACTGGTGATGAATAAAAAAATTAAAAAAATAATAATAATACATTCTCCAATATAGTGTTGTCCATACTAAAATTAGTGTTTGGTCTACACAACTATATATATATATATATATATTTTTAAAAGAGCTCCTAGTTGACAGTTTCACTCACCGGGTGCAGTGGGCCCCACACGGCACTAATGGGGGTTTTCCCCAGGGAGCGGCTTTGCCTGGTGACCATGCTCCAAACACGGGGCACAGAAGCTGAATTCCTCTGTGAACTACTGCTACTTGTGCTGGTACTGCTCGGGGACGTGGGCTGCTGGGAGGCGGTGTGCTGGGAACTGAGGCCAAGAGGAGGTGTGATGGATGCGGACTGGGGCGAAACTGAGGCAGCGGCTGAAACCTGGGCAGAGGCTGATGCTGGGCTTGTAACTGGGGCTTCAGAAGACATGACAGCTGAAGATGGCAGTGGGCATGCTACTGCAACTGGAGTTGAGGGGGACCTGGGACATGGCAGCTGAAGTGGTATTCCTCTGGTGGGTGGAACAACAGCTACATTTGTGGATAACTCCTGATTTGCAGAGACGGAAGATACATTTGTGACTGGCAGAAGGACTGGGGATGGCACTGAGCCCGGCACACTTGCAGGACATGTAGTGGACAACGGAGTTGCAACTGAGCTGAAGGCTAAAGCTGGTGAGGCTGGAGCAGCTACTGGTTTGTGAGGATCTTGCTGTTTTAAGACTAAGGCAGGTACTGGCATCATGGTTGGCAGATGGGCTGTAAGAAGTTGAGGCTGATCCTGCTCTATGTGGCAAACGATGACTTTATTCATATGAAGAGGTGATATCCCTGGAGCTGAGAAAAAGACTGGAGCTGGGACTGGAAGAGATGCTTCTGTACTCGCAGGCACCGAATCCTTTCCCGAAGGCACATCTGATGCTGGAACGGTCATAGCTGTCTCCATTAGATGCTGCACCCTGGAAGGATCCAAGACTTGTTGGTTGTCTTCTGGAGGAGGTGTGAGGCCTATCTCTCGGTTACAAGTGCTGCTCTGTGACTCTGCTTGTTCAGTCTCTGTGGGTTTATTCTGGCTCTTCAGCTTCATTTCGTTTTCCAGCTCTATAGCTTTCTGCGCAGCTACATCTGCGAGGAGGCGCAAAGCACTAAAGTCCGGGGGAGCGCATTGATCTGGAGGAGTTGGTGGAGGTGTGTTGAAGAGGCCATTGGTGGTGCTAGCTGCTGTATTTCTGCTGGCAAGACTTGCCAAATAAGGCCCCTGTTCTTTCACTTTCATCAGCAGACTTTGTGCATCCAGCTTCATCAGTGCCTGGACTGACACTTCCTTACCAGGGTAACCTGCTCCTGTCAGAATAGCTGTTGCTGTGCTTCCGAGAACACCGAGGTCGAAAACAGGGGCAGAATGAATGACAGATGGGCGCTCCGGCAATGGGTTGGGAGAGGAGTGGCCCTCATTTCTACCTACAACCTTGCGAGAGATGGTGAACTTGGTGGGATCTTTGCCATCCTTGCGAAGCAGGTCAGGGAGCAGGCGGCGACGTGCGTTGATGAACCAGTTACAGATCTGGGAAAATAAATACAAAAACTGTAGATTTCAGGTATGAGAAGAACCAATATTTTCTGCTTACCAGCCTAAAAGAAGTGTCAGACAACTGACGCAAACAGCAACGTTTCTTCACCTAAACCTGTACCCAAGCACCACTCCCTCTAGTGGTACAGCCTCTCACATGACAAGACAAGGCGTGAGTGCCCCCATACAGCTGGCAGCAATGAAGGTTTGAGCTCAAATATGCTGAGCCACAGAGAAGCCAGTCAAAGGCATTCCAGTGAACTGACTACATAACAAGAAACTCTGCTGCAGCCTCATACTGATCTGCAAATGCCTTATCTAATGCAGCCTGTCTGTGCATGCCTACGTGTTGGGAGGGAAAGAGGAAACGTCTACCACTGATGCAACAAAGTAAAAAAAGGAAGGCTGGGAAAAATGCTATTCTCTTTAGTACAATGCATACATTCTACTAACATTCAACTATTGTTTTGCTTTCACTTGTTCACAATCAGAAAGAGCAGTTAAAGCAGCAAGTGCTTTTAGATTTACATGCACAATCCATCAGACATCATCAGCCAAATACGCGTCACACTTGTTTGTACTAACAGACGTAGCGTCGTGCCTCTGATGCAAGTTTCTCTCGCGAGTGAAAAGAATAAATCAATAAATGAAAACCTGCTCCTTACCTGCAGCACCGTGAGGCTGGTTTGGCTCGACAGACTTTGTTTCTCCTGCTCTGAAGGGTAGGCATTGAAGCGGTGCTCGTACAGCCAGCTCTTGAGAATCTGCACCGCCTCCTTGGGCAGGTTACCACGGCGACGGCGCTTCCCAGAGAGTCCCCTTCCTGACAGGTCGAGCGGGGAGCCATCATCGCTGTCCGCTGAGGTGTGCTCCTCACGCTCCGGGCAAGTATCCTCTGTGAGAGCTGAGAGAAAATAGGCAAGACGTCAGTCACTTTGACTTTTACACCCCTGGCTGACTTGGTTTGTAGGAGGTAGTCCTTATAAAGTATTCTGATTCTGATGTTACCCATCACTTATTCTGGCTCATGCATGGTGTGGTTTAGGCACAGTTCTTCAGACACCAGGTAAACAAACATTAAAGGAAGGTAACTGTTTGATCAAGGACATAAAAGTAACAGTACTTGTTTACTGCTATTTTTTTAACTATTACATAGTAACAAACAGATTTACAAGAGCTTTGTGATATTGTGCTACACATGCCTTGCAAAAAAAGACTTATGGTTGGCACTGGAGGGAATCTCCCCTCAAAATGGAGCATGCCTGATCCCAGGGGTGGGCAAGTGAATGCAGTAAATGTCCTTCTGTGGGGCTGGGTGAAACCTGACCCCCGGGGGTAGCGCCTGTCCTCACAAAGACATTGTGGCCATATCAACATCACAGTAGCTAGTGGCCCAGGAATCTATTGACAATGCAAAGCACCTCGAGCCGATTCAACAAAAAGGGCAGGAGGGAAATAAAACAGCTATTACTATTAATAAAAACATTTCAGACAGCCCGACTCTATGAATAGGATAGATATTTCAAAAAACAGCCTTAATGTGGTCAAACTGGGTCTGACAAAAAACAGGACTTCTCGCTTGACAGAGATTTGAGGCATTCCCTGCAGTGCCCCGAAGAGGCGTGACGTACGTGATACTACAACTCCACTGGCTCACGGCACGGACCCTTTAAGATCTACAACAAAAAAAACTCTCCAAACTATCTTACTGACAGCAAGCAAATACAATTCAGTGCAGGGCTGGCTTAGTAAGGTTTCATTCCGATAGGCCAGCTTGTCACATCAGCATCACGCTGATCAACTTGTGTTTACAAAATGTCCTCTCTACCTTTGTAGGCATCTGGAGCTCGGGGTCGCCTTGGAAAGCCTTGAAAAAGTAAAAAAGTTTAATACATGGTCACGGCCTCAGGCTGCTGAGACCGTAAAAAGAAAAAAATGATCGCCCAGCTATGCACAACAGACCGCTTTGTTAGAGAAATTAGGATGCATTTCAAAATACAAAACAAAAACCCCCACTACTTGCATAAAATAAAATATGACCAACCTGGAGGGAAAACGGGTAAATTAGCCATGTGGAAGGCACAAAAGGAGGCGAGCAGGGACGCACAGCCTCCCCGCATGTCGCTCCGCCAGATGGACACCATGCCTGCCTCCAGAGATAACTAGCTGGCTAGCTGTCCCTCCAAATTTCAACACAAACACACGCTGCATTTGCTCGCAACAAAAACCCCCGCATACCAGCCAGAGTCAACAGCGAAAAGCCACGCAGGGGCTCGTAGGCAGACACTCCGCTGGCGAGAAACGGACACGGCAAAAGACGAGTAGAGCTCACCTCTTTTGACTGCTTTCATTCTTTGTCGATAGCTGTATGGAAAACACGCAGCTGTCCAAGTTGCTCGTTGTTACAAAGCGTGCCCGGGAGCCAAACGATGGTTGACACAGCGACACTTTCTTCCAAGGCGCCGAAGGTGTTGGTGCTCTCGTCCCGACTCCAAAAAAACTAAAAGCCGTCGCCGCTAGAGTTGTGCCGCACGGAGGTGAGGAGAAAACAAAAGTCACATTTCCACCACACTCTTCGCTTTCTTGCAAAGATAAATGTTGGCTGTCTTCTGTCGCTCCTTCCTTTTACCTGCAGCGGTTTGCTAATCTTGACAGTCCGTCCCACCCCTTTCACAGCTGTCGGCCAATCGCGTCGCGGCGTTTATTCCTAGGCGAACATGCGCCAATCGCGGCGCGTTTTCAGGCAGAAGACTGGCTCGGTGTCACAGTGAGTGACGGGAGAACCATTTCATTCAAAATACAGCGCAGTCATTGAAACATTCTTATTATCTCGACGCGGTTAAAACCGGAGGGGAGCAACTAGCAACCCAGTGGTTACATAGACACAAGCGGGATGTATATATAACAACGGTGTAATCCCTTCAGACCACTGTGGTCATTTTATTATCGTCTCCAGGGGATAGCTTATATCTCTGTTTGAGATATGTAAAACGTAACACAAAAACACAAGCGTCTTAAGAGTTGACTGGTGATTTCTTATTCATTTTGCTCGGTTTCTGTTCAAGCCCGAGAGGCTCGTTTGACAAAAATGGGACTGTTTTGATTTCTCGACATCTGTGGAAGACTCAAACTCCTCCAGAAAATAAGCGGGAGTTTTGGTTTCTGTGAGATTGATAGCACAAACAAATCAACGTAAGATGACTGTAAATGAAGACTATAGATCATAGTATGTTTTCGGTGTTAAAAACGATTTTTACACTTATTTAAAACAAAAAAGCAAAGGAAATCACCTTTTTAAAAGAGCAAAACACTAAAATAAAGGCAGCCATGATGACGTTTTTGAGAAAGTACTGTGTGCATTTATTGAATTTTAGGTCTCTGCATTATACATTTGAACAACCTTGAAATAGTATAAATAGCTCTACAGCATTGTAAAAGATGGGGATTTTAGTCCGACTTTGTTCTTATTTACAGAAGACATTTTTAGAAGCACGGGGAGAAATGCAAGATTATTAGTTTTGTCTTAATATCAAACAACCCTTTTACTCAGTATTGCGCATATACTTTAAATATTACCAGAGTATAGTGACAAGAATCTAAGTAAATCTCACTTTATGAGCACATCCACTCACTCACAACTTTGTCTCAGACAGCACAACCAGTTTTACTAAACCCACAGACCTTGAATTACACACAGCCTATAAGAGTAGTTTAAAGAACAGATTTAAAGTATGTGCTTGCTTCATAAAGTATTTCTTCTAGGATTTGTACAGACACTTTTTGCTACATCATATCTCTCATGTTTAAAAGAGTATTGCCCCTGCCCTTCACCCCCTTTTCCCAGTTATATTCCAAAGTCAGAGAAACAATGAAGGGATACGAAAGAGCTTTTTGTCCTCCCCCTCTCTTCAGAGTACTGCGTGGGGTTAGTTTCACTAGATTCACACTGTCTGATGGAAACACATTTAAATGTGCAAACATGTATCAAACTTGGATTCCCAAAATGAAACTTTTACCCTTTCACAGAAAAAAAATATAGACTGCTCATCAAAGCTATGCTCTGATATGAAACTCATCATGCATTTAGTGTGATGCTAAATAAAAGCCCATTCATTATCACCCATAAAAATCAATAGTTTAGAGCAGCAATCCCCCCCCCCACAGTGCCACTGAGTGAGTCACTGATAAACCTACCCAGGAAATCCAGCTAGGTGTGCCCCAGTGATTATTTGTGTGCTAAAGAACAGCTTTGTTTAAATGTATGAGATGAGCTTTCTTTTGTCTCTTTAAGTACCCCACTTACATCCCCTGGTTTCCCATACATGCACACACACAGACACACACACACAGACACAGTCATCAGCAGGCTGGAAAAAGTCTCGACTCTCAGTTTGAAACAGATCACAGAACAACTTTCTCTGTGTTCCTGGCCTCCTCCCCTTAGTGCGCCGGAGATGCCACATTTGTGTTTTACCTGCATTCAAGTCCTACGGTTTTGTGCAAGCAAGCAATATTTGGGGGAAAAATATGAAGAAAAGAAAATGATACATGAAATTATGTAACATATTACATAATTATTAGGTATTGTAAAACATGGCAGTGAGTGCATAGAGTGAAGACACTGTCATCTTGTCGTTGATACATATATATCCACTAGAAGCCGCCCTGCTTACATATAGAAGAGACATCTATGCTTATTTTAGGAGAAGATTTCATCAGACGAGTTCTTCCAGACAGTCAGAAATTAAATCAAGCCAACCACCAAGTTTGAGTCACACTGTAGGCCTCAGATGTTAACGGCCCTATTCACCCCCAGTCAAACGGAAGGGGGTATACTGACAGCCATCACGGAGCCAACTATTGACACCTTTGTGCCATTTTTCTGGCTGAGAGACATCCCCAGCAGGCAAACACAACAGCGAAAGAATGGTGAGCAATCAAGAGTAAGAAGTGGTGCTTACTTGGTATTTCCAATTCAAATTATGTACTTCTGGTTCACAGCAGGTGAGAAACAGACACTGCAACAGCTAAGGCCAGTGGCAAGTAATTAGGAGAGGACAGTTGGAGTTTGTTTGCTTACCAACTGAAAGTGGAAGACAGGCAAATGACAGTGGTTGATCTAAGGCATGTCAGGGGTGACTCGCTGGTTCGGTATGCTACTCGCAGTGTAAAAATCTAAAGTGAGGGGATATGTGCAATCAAAGCGATGTGTCCCCTTCATGCAAATTATGCAATGCCAGCTATGTAATTTCACTGTAAACACATGGCAGAGACATCATATGTTTTCTTGAGTGAAAAAAAAGAAAAAGAAAAATCAGCCCCTGTTGCTGCAGACTTCAGAAACGATGCTTTTCAAAATGCAAACTCCTAAGTTCATGAACCAAACGAAGAGGTTTGATCCACAAGTGATGGCCAGTTCTGCTGTCAAACATGGACTTATCAAAATCTTTAAATCTATATGTTGCTATGGCTACAGTGTACTTAATCTATTTTCACAGTCGACATTTGAGTTCCTTGAAGCTGACATTTAAATACACAAGATGAATTTAAAACAGTGAATTCATCTTTGGCTTACGCAGTCTTCAGTGGAAAGAAAAAAAAGCAACTGAATAAATGATTAAAACACAATCACTAATGTATGTAATGCTTTAATAAGAAAGTCTTCTTTGAATAAAAATAAGTGCAGGTATTTTGGGTGCTCCTCTGATGGGGGGGGAGATAATGTAACAATGAACTTTGATTTCGTTATTTTGTTGAGTGATGGGAAATAAAATCAAAAAACACTTCTGGAAACACGAAACCTGCTCACTGTGCCTGCTGCATGAAGCCTAGATGAAAGCACTTAAAGAAGTCAAATATTTAAGTATCTGCAGTTACAGCACAAACAGAAAATGCTAAGGTAGTGGAAAAGAGAAGACAAAAGACACCAGGAGGAGTGAAAGATTTCGTCCCAACAACAGGAATAAATATTCGGTATATAGTTCCCCGTGTCATTCTGTCGGGTAAACATTACCCCTCAAAAGTTTGAGGTAATTTTGCACAACTCCCACTTCACATCTGTGAAAACATGTATAAAACTAAAAATGACCAATCAAAATATACCCAAACTTGAGCTGGTACACTGGACTTCTCAGACAAGTCTGAAATTAATCAGACTTATAACATTCAAACACAAAAACTAATTCATGAATGCAAGCAAATAACAGTAATTGGGATCTTCATTAAAAAGAAAAAAAAAAACTCTTTTGCAAAACAACAACTTTGATAATTCATGGTTACCAACAATAATTATATTTAGAATTAAACACATCATTTTTATTAAAGAGCGTGCGCATGCCGGTGGACTGACCATTAGACGAACATTAAAAAAAGATTTTTGTAATTGCCAATACTGTTAATTTAGGGCAGCTGCAGGATAAACCTTACGCTGCGTATAAAGTAAAGGTTTACAAAAATGTTGCAGATCAAAATGTATTAATCAATCATTACTGGAATCTATATCAAGGGATCAATCCTGTGCTCCAGTGGCAGATTACATCAGCAAGTGCAAGATAGCTACCTAACTTCTATCTATGCATGACAGCTATCTCGATAAAGTGTTGTGGCTCACACACAGTACAGAAAGAAAGAGTGCACCAGGAAAGATGTTCCCTGTCAAAGATTCTGGTAACTTATTGATAATAAAATAATTATAACCCTCGTTGTGTTTCTGGTAATTATCTCCTATATTATATCGGATTAATGACATTTTATTTAGCTTGCATTTTTCCACATTTGTGAAAAACGTTTCTCAGATATATTCCACATCTTTAAATTATACCAAAAATATCAGTTATAGTGCTGCTAGCCTGACAACATGACTATAAATAGATTATTTTTTTCACTGATTTTGCTGAGAGCTGCATGTTTCACTTGGGGAGAAAAAAACTGACACTCTGGGTCTTTAGATGCAGAGTGCTGACTCGTGCTTCTCAGGCAGACTGCTCTAACTTAACACGAGAAGCGAACATGGTACTGGTAATGCAAGCAGTGCGCTCCTGACCTATTTGATAATGTTATGAAAACTGTATCGCTGATTAAAAATATTGGATAGTTAAGAGCCTGATAGATCAGCCTTTATGGGTTTTAGAGTAGTCTCAAAACGCTCTTAAAAAAAAGGGAACTACCTATTACATGCCTGAAAAGTTAAACAGTGTGTACTGTTCTTTTCACAAACCAACATGATTTGGCTCTTATGGGAACCATTTCATAAAGCTGCCAATAGAAGACTAGAAACTCTGATTTATGAGTGATTTACATCTCCTAGCGCAATGATCTACAGGGTTTTATCTCATTCTTTCTGTTCTCTTTAGAGCTGGTTTGCACTTCTCAGAGTAGTAAAAAAACAAAAAAAAACAAAACATTGTATGAGTCAATAAATGTTTTTATTAAGTGACAATATCTGGACCTGCTTCAGCCATTTCCAATTACCTTTTATTTTGACTGTTTGTTTTTCAGTTATTTTCCCAGGGGTGATTCTCTTATTTCAATTTACCGGTAATTTCTATTCTTTGAAAATGTTTAGGTTTAGTGTCCATTTAAATTAATATTATATGGACTGTATAAATAAAAGACAAGATTTAGGAAAATCAGTCCAGGTATTACAATAAAATCACATAACTTTTTGAAAGCAGCTGGTTCACAGTGTCCAGAGATCCTGAGTTTCAAACACATCAAAGCCTCTTCTTGACATAACTAACAGATAGTAATTAAGGATATCTCCTCTATATATTTATTTCTATATATTTATTAGTGTTCCAAGTTCACAAAATTGTTTCAGTTATAGTCTTAAATTCCCCCCAGTTTGTTTTAATTTTAGTTATCTAAAATGTCTTTTTAAACATCTAATCCACAGTGAAAGAAACAACATTAAATGTAATGGCATGTAATGTAATGGCTTCTGTTAATGGCACAAGTTTTGTCAGCTATGTTAACATAACTGAAAGAGGTTTCCTAATAATTATTCTTTTAATATGACAAACTGGTATTAGGGATCATGCCATTAGAACACAGGAGTGAAGGTAAGTATGCCTGAAATGTTGGTAATTGTAATTAATTGCTGCCAATTATAACATTTCTGCTGGTCAGTGCTACATTAGCTTAAAACAAGTGAGCTTCTCTTCACAAAACAAAGAAAACAAAAACATTTCTAAAAAACCCCAAACTTTCGAGCGGTAGTGCGTATCCTAAAATGTCCTCAAGCTTTGCCTGATTATTGGGATGCGTTCTCATTCAAAATCTATTCAGACACTAAACCTAAAGTTTGTTAAAAAACATCTTTGACACAATCGACTCTGTAGGACATACGCAAGAGGTAACTGCTACCTATACAAATACCCCTTTAAACCTGACTTTCAGTTTCATCACACCAAAACTATTCGTAATAACCTGATCTAAACTGATTTTTATATAACTCAAATGATGAAGAAAGTTAACAAACAAACAAATAAATAGGAGGAAGACACACAGGTGAGTTTGTGGTATGTGTGCAGTGTCTGTGATGGCCACAAGGCGGTGTTGTGCAAAAGCTACAAGATGGCCAATGGTCTGGGAAGAGAGCAGGACGATGGAAGACAGAAAAGCATAAACGCTTGCCTTCTGTCTGCTTAAAATATCTTATAGCCGAGATACAGGAACATTTAAAACAGTCTTCATATAGATTCTTTAGGATATAATTGTCATTATAACAATACCTTCATTAACAATTTTTTATGATGATATCAAGAACCGTAACAAGAAAAGATAAAGTTCATCAGCTGAGGTTTTCAATGGCAAGACTCAAATGAGGAGTCTCCTGCTTCAAAGTCCGTTGGGTCCGAGAAATATTCAATGACTTGTTTGCTCATTTGAAGTCACCAGGACCAGCCTATTATTGTATGAATGTGTCAAAACCCTCCAAACTCAGGAATTTCCCACTCTTTTCCCTCCACCCGTACCCATCTTCACTGAGATGACTCATTTACATTGCAAAAGCTTCCTCTCCTTTCTCCAGGTGTTTAACTGACACTTAACTGTCCTTTGTTCCAACCCAACGGCCCTCTCTCACAGTTTCTTTCAGAGACGAGTCTGGGCCTCAGGGACGTAAATTTCGATGCTGTCTGCGCTCTCTGTGGCCGAGTTCTGGCGAAACGAGGCAGCCTTCTTAGCAGCCAGCAGACGCTTGCGAGCCTCTTGTCGCTGTTTCTCTGCCGAGCTCAAGGAAGAGTTGGATGAAGAGTCGGCACTCTTCTCGCGGCCCAGCGGTGGTCGTACCTTACCAGGCTTCTTTGACGCCGCCTTCTCCTCGTCCTGTCGTGTTGGGAGTGACAGAAAGTGACAGAGAGGGAAGAGTAATGTGTGAAAAGAGGAGATAAGGGGGGAAAAAGACAGATATCATCCAGTGAGAAAATATAATCAAGAAACATCAAGGTCTTTCATCAGTTTAGACAAGATCTGCAGACAGGACTTTGACAAGACAGTACAACAGGGCTAATTCTCTTCAATTAAGATTGAAATAACAGTGATTTTACATGATAAACAGAGACACTGACAGTACAGACACCTGAAAAACAGACACTGAGAAAAAAAAGACTAAACAGTCATTTGAATATAAATTTTCAAAGACATGAAATGGTAACATGAACTGATGGGGAGTTTACATTAAGTTTAAATTATAAGGCTCACAAGACACACCCGATGCACGTATACTGACAAGCAACAGAAGCAAAAGCACCTCAGAGACAGGTAAAACAGCCACTGACATAAAGATGCAGGCACAGAGACACATATACACACAGTTACTTATTAACAATCAACAAAGGACACACAAGCACACAGACTTTTAAATAACAAAAGCCAGAATTCTTTCACATGAACCAGCGCATCTCAGCCATGCTTCGCTGCAACACACAGATCAGAAAAATGACACATGCATGCTCAAAGTAGGGCTTCATACATAAAAACACACAAGCGTCAGCCCTCTTTGAGATGTTTTAATTTTTCCATGCATGCCTACAGGGATCACTCTGGCCCCTTTGGACAGGGAGGCCTTGTAAGAGTTCATCCCACGAAGGGGATGCGGGGTAAAAGAAGAGTGGGAGCAATGGTAGTGGTGGTGGGAGGAGAGAGGCCGGTTTCGGCGGCTTTCCTACCCCAGCCAGGGCACTGGGCAGCAGGGGTGGGAAGTACCTTCCGCTCAGAATTTGACTGGGCAGCTGCAGATGTCACGGGCTGCCAGTCATTGGACTTGAGATGGTACAGCTCATCAAATTTGAGGCTGATGTCTTCAATGGATAGCTGAAGGAGGTCCCAAAAACCAGCCAGGTCCTGGGCTGTAGGGCGTGGGTTGGCATTTGTATTCTAACCAGAAGAGAGATGAAAATGATTGAGGAGTAAGAATACAATACATGTAATCTATATAACACTGTAATGAATATTACAATGAGAAAAGAATCATGAGATATAAAAGCTGACTGCAGTCAAGCGTAAGTGTACAAAGTGTTACACAGCTGATGAAACCTTGTTAAAAATAAAACAGTTTTTTCTTTTTTTATTACTACCCTTAAGCCCAAACAACTTAACTTCTTTTTGGAGTTTGGAGTTTTTGTCCAGAATGTGAATCAAACTCATTCTGGTTATGGGTTAGTTTGTTTTCCTGCTATCACGGTGTAGCCTCTAAAGCTCCAAAAAAGAAGGATTCTGACAAATTTGCCTGTTTTCAACCTTTTCAGTGTACCAGAGAAGTCTTGTCCAGGAATATGATGCATGTGTGAAAATGGAAAACAAATTTTATATGAAAAATAAATAAATACAAATAAAATTAACCACTGAAAATGTAAAAGTTGGCTAAATCTATTTGAGATGATCTTGGCAAGTAAAAGGGCGGTATCTATGTCCATGATGTGCCATCATCTTGGTGGGATGGTTTCTTTACATCACACTCCGTCTGTCACTGGAACCTCAGGACCTCAGTGTATTGTAGTTTCACCACAGCTGGAACCACCACTGTCCATGGAAGCCTTCAGCTGTTTGACTAGAAAGTAGATAGCACTGACTGTAGGTTTGGTTTTAAAATGAGCACTGTTTCTTACCCGGAAAGCTTATTTGGTTGCTCCTTTTTCTTTTCTTTTAACTATAACAGACCCTTCCCCTTCTTTTGGCTTTAAACCAACCTCCTTTGAGGCTTGAAAGAACTGCTGCTAATATGTGTTTAGCTGAATTACAACAATGCTATTTACAGTTTAGATTGAGAGTCATATGTAGACAATGCAGATTCCAAGATCATCAGCTCAAACAACCATATGCAAGTTATTCAAACATGTCACCAATTTGACAAGGTCTGGAAGAAGACCCAAACCGGCACCCTCAGATAACAGGAAATGGGTTAGGATGTTGAGGAACAAACCAGGAGCCTCCATTATTTTATAATGCAAATGTGTGCCTGTTGTGTGTGTAATGTTCTGCTGATTAAGCCGCTGCCTCTCTTGGCCAACACACGATCACAAAAGGTATTTTAATTCTCAAGAGTTTTATCTTCTTATTAAATTTTAAAAAAGTATCAATGGAGGAGGACAAAAGCTGCATAATAGCACTGCCTGCTTTGACCAGCAAGAGTTATGGCACAGAAAAGCTGTTGTTTTCATATTTAGCACTAGAGGGAGCTACATCACAGCTTAACTCTTTTTGTTGAGCTGGAGGGACTACTATCGCAGCACGGTTTAGTCATTTCAATAACATCATACATTTCCAACTCCCACGTTGATAAATTCAGTACTTTGATCTAGAAGGCAACCACTCAGCATCTAGTGTCAAATCAAACTGTTCCCTCTATGTTTATTCTGCTGATTAAACCTGCAGATACTGCCCGATATGAAGTAAAGGCTGCTCTGAGATCTTTTACTCTCACACAGCCACTGCTTGTAATGCTTGGGGAAGGCTGGCTTTTAGATTGTGCCTTCTTTTTCTGTGCACTACATTTATGCAGCTTTATATCACTGCTGTGATCTATATTCATATATTCTAGATAAACCGCGTAGTCGCTCTATATTTCTTACTTTGCAGCATTTGTTGTAAAGGATGCGGTATATAGCCATTTTCACTAAAACAAGGGCTTATTTCTTTATTTTAAGCTCCTTTTCTTTTGTGTGGGTTGATCCCAATGACTTGTTTTGTGTAGGCCTAATATGCTGTATATCAGATTAGTTGTCATATGTGCGATAGCTTTTGTAATCATCAAAGCAAGCAGCTCTTGCTGTGGACACACAAAAAACCCCAACAAATTCCCAAATTGGTAACGGGTACAAGAAACTAGCTGGGACTTTCAGTCTCGTGAGCGAGCCTGCAAAGTGGAATCATCACAGAAAGGCCATGTACACACCAAGTTTTGTTCACACAGTCCCCGGAACTGCTGAAACTTCTGAGACATTAGGAGTTGGGCACTTCCTACTGCACTGCGAATCTTCCCCAGCACTACAGTGAGAGAAAGAAAAAAAAATGTAACAATCATTGAAGATTTTCTCTTTTCTTTCTTTCTACCTCCTAAAGTAGAGACAGAATTCATAGTGGCACTTTACACACTGACCTGCATACAGTTGGTCTCACTGGGTAAACACTTGCTGGTTTTTTTCTTTGGTGCAGAACATTATCATACAAAGCAAAACTTTAGGGTCTAGACGTAGGTGTAGGAAACAGTGAATCTAACAGACTCCACAGGATGTCATGAAGGGGATTACAGTGTATTGGACATTGTGATTCTATTTAAAGGAATGTAAGCCTATATAGATACCCCAGCCTTCTGTCTGTCACTTGTTACTATGCTAGTCTTTTGCTTTGTCAAAATCAAGACAAACATCTGTCCTGACAAAATTGCGGCTTCTATTCAATCACTGCATTTCAAATGTATTATACTATTTATGATTATAGTGTTATGCCACCTGGGTCTGGAAAACAGCTCGACATCAGATTTAATCCTGAATATTTTACTGTAACACACACACACACACACACACACACACACACACACACACACACACACACACACACACACACACACACACACACACACACACACACACACACACACACACACACACACACACACACACACACCTACCTGAGTATATGTCAAATATATAGTCAAATATAGGAAAGGGCCTTGTCTGAATATTGACCACCTACAGCCCTGCTTGTGTGTACTGTGTGTATTTGCTCTATGCCACAGGCTGATGTGGAGGCATTAATCTAATCTGGGGGTTTAATCAGGTCCAGACTAGATTTGTGTAATTCTGGAGATTAGAGGCCCGTTTGTGTGTGGTAACCCCAGGTATTACCGCCTCATCCCTGCCATGCTGTGCAACTCTGATAAGAGTGAGAAGAGGCCTTGAGGCAAGACCCTATAAACGGAGCTCCACACCAAGTGCCGGAGCGAGACAACAACAGACGTTTGGAAGAGCTGAAGCGCTTCGGTAGTGATTTGACATTTAGCCTTGGCGTGCTCTTTCTGGAACTTTCTGGCTTAAATTATGGCTATGTCAACCATAGATAGAAAGTTTCAAATTTTAAATGGAAAAAAAACGTGTTTTAATTGTGTGTTTGTATCTCTAGCTTATAATGAAAAAGATCCCTATGCAGTAACACATATGCAACCACTTTATCTGCAAGAAAAACTATAAAGAACAAACATGTTTTACTTAAAAACATTTTTATGTATGAAAAAGCTACTCCTGATCACAGTTAGCAACTTAGCCTGCTATGAAAGCCCTAATCACCTCTGCACCACGGTCTGCTGAGCTGTAAAGTGGACTCAACTACATGTGCTGCAGACTCTGCTTACTCCTGCTGACTCTTGTAAATACTAGAGTAAGAGCGCATCCTACTGGACAAACTATGTCATAACATAGTTTTTGAGATAAGAGGTGAAATGTCTTTAATAAACTCAAAAAAGTTGAGTTTTTTCTTTTCAAGCTCTTTCTAATCTACTTAAATAACGATGACCAGGACGAGAACCTACACAGACATATGCCATGACACAATTACCCTAAATATCTTTGGAATATGCCATCCATTCATTCAACTTAGGGCAGTGGAGAGGACAGGTCACCAGCCCATCACAGAGCTAACCTGGAGAAACTGACTGTTTAGTTAAGGTTTATGTGACCGATAAAACTATGGCCACCATAGCTCAGTCTATTATTCTGGGAGTGTGGGAGGAAACCAGAGCAATCGCAGGGTTATGATGTTTTTCAGGAGTGTGTCCCGATTGATTTACGTATGAATTTTTAAACAATTTCCTTTATGTTACTGCACACAAAACTATCACTGGTAGTGCAATGAACTTGTGAATTTGGTTTATGGTCACGAGGTTTAATTAGTTCATGTTTATTTCTGAGAAATTTTGCTTTTCTTCCTGTAATTTTGCCATTGTGGTATACAACAATACCCAGGAGTCATAGGCTCTGCTGTGAATTTAACACTCTCTGTTCCAGACAATAACAAAATGTGTCAACACAACCAAAACCATATCTGAGACAACAAAGTAAACTGATTTATGCTTTTTCTATTCTGCAACCTTCTCCAGCTGGCAGAGGTACTTAAACAATGAGAAAACTGTGTTACAGTGAGCACCCTGCCATCCTTACCCTCTTCTGAGAGCTGGTTATCTTTGGTTTCCTGTTCCATCTGCTGGCACCAGCCTTCCATGCGTCCCGTCTCGGCCTGCAGTAGCTTCAAGAACCACTGGCCGTCCCTCCGACACAGCGTTCCCCCTCCTCCGCTCTGAGGGACACTGCTGTTATTCCCGCTGTCCAGCCAGGGGTCTGGCGGTGGAAGAGAAGAGGGGTCCAACGCTGGGTCCAGACTTTCCGAAAAAGAGGAAGAGCTGCTTCTTGTGGTGGAGCGGTTGAGAATCTGCCTGGGAGGTGGAGGTGAAGAGGTGGGGTCGGCGCTGTCTAAAGAGTCTCGTCCAGGAGGGGAGCTCATGGACTGACTGGCACAATTGACCATGACTTTCTTCTCAGTGGGTTTGGCATTAATTACATGGGAGATGATAGAGATGTCCTGCGTGTCTGAGTCTGTTTCGTGCTTTGAGGCCATGCTGCTGGAGTGACTGAGCCTGAAAAAAAGTATTTGACACTGTGATAAATTTGCCTTTTTTCATAATTAGAAGAACATTGTGACATTTTATGTGCACAGCATTAACAAAGAAAACCTGTTTACTCCTTACTGGAACAAACAGGTCTTTCTTAGTTTAAACAGTGAGCCAATTCCACTGGTTAATGTAGACATTATAAATACAGAGGATATAATGGAGTCTGGGCCTTGCATACATTATGATGCACTCAGACCAGCATCAAATGATTTGTGAGGATTGGAACTCTAGCTTCTTGTTTTTCTAAGGCTGATTAGATATGATGGATGCAATGACTGAGCATTACTGTTATCAGTCAGAAAATGAACATAAGGAGGTTTGCGTTCAGTCAAATAATGAAACATAAAGAAGAGGGAGAAAAAAAAAAAAAACCCTGAAGAATGACAGAATCATTGCACCAAAACTGACATAACAGAGTCACATAGCACAATACCAGCAAAATACAAACAGGTCACAGAATGCACTGCACCAAACAAATGAATCTTAACCACACATTAAACAGAGACATATTTAAAGTTTCCCGCGGTGCGTAGCCAAAACTAGCTGCCAGAGACAGACGTGCATTTGCCCTGTTCTCTGTTATCTTGATTATATTCAAGCACTTTGCAAAAGACTGTAAGGAGACAAGAAAGCAGACAGTCACTTACTATACAAGATACCTGATTGTATACACGCCTAATAAATGCGTAAAACACTCAATCTGCACTTTCCAGACTGTCTGCAGCACTTGAATATAATCTGTAGAAAAAGTGTGAGTCATCACCCTGTGGCAAGTTTAAATTGTGTGCACATTTCACATTTAACTGCATTATGCATGTTCACAGTCCAACACTTCAAGACTATTTTCACATTTACTTGCTACAAGTTGAGTTCAAAAGACAGACTTTAGCAAACTAAGATAATTTGGGTCTGCTGCACAATTATCACTCACAGAAAGTAATGAATGAGGAGCCTTACAACCAGCAATTAAACTTTTCAATTACGACAAAAAATAGCTTCATATTTGACAATTTGAATTCAATGTAGGAGGCTTTTAAGAATTTCTAGGTGAGTAATTAATCCCCCCCCATTACATTACACATGATTAATATTTTTGTTTATTTGAACATGCCCGGGGGGGATCTTTGAGTAGTTAATATTCATTATAGGAATATGGTTCAATGTTGAAAACACAACACACAAAGACAATGAGGGTGTTTTAACATCTACAAAGCTCCTGGAAAGGGAAAGAACAGTCAGAGGAGTATGTGTGGCTATAATATAAATTCCTCACGTTGTTAAAAGGACAGGAAGAGGACTTACTGCCACCTGTCCTCCACCTGTACTCCAATTGATTGAAATCTGGTCAGGGGAGGAGTCTCTTCTCGTGCAACTTCCTGAATACAGTCCACCTGAAAAGTAAGGAACAATGACACAAACAAAAATATAGTCAAATGTTTTGTCAAAACTACGATCACGAATCAATTAATATGGCACCGAGCAATGGCTACTAGCTGGCATTCCAGAGTGACAAAACAAAACACTAGTGGAAAAACTGAAAAGAAAAAAAAACCTGTATAATTTATGCTTGGTTTCAATACAATGTCGAAACCAAAGGTTGTTCTAAATGAGTCACTGAGAGCCGGATCTGGAAAATGGATAAAATATTTCCGCTTCAGAACAGAAAGTGAGAAGAAGGTGAAGCAAAAATATGTGGTTTGGCTTCAATACCACAGAAAAAAAATAAAATAAATAAAAAGATTGCTCTCGCCAGGTGTAATGAGAGGGCGAGAGTCACAGTAATGACACCTTTAACTTCCAGGCATACTTTTAGGTTTGATGGGAAACACTTAGACAGAGATCATGAACAAAATTAGCTTTTTCCTGGATTCAAGCTCAGCAGGCAAAACGAGTTACACTTCAGTCAAGGATGTGACTATTGGCACCGCTCTGTGTTAGATGTGTAGTTAACATCTGATTTCTACACAACTGTGCAACAGTGGTACAGCCACCCCTGTCGTACCTGTATGCCAATGGAGGAAAGTTTCCGCCTGGGCACCGGGACTACTAGGGGCTCCTCTGCTGCAAGATTTCCTTTATTAAATCCCGATTTTAGGGGTTCGTGCTGGACTACAGAGTCACTTGTCTCAGTGGAAGCATTTGCAGTAGCGGGGGCAATTGGTTCTCTCGGGGTAGCAATAGGAGTGGGGATGATGTGCGGAGGGCGGGGAATGCCCCGGGCCAGGCTGTTGGCACGGGTGCTGTCAAGGCTGTCAGAAGAATTGCTTTGAGCGTGGCTAGATTGGCTGTTGACCTCTGACCTCCTGTCCTGCTGGTCCAAGTAGTTGTCCTGGGCCGATTCTGTGCTGCTCTGCACGGTCACTGAGATGTAGGGCTTGGAGGTTGTACGGGGTGGCACTGGTGGAGGAGCTGCTTTCTTACAGGTGGTTATGCACGAGGAGACTGAAGGAGAAAAGAGCAGAGAGGGAGAAATTAGAAGAGAAGGATTATAAATAAGAGTTTCAGTGAACTGGCCAGTGACTTCTAGGGATTGTGAACACAAAACAAGGAGGAATCAATGATAATAAAATGCACAAGTAGAACTGCAAACAGCTTACTGCATTACCCATTTGTTTATCAGGGTAGTTCTAAGAACTCGCTAATCACTTTTCTCAACATGTCCAAAGCAAAACTCTTCAGCTGCATATAAACACACAGAGACACTGTTGCATGAAAGCTGGAGCTACAGCTGAACTGGGGAAGCATCCCATTAAGTGGAAAATCTAATCAGGCAGAAAATTGAACAAACTTATCATCCCATAAAGGTTGCTAAATTAAATCACACACACCCCGTGTGCTTCAAAGACTCAATCACAAGACAGGTGATGAAATCAGTAAACCAACTGCTGGCCACTTGACACTCAAAGCCAAATATGGTAGAACAGCTGAGGGAGATAGATTTATCTGCAGTGCTCACTAATGACAGTCCAAAAATGCCCTCCAGTCATAAAAGATAACGCAGAGAGAATGTATGCACAAAAGAGGGAGAAAACCACTCAAATAAAATCTGTGTAGTAAGAGATAACATGCAATTAACATTTTTACAACACCTTTACAAGTAAAATATTCTCTCTTTCCACCAGCTTTAATAGTGCATTTATGCTTGTTGTTACAGCATGTTGAGTAATAAATGTCAATTTGGCAAGACACAAAAAAAAGCAAGCAGCTGGGCTTTTCAAACATGGGATACATAAGCTTTTTGCAGTGACCCTGACACAGGTCACTTTTAATGTTCTGTCAGATACATCAGTGACAGTGGTGGAGAGCACCATTGCACTCGTGAGAAAATACTTTTTGCACCTATATTAATGAAAACTGTAAGCATTAACTCATTAAGTGTAACTATACATGTTAATATCGATCTCAGTAACTAAATCAATGTAAGCGTGTGTGTGCTGCATGTGACACAGTAGCTCCCTCCGCACCTCACACTCTGACTGAGCGAGTTAGATTGCCGTGGCGAAAAGTAACCAGAGTGCCCAGTCAGACGCTCATCTAGGCCGACGCGTTCAGATGCCATCAGATCAATGGAAAGAAGCGCTCATCTGAAAGGGGCTCGCGTCTGTACGCTTTGACATGTTCAATGCTGCACCAACAAAACAAATATGCTAGCTGTGTGTTAATACTCCACCGCGTCGCAATGCTCCAGTTTCATGGTCACATGGCAGCGTACCATATACAGGGGTTAAAATTCTCAAGCCAAGCTCCTTATACTGGTAACAGTTTGTGTTAGTTTACATGAAATCCACACAACATGAGACCATCACGCAATATAAAAAGCAGATTTTCCAGCTCATACCAACGTCTGCCCTCTGCCTATTAGACCACAATGATTCAATGCTAGCATGGCCATTCATTCAGTTTTCTTTATAGCTTTCATTTCCCTCTGATCTATATTAGTAAAATCAGAAGAAGAATTTGTGATATAAATCTTTTTAAGAATAGAACATTTGGCCATTCTGGAGCTGCGTATAATCCAGTCATCAATCACAAGCTATATAGATGTTCAGTCAGGCTACAGATTCCCATTAAGATCATGTAAACACACTCACAGGCTTCTATAGTTAGTTTAAACACAAGGACTCTGTAGAAGAGACCACTATTCCCCTCATGCTACACACACAGTAATGGCAGAGTGCGATGGAGTACCACTAAAAATGTCTAATCTAAACAGGGAATGTTACTGTAGCACTGTAAACCCTTTGGTTGCTGTGTAATCCCTCAAATAGATGATTTATTTGACATCACATGAGGAAAAACAGAGGAATGAGGAAAAAACCACGGAAGAGAGTTGGCACTGAGAAGAGCCTTTGAAGTTGAGAGAAGAAACTTACCTTTTAAAGCCTGAACCATGA
The DNA here is from genome assembly GCF_057381845.1 of Rhamphochromis longiceps. Classification (NCBI taxonomy): domain Eukaryota; kingdom Metazoa; phylum Chordata; class Actinopteri; order Cichliformes; family Cichlidae; genus Rhamphochromis; species Rhamphochromis longiceps. The sequence continues at coordinate 16,327,193 of NC_140561.1, forward strand.
AATAATTGCCAGAAAATTCAATTTTTTTTAAATGAGACTGTTTACTTTATTTTACGTTCTGATAAAATAAAATAAAATCAAGTAAATATTTGCATATATGAGTTTTAATTGTATCAGATTTGTTAAAAGCACACTGATGATGTGAAAGTCTCAAAAAGTCACAAAAACTCATGCATTAGATATAATATATAACGCCTTAATATAAATTTAAACTTGGCCTATTTAACATCATAGTCAGGCTTAGCTTCACTACCACTTAATCAAAGTGTAAAACGTGGCACAACAGCAGGACATGATCACAGATTCATATAGTCACGTGCTAAATTTTACATTTTAGATTAGAAGAAACAACACAACAGCATCTGGTGAACTCCATTCAACATTTTTTATGCTTCATCAGGTTTCACTGAAAGCTGCGGTCAAAATTCCAAGAAGGGTTTTTAAAAAGCCCTGCAGCAAACATGTGAGCTGCTCTGAATCACTAACAAAAGGGTCATTTGTTCACTCTGCTCCTTATCTTTACCTCCAAACACTCACATACACACACTCACAGCTCATCTGACCTTGTACATATTATTGAGTCAGTTTAATCTGATAAAGTGCGAGTCAATTTTGTCAATTTGCTGTCAGTTACCAGCCTGAAGTACTGGACTGTCACTAGATCTAAGGTCCTTCTGGCAGTCCAAGATGTATGAATACAGAGAGTTCTTTTTCCAATCTAAAAACAGTGCTGTTACTTTATTTAATAGCACAAAAAAGTCTGTATGGAGTAATTCAGGACTGTGAAGATAAACGTCTGGAAAAATCGAAAATACAATACTTCCTACTGACAGACTAATACCTGTCAACAGCCAAGAAGTCTCGCTTGTGAGTGCTGCCCTTTGTCCCCGCTGTGACACTAAACAGCGATGCACTCAAGATGACATTCCAGAGAAGCCTGAACAATGACAGCATTAATAAACAGCGGAGATGATACCCAGTCCACACCTAAACTGGCCCACCTCCAGACATAGAGCGTGTCTTCTTCCTTTCACAGACAGGAGTGCAAACATGCACACCCTTTTACACACCCTTTCCTAATAGGAAACATAAACTGACAATAAAGGATCCACTGGTGTTGCCAATATGGCGAAAGCCTGAATAGTCATAACGGTCAATATCGAGAACACGATTATTCAGCACAATTATTCGCTGACTTTTGCATAATCAGCCATTTGTAGAGCTTAACAAATATCAGATTTGAGTTTCCTCATCAGCCTTAAAAACTTGTAACGGTTCTTCTTGTTGAGCTGATGCATCGATAGTTGATGCATTGAAACACACATTTCAAAGATGGAAGGCACCAACTCTGAGCTAGCCTGAAAGCTGACAAAACAAAAACTGTAAAGTGTCTGGCATCTTTGCACACAAACACTGTCAAACAAATGTCATTCAAGAAACGTTCACTTTAACATTCATCATAGCTATGCACGTCACTATCCACCAAGAATGACCAACATCCTCGCTGATACAGCTGAAAAGTCCACGTTTCCTCTCCTTTTTCTAACGCGAGTTAGACACTAGGCAGAGCACAGCGTGTGATGTGGTGCGCTGGCACTACTAATGCATCCCAGCGTGCGGGGTAACTGTCACCGTGACGAGGTGTTAGAGGGCATAGATAGTGTGCATGTCTGTCTTTGGACACCTGCCCCGCAGATCTCCAAGTGTCACATCACGCTTTCGTCATCTGACCAGAATTCACCCTCTTAACTCTTAATGCCGCCGAATCTGCTTTACTCACGTAACTGTCATAACTGACATCTGCCTCTGAGATTAGTCAGGAGATAAATCAGCAGAGCTGCGCACAACAAACGGGACACTCAAATACAATCAGTATGTTGTCGAATAAATAACATTAATTCCAAAGACTGTATATTTTAGATGGGCAGTGGGTAGGAAGGCCTTGTGTCGAACCTTGTGTCTACTTGACAAACTGTCAAACATTTTTTCCCATGTCTTTTTGAGCACCGTCGCTGCCACAGTGTTCCCACGAGACTGCAGATTCCTCCACATACAGATTAGCAATGGCATCCATAACCACACGAGTGACACAACCGGTTTTTAACAAGTCTAGAGTTTACCCACACAATCCACTGTTGTTCATACAGCTTAATATAGCAAAGTGTAAAAAGTCAACTGTATGATAGCACAGAAAACAGATGTAGAAAGCCTGTTGCTAGGGCTGCTCGATTATGGCAAAAATGATAATCACGATTATTTTCACTGAAATTGAGATCACGATTATTTGACGATATTTATTTAACCCTTTAAGACCTACTATAGAACCAAGTCCACCAGAGCTTATATTATTTTTTTACATGCTGTAGTGCCATTTGTGGGAGCATTTCAAGTTGCTATACATCAATACAACTGTTATAGCCCATATTTTAATAATATGTATGCATTAAGTGCATAGTAATTACATAAATTGCAAAAAAGTGCAATAAACTACAAAAAAAATTGAAAATCGCTTTTGTTTTGTTTACATATATTTCTACTTGGAGAAATTTAAGAGGCTTATCCCTCAAAACTTTAAATACAATAAAGTTGCAAAAAATAGTTTACAACAACAGGAAATTTATTTTGAGTGTCTTCATAGTTTTATTTTGGAGATACAGCAATTTTTATATACTGCAGGAAAAACAAAAAACAATCCTATGATGCAAATTTGCAAAGAAAACAGCATGTGCATCATTTCACTGTGGGAAGTGTTACGAACAGCTGATAGGAACGGCAAAGCGTGTTTCTGGAATATTATGCTTTTGTTCCTGCAAGCGCTTTTTATGCAATTTTTGCAAAGCTATATGTGGAACGAAACCGTGACCGAGGACAAGCTGATGGCATAAGATGTAAGTACAACTCCTCCGGTTTCATATGCAAAACAAATTATTGCGCTAGCTTACACGGTTCAGGTTCTACAGGGATTTAAAAATAGTTACGCAAAACGGAGCGTGCTGCTCTGACCGGCTTTAAAGGGTTAACAATGACTTTAAAAAAATAATATAAAATAGTGTGCAACACCACTGAAGTTTGTTTTTTTTAAACTCTTTTCAACCAACGGCAGTCACTCTCCTCTCCAAATAACTATAGCTTTCCGAGCTTCCCTCGGGTCCTCTTAATCAGCGGTCTCCACCCTTTTTTGCGCCACGGACCGGTTTATGCCCGACAATATTTTCACGGACCGGCCTTTAAGGTGTCGCGGATAAATGAGGGAGGGGCTAATAATCGGCTCAGTCATTTTTAATGATTGAAAGCCCAGATCGTAATCGTGATTAAAATTCGATTAATTGAGCAGCCCTACTTGTTGCTATCAGAAAGAGTGCAGTGCAGAAACGCATTAACAACAGAGGAACAGCAAGTAGCACATTCTCTCATCAGACTGTCTCCTGTACTTGCTTAGGTTAAAGATTTCAGCCACACAGGCATACACAGCTGTGGAAACAGAAACATCTTATTTTAAAATCGTATAACAAAAGTGCAGCCAGCTCTTTCTAACCCTAAGCTTTTGTTCAGAACTGCAGAAAAGAGCTACAAAACAGACATGAAGCCAAAAAACTGCTGCCTTTTAGTTACACAAAATAACCCTCAACAGGGATGCACTGAATTAAAAACATATAGCTGGTCTTTGGAGTAAAAAAATTAACAAAGGAGAGAGAGAAAAAAAGTAGATTGCTGAAAAAATGTTTTGATATCTAGATTTTTTTAGATAATTTCAGCATTATGGTTGAAAGCAACATGCTGCATCAATTGTTGTTGTTGTTAAAAAAAAATTAGATTAATCTTCAATTGAGACACAATAGCGGTGTGGGAAATAATTATTTCATCTGCTGCTCAATTTGTAGGTTTGCTCACTTACAATGAGGTTAACAGTCTCTATTAGTTATGGCAGTTTTCTCAACCACCAGTGCGGTGAAGTTATCCTGTACCCTTAAGAGAAAAATAGCTCTAAACGATGTTTCCATCTCCCTGCTTGACTGCGGGGATGGTGTTCGTTGGATCGCACTCAGCATTTCTTTTCCTTCAAACACGACGGGTCAAGTTGGTGCCAAAGAGCTCGATTTTAGTTTCATCTGACCACAGCACTTTCTGCCAAATTTTCACTGAATTATTTAGATGTTCACTGTCAAACTTCTTGAGCAGGAGAAACTTATAGTACTACATTCCTATGTAGTATAGTGCGTTAGCGATGGTGTTCTTGGTGACTGAGGTCCTAACTATCTTCAGATCACTAACAAGCTCCTCTCATGTGTTTTTTGGCTGATCCACCATCTTTCTCATAATCATCTTCACCCTACGAGGAAAAATTTTGCATGATTGTGACCGATTTTATATTTCTTCCAGTTCTGAATAATCGCACGAGCAGTTGTCACGTTCTCATCATTGTTGATGGTCTTGCGTTCCCATGACATACTCTGACACCTCTTTAGTCTTTCCCACTTTGGCGGAAAGGTTGGAATGGAAGAAATTGATTCTGTTGACAGAAGTGCTTTGTACACAAAACAAGTTGAGATTAGTAGTATCTGTAATATACTGTAAATTGTTTGTCACGTGAGCATATAGAGAAATTTTGGGAGCCAGAATTGTGGCTGCGTTGTAGGCGAACAAATACTTGTTTCATTCAACGACATGTTTGTAACTTTTATTTGATGTGTTTTTTTTCTGGATTTTTGGTTGATATTCTGTCTCTCTCCTTTAAAAATAAAACTACCATAAAAATTAGAGACTGCTCCTTTCTTTGGAAGCGAGCTAACTTACAAATTCAGTACTGGATCAAATAATTATTTCCCCCACTGTATGGATAAGAATTTCTGTAAAAAGTAGGGCTCTGCCGCACAAGACACTGGCCTGTGAAGGAAATTTCTATTGCATCAGCAGAATGAGGCAGCCTTGTTACATTACCTTTCAGAAGGCTTTATTCTTTCCGTCCTTATCTGAGGCATGAAGATCAAGTATTACTCTGGAGTGAGTAAGCTTGAAGAATCTGTCTCGATCTATAACTAGGAGCCAGTAAATTTAGAGCATAGGTTATCTGAGTCATGCTGTGAACACAGATATGCTGAAGAATGATTTAAGCTGGTGTTTTTAATGTTTGGTTTTTATGCTACCTTCAGAGATAAACCTTTGCAGGTGGTTTGTGTGCTTTGACATTTATTTATTTATTTATTTAAAAGCACCTGGTTGCCCATTTTCAGCTTGATGTAGCTTGAGGACCACCTCTTTGGTGGTCTCAGTCAGTATTGTCCTGTTTTCATGTTTCATCCAAAAAAATTATTTCAACCAGTTTTCAGTATGATTGAAATTTAATTGACAGAGAACAAATTGGGATCAATAGAAAGACCAGGATGTCATCTTGACAGTAAAGTAGGACTCGTATAGATTGCATTCATGGTGCTTGATGTAGAGGTCTTAGACTCATATCCCTAACAGAGGACAAAAAAAAGAATTGCTGAGGTTTTAGGAGGATATAAATCAGTTTTAAAAACCATCCCAATTTATTAAACCTTAACTAAAGAATAAAGAATAAATCCCAAACTGAGAGAAAAGAAAAATGGGACATGTGCTACAGGACAAACAGCAATCTCCTTTCTCTAAATAGCTTTTTACTATTTGGTAGTTCCCACAAAGCTACCACTGTTTGAAGGGCATTTACCAACATCGGGTTTGGAACATTTGATCAATTCGTTTTAGAAGCTTGAGTGAGTTAAAGTTCCCCCTCAGGGAGAATATTGCAATAGTAATTAAATAATTAAGCACACAACAAGGTAAAAACCAAAGCCTTAAGATACCAGCACACCAGCTATAATCCAGCATATAATCCATCATGTTAAAGGGTACACAACTTTACTAAAGAACACACTAATCTTCATCCCAAAATGCTTATTTAATAAACCAGGACACAACCACATTCTCAATAAAGACTGGAAAGACTGAACATAGTGGATGACAGCTCCAGCTCAGCCGAAACCAATATAAACACTGGATCAGTAACAACAACTGGTTCAAGTGACACTGATGGTTCAGAAACAGCATGAGGTGAACTGTGATGCTGGGTTTATCAGCAAAGTATGGATTATGTACAGTTTAATCCATTAACATCACAAGAAACACACAACACTGCCTGTAACCATGACCACCACTCCCTTGTCATCGAAACCATCATCAGGACACAGACAGATTTTTCACAGTTACAAAACTGCAGAACCTTAAATGTAACCCGAAAAGGGCTCTAAACCAACATTTGGGCGAATATTGGGGCAGCCCTTAAATAATCCCCCTGTGCAGGCCAATTTTAATGAAGACAAGTGAATACATTTAGCCGTCCACTTAGACTTATGCTCAGAAACACCAGCACAAACTATCAACGGGAATGCTCAATTATCGTCCTAACACCACAAAGCATACGTCCGTTTCCGTGGGCAACAGCTAAACGTCATCCTGTCACCGAACAAGCCGGGACACCAAACTTGAGCTTAATTGATGATAACGTGTAAACAATAAGCTGAGAACGGTTAGTTTACTTACCCTGTTCTCACAGCGCAGTCAAAAACACACACGAAGTGTCTTGAGTAAAGACTTAGATTGTTTCAATGACAGCTGTCGACACGCACTACCTGTCACGCCTGTGGAAACGAAAAGCCGGGTTTTGTTGCCTTTTGTTTGGAGCGTCTCTCTGAGCTCCAGGGAGGCGTGGTGGCAGCTCTACTTGATGCCTTCAGGAGCACCTCGGACATTCTATCACCACCGTCAGAAGACCAAAAGCTTTTTTCCTTTCCTTTCTCTCCCCCCATTTTTAAATGCTAATAATAGCATCGGCAAGGTCCTACAACTTTTAAAAATTATTTTATTTTATTTTATTTTTTAAAATTCAGACATAAAAAAATACAGTAAGGATAACAACAACTGAAATAAAATTAGATCTAAAATGAAATTTTCTTTTTCTAACTGTAAAGTTTTGCAAGATCACAGGCTTGCTGCCAATGAAAGTGTTAGTTTTAATTCTGTTCCACTGCTCTAAAATGCAATTCTAGACACTTTTGGACATTAAATATACTTTACACAACCATATTCATAATGCCTTAAATTTTGCACAAGTAAATTAAGTATTAGTATAACTGCAACAAAGACCCTTTTAAGAAAAATATCTGATTGCTTCTTATACAACAAAAAAAGCAACTCTATCTGATGTCTACACTCTAAACTCTGATAATCAGAAATTAAATTGGATTTAATTTCTCAAATGTAATTTTAATTTTTGTAAGTTTTAATGCAATATTTTTTGAAAAACAAAACAATAGACAAGCTAATTTTTCCTATTGTGTTTATGCACAAGTAAACACGTTTAATTAAAAAAAACAAAAAACAAATCCTTGGTTAAAATATGTAGACTGAAGCTACAGAATAATCCCCAAGTAGCACTGAAAAGTTTCATTACCATGAAGGCAGCATGTGGTCTGTGACTTACACACTGTGTGAAGAGCGCCACAAAGTGGATGTTTTTTTTGTTTGTTCGTTTGTTTGTTTTTTAATAGTAACCCATAGCCTAGGAATATGCATCAGGGGCCACTGAGATGTCAACAACCAGTAAAACATTCCGGTGAAATTAAAAGTTAGGTTAGCAAACAAACTGCTCACTGTCTTCTTGTGCTACCATGTCCTGTAATCACAAGTTACACAGTAATGTATACTTAGAGTATGATTTTAATCTAGTCTCTGTCCAGCAGTTTGACAACTTTATATTTGTACTGATAAACATTTTATTTATTTATTTTTCTTTGTAGTTCATGAAGTGGTAAATGGATAGAATGATTTTAGGGGGGAAAGGGGTTGGTTTCACGTTGTTACCTGTGCGTGGGGGTAGGATGTGTGGTCTGTCTGTCCCAAAACGCTGAAGAAAAATTGCAAGTTGTTTCTCCTTTGGTTCTTTGTCCAAGCCTGTGGCTCTCAGGTAAGAGCCAAACTGTTCTTTCCATGTCTTCCATTGTCCAGAAAGTTCGTCTAGCATGGGCAAAAAAGGCTGCATTTGAGCTGCATGTAACGCTGCGTGCATGCTGGAGGATCAGTTGCCCGCCAAAGACCAAGGTTATAATGAACATTCAAACTACTACCATGGAAAACACAAAGCAAAGCAAAGAATTTGGGCTCATGTGATTGTGTCACACTTGAAAAGGAGTGAAAGAAAATGGTTTTATCAGTTTGGGAACACATTACTGTGCTTTGTGGCAATGACTCTTCCTATATTGTTTTATAAAAAATCTGCAATTTACCATCAGTTTTTCAGTCTGGGACTTACCAGTGCTGGTGCTGTAGGTGCGAACCGTGGTGTCAATGGGAGGCGGAGAGCAGCCCGAGTCAATGGATGCAACTTCGTCGTCTTGGGAACAGCCAGCCTGGATGGCTCTCAGGTAGCTGTGGCTGCGGGATCGGAAGCACGTTGGCATGGGTAGGTCTGGAGGCTCTGAGTTGTCCTGAGAATGGGAACGGGAATCTCTAAATGTAGAATCTGAGCTGCGGTCTTCATAATGATGGCTCCTTTCTAGGTCTCGTAGCTAGAGTGAAGGAAAAACAAAACAAAACAAGATGTAGCAGTAGTTATTTTGTTCACTGAAGCTGCTCCTCGCACTCAAGGCGGCTGCCTTGAGAGTAGCTGCTAGGAGTAGCCTCTGGATGTGCAGTAAAACCACCAAATGTGTGCACTTGTGCAAATGTGTGTATGGTTAAGGGTATGTCGAATTTGCTATAAATGCATTTTTATGATGTCCAATAATGATATATTAGACTGATTTACTTTATAGGCTACATTTGTATGCATTAAAGTTATTTTTTCTTCTAGTGATCTGCACCGTTATTTTAATTTTTTTCCTCACATAAAACTGTACAACAATAATGCTAAAAACAAAGAAACAAACAAAAACAAACAAACAATAAGGCAACAGATGTGACTTTTTTCATGTAGTGACTCAATGCTCATATAAATTCATCTTTTGCTCTGACTTTTCTAAAGGTGAGTGTCAGCACACATTGGCACAATCATGTAAATGTTTCAGGTAATTTGAATTTTTCTGCTCTGGAAAAAGTACATCACTAAGTTAAAAATATAATGCATAATGAATTTGCATGGCTCGCTACTGTGCATGTAAGTTCAATCCCTAAATTGATATACTGGGCGAATGTGTTGTAATGCAGTGAGTGAGCTGTCGGAGATTGGCTGTAAATCCTGTACTAATAGCCTGCACTGCCTCATTTCACTGAGGAAGATCAGAGCCACGCTGCACAGTTGTTCATCATCTCACCGACCTTGACATTGGGAGGCTAATAGTTCTTATGTAAGTGGACGAACTGGAAATTTAAACTATCAGTGAGATGCAGTCAGAAAATAGGGAATCTTTGTTCGCTGGGAGCTCGTTTTATTACAGCCGTTCGGGCTGTATCTGTGAAAATGTAAATTATACTAAGTAAACGAGTGTAGCTCGAGGCAGACAAAAGGGTCTTTGACTGGTGATGTGAGAGTAGAAAGTTTGCCAGGAGCCAAATGATGTAAATTATGATCGAGAACAAATACACTCGGAACTCATTAGGAAGATAATGGAAGCAAATGAGACACAGGCAGAAATGGAAAACATTTTTTTAACCTCTGAAAGATAAGAGACGCCACATTTTCCCTGTCAGTCTTCCAGGAAAACACTGACCTGTCCCATGCGCCTGCCCAAGGTACTGCAAGCCTGGCTGAAGTCATCGTCGTCCCATGGTGGCAAAGATGAGCCTATACTCCCGATACAGTCTAGGTTGTCTAGGCTGCGATTATTGGAGAACTCTCTGAGAGCTGGAAGACAGCTGGGAAGGGAAGTAACCAAAAGATATCCTTTAGGGATATGAAGTCTAAGTAGAAAAACTGATGGAAAATGATTGTAAACAGGATATGCTGTTGCTAATGCACGATGACAGAGAGGCAGAAGGGAAAACTTTGATCAAGGGAGAAAATGAGTGACCAGCAAAACCAGAAATTGAAAGAGAGATAAAAGGAGGACAAGTTTATTATTGAAGTCATCCCTTTAATTCCCACTTTGATGCTCCAAATCTCATCTCTGTTTCATCTAATTTTAGCATTAGTCATTTTAGCATCCCAGCATGCAAAGCCAATGATGTCAGGCGAGGCATGTACAGTGCACAGCGTTCTATGCCATCATGGTGCCAAGACAAAACATGTTTAGGTTTTTATTAAGCTAAAAATAGTATGTTATACATGTTCTTTGTTGGCACACAGTGATAGTGACATGGCAGTAAAATGCCATGGCAAAGTGTATGGACACAGATGTCCCCCTCATTCCCTAATTTGAATAGTGTTGAAGCTACTTTCCACCTAAAAGCACTGGACAGATGGTATTTACAAGCTTACGGGAGGTTAGCAGTTGTTGGCAGCAGGACATGAATTTTTGCATTTGGAGTTTCCACTTTCAGACATCTGAGGGGGGCAGTGCAAAGTCACTGATCATAGACCAATCCGATCTGAAGTGTTCTGCACCGCGCCCCTGAGAAGTGACTTGCAGACCTATCACTAACCTGCTCATTGACCTGCCCAGCTGGTGCAGAGAGGACACACTGTGGAGTGGAGACCACAGGGCATCTAGCTCCCCTTGCAAAAAGGTGTATTCCAGGGTTCTGCTGCTCACGCCAATCAGGTAGGCGCAGAACGGAAGAAAGTAGGGTTGGACGATCAGGAATTAGCAGGGGGGTATTAGGATAAGTCATTCAAGCGTAATTCTAGATTTTTAAATTGCTCGGTGTGTTTGGTAGGTAAGCTGTGCCCATGATTATCAACACCCCCCCCCCCCAACCTGCCTCTGATCCAACCAGAATCATAAGATACCTCAAAAGGAAACTATACAACACATTATTGCATCAAGGTTTGTGTCATGTATGTATCTGAATGTAATAGACACTGACAAAAACAAGCCCAAAATACACTAAAAAGATGTTATCGTGGGGTATTAAAATTTCATACATTTCTCTAACAAGTCAATATTTGAAAAGTTGATTATACATTAGAAAGCATGACAGCTGTGGCTTAAATTAGTGTAACATCGCTGTGGATAAAAATGAAACAATATGACTATATTTTCTGGCCTTGCATGAAAAGGCACAGTCAATTAGCAATGTCCCACTGTGCTTGCATCACACATTGTGCAATGCTTTGCTCCAGAAACCATGTCACTCAGAGGCAAGTGAGCCACAATCCCACTTAGTCAAAGCGATTGGGCTGATTTGTGCTGATTTACTGGCTGAACGCAAGCAAAACTCAGTGTCGTATTGTGTAAACTGCACTATTGTATAGCGTATTATCTTAGTGACGCTTTCTATGGCCAATAATATGTAGGTAAATCACAGCTGAGGTATGATAGTAAGAGTGACATGTGGACAGCAGCAGGGAGTCTGACACCACTTCTATGCGTGAGTAAGCGCAGCGTGGACTGTGTCTACACGTGTGCACTTGTGTGTGTGTGTCTGTTCTGAGGCTGGGCTTCAGTATGTATCCATAGATTTTTTTTTTTTTTACTGTTGTTTGATTGTTAAGAGCTTTTGCCAATCAGTATTTATAACAGTGTGTTCTAATAAGTGTTTTGGGCGTTCTCTGAAAATCAGCAGATTTTTTTTTGGGGGGGGGGCTACATACATTTTAAAGGGCCAATCAGTAACTTTTCTTCTGACTATAGTCATGCATTAAAAACAACATGTTGTATTTTTCTCAGCTTATCATGACTGTAGAAACAGACATGGTTTCTAGTTGTTCTCATGAATGGTAACCATACGCTTTCTTCTTCTTTGATCCTTGTTTGTATGTAAAGGGTTTCTCCCTTATTGTTTATGCTAATGTGTAATAAACCATAGTTCAGTTTGTGCCCTTACTTGCGTGGGGGAAACTGGTCACTCAGAGACTGCTGGGTAGCCCTGAGGTAGCTCTGACGCCGAGCAGCAGTTTTTGGTGAGGGTTTGGGACTTCCCTCAGAGTCATCGCTGTCTTCCATGTCTCCCATTGCCTTCACATAGCTACCACTCCGCATCCGCCGGCATGGGATTTCATTGGCACCCCCGCTGTGACCTAATGAGCTGCTCCAGTCACCCTATAGCCACCATTAAGTGAACAAAATGAGTCTTCAGTCAGTTTTTAACGATCTATGTTGTTATCTAAGCACTGAAGTGTTTCCCTTGATGGTAATAGCTTATATAAACATACAGTAAACACTCAACAAATAGACAGAATATAATTTTTTATCCACTCTACTTTGTGGGCTACTCACCCTTCTTCCAACCTGTAGGTAGTTGCAGGTTAGTTCTTGTTGACAGGACTTGGATTTGAGCATGGACCTGTCCAGTGTAGCTGAGCCCTTCTGAATAACCTGTCTTGGTTGACCCATGGTTAATGTGGACCATGACCCTCCTTTCATATAGTCACTATCATTCATCATCAAACCTCCTGGTCCACTTAATCCACCTAGTCCACTTAATCCACCACCTCCTCCACCCCCTGGCCCAGGAAGTGCCTGATACTTTAAGTCACTGCTGCTTTTAGATGAGCTGATAGTGTTGTAGCCACTGTGGATGTATCTGTTCTGCCCCCCGTGGCTGTCGGGGCCAGATGGACGCCCGAGAGTCATCATGGCCATGGTGTTGTGGTAGCTGCTCAAATCGCTGCTGTCCAGATCGTCCGAGCTCCAGTAACCCGACATGTTGGAGCGTGGCCGTCGCTTGGCAGTTGCTTCTGATTTTGTACCCCGATCTTTACTTTTGGCTCTGCGATTGTGCTTCCCTCCATCCTCCGTACTAGATGAACCTCCTCCACTGCCGGTCGACCGTCCGTTAACATTTCCTTTCATGTTGTGGCTCTCCAGGGACTGCGACTTCGCAAAGAGCTTCTGCACTGAGTGCAGCATGTAACGAATACGACCAGGACTGTCCGTACGCTGCTTGGCAGCAGCAGCAGCAGATGTTCGGTGAAACTGCAATGTGCTGAATCCATCACGGCCGCCAGGTAACTGTTTATCAAACTCAAGCAGACTTGGTGGGGTCTGGTTCTTGGTCATATGATGTGATATTGTTGCTGAGCCACTTGTAATCATAGGTGTTCGTGCGCTCAGCCCTGCCATGCCCATGCCCATTCCCGTCCCCATGCCCATGCCCATGGACATGGAGGTCCCCATGGTCCCTGTGCTTATTCCTCCGATACTGTCCCCAGGAGGAGAAAAATCAGACTGGTCATAGGAGTTGTAGTGAATCCCAGGAAAGGTGCTGCTGTTGGACAGCTGGTTGTTGAGGGGCAGCATGCATTCTGGTGGAAGGGAGCTTGGGTTGGCTGAAGAGTAAAGGTGGGGGTCCATGGTGCCATAGTGGTCCATTGTGGGACTCAGCAAGTAAGGGCTGCGAGGAAGTGTAGTGGTCTTATGAGAAAAGAGGGCCTCTGAATGGTCTGCAGAAGTGTCGCAGGAATCAGACAGGTGTCTGCTGCGGTTGGTCCCTAAGCCTTTCATGATGGCGAGGAGGTCCAACCCTCTAGAAGACCTCCAGGCCAGAAGAGAGATTCTTTTGAAGATATTTCCTAAAAAAGAGAGACAAACAACCCAACAAAAAAGACAGAAGGAAAAAGGTTTAAGAGCTGATTAATACAGCACTATACAAAACACATAACACAAACTCTCAAACTCAACCATCCATATCAGCTTGGCCACACAAATACGCCCACTTCTGTGCTAAACCAGACTAAAACAGAGTAGCTGGAAGGCATTTTTTTGTCTGTACAGTGAATGAGCCAGCTTCCCACTGTCTCCCACAGTGAACATCTGTGTTAAAATGCTAGAAATGGATAGAAAAACAACACGTTAAACAAAGGCACGCAGTAGCTTGTGGGTCAGGGCATAGATTATCAGTAGGAGAAAAACTGCTGACAGCGCTGAGTTCCTCGAGACGCCTCTGCATTTATGTGGGTCTTTGCAGCTGCCAGCGAACAAATATCTCCTTTTTCTGCCTAATCACATTCAGAAAAAAAAGGTCAATCATCATTGCACAAACATTTCCTTTCATGAGCACCCACAAACAAATGCACACATGAGAAGATTTGATTTTGTGGCCTTTCCTTTAATAATAATAATAAAAAAATCCAAAACATAATATTACACACTTAAGGCAGTTTAAAAAATTATAGTTAACAACACTACCTGCGTCTCTGGCTGACTCACTGTATCTCCTCCAGGTAAGTTGTGATACACAATGGCCAAATCTCTGTAAAAGCCCTTTCTTTCAGCTTGTATCATTCTCTCTTATTCCATCTGTTTCTCTTTCCCTCTCCTCCTCCACTGTCACTTCTCTCTCCACTTCCCACCTCCAGTGGGTATCCCTGGCATGAGTGATGAAGCTCCTGTCCTAGCTTTGCATGGTGAGCCAAGGATGGCGGGCAGAGTGTCATAGTGAAACCAGTAAAAGAGGATTTGACCAGTGGGCGGCGTGCGGCAGGAGTTGGCAGCTACAACTTCTTGTCCTCCTAGTCAAGCTGTGCCAATGCCCTGCCCGGCAGGGCAGCAAGAATGGCGCTTCTCGTCATGGACCATGAACGATTATAATGGAGGGATATCATGCAAAGGTGATAGTGACAGGTATTAGGCTTGTTATCCTGTGTGGATATGTAGTTATTAATAGCTGAATAGTGTAATTATTATTACTCAATTTCTGCTAACTTTTTAAGCCAAAAGAATAGTAAACAAGCCCACCGAGCATCTGTAAATACATTACATTTCAGCTTTTTAAAGCATGCTGCTTCCTTATCTCTGCTGGTGCAGTCGAGTGAATTAATAACTGGAATAATTCTTTGTACATTTTGGCAGACAGCTAATAAACACGTACATTTCTACTGAATTAATTGCCATTTTCAATAAATACTGTTAGTATATTATGATATCACGCTGTAAACTGGAGGTAAACTGGGATAAAATATGGATGTCTTAATGTTAGAGACTACCTCCGAAGCAGATGCAAGGAAAACTAATAATACTGTTAAAACTTAATCTTATATTCAGCACAGTACATTTAATCTTAATTACTTTCAGACAAAGTCAGCTCTGCAGGACAACAACAGTTCCCTGAAAATGTATTAACTTACAGTCGCTCTGCACAAACGCAGACTGCTGTTTGCTACGGAGGTTTTGGGTTCGGGCCAGATAAAAACCATCACTCCCTCATTTGAATTTTAGTCAGGTACTCACATTCCATAAAAAACAATCGTCAAAATAACATTGCTCTTTAATTTTCATCATTCACAGTTTCCATATTGAGAAAGCTAATGTGAATTGTCAGCCTAGCAGTTAATGGCTTTTTATACCACTTCCCTATTCATAAAATTTGAAAGTCAAATTGGAAATCAACCACCAGACCAGAAACAGACATTTCTTCTTCTCTGTCATAGTTTCTATCAATCAGACAGTTTCTTTGGAGAAATGGCGAGGAGATATTTGCTATAAATCTCTATTATCACCTTAGGAGAGCTACAAACATGCATAAAAATCAGATAATGGCACAGTGCAGTGTGAGACAGGCAATAAGTGATGACAAAGCAGCTCACCTAAAAATTACACCTCATTTGAAGGGCAATTTGAGTTGATTACAATTCATTGTTTCAGAGAAGGCACCGAAACATTTGGTGTTACTTCACCTTTAAAAGTATGCACCACGTTGACACACTTTTTGCAATTAACTATTTGCCAAAAAGAAATTGCAACAAAAAAAATCTCCATATAAATTATGAACTGGTTTTATTTCCACCATTATTAGCATGCTCCAGGCACAGACTCATTTAGTGTCATTAACAGAGCCTTTCTGAGTGCCATCTCCGCTGATAGGGTCAAATCCTCTAAATCCTTTTACACCACATTAGCTAACTCATATCCTGCCGTGACATGCCACTCAGCTAAGCTTAGCATACCCTCCTCAGTGTGTCAACCAATATGGCTCAAACTGACACTGATAGCCGCATTATTATTATGTATTGGAGGCAACGTGACAAATCTGTGTGCCTAAATGCCCAGGATCTCAAGCACTCTAATCGAGGATATGCGGTGAAATACACACAGCAAATTTGTCTGCTAATTGACATTTCCTGTATGTTTTGAGCAGACGATCATTGCAGTGCATCCGTATTTAACAAAAGTGCTAATGAAGTGTTTATTATTAGAAGGCTTGGTTTAAATAGGGATGCTTACCAGTGCATGTCACAGAGGCTTATACTTTATAATGACATTAATCATTCAAGTTCAAGCTATAGTTCATTCTGTGCTACAGTGGAAAAGTAGATATTATAGTTAGATTTACATGGAAACGTTGGGTAACGTGGTGCCTTGAGTTCACCATCATGACTCAATGGGACTGGTAGACACTGCATGTTACTATGACTGTCATTAAACAAAATAAAGCTTGGCAGATAATGTATATATGTGACATATAACCAGTGATGTGAGTGCTTATGATGCAAACCTGCCACAACTTTACTTCACTGCGTGACAGAAAGGCGAAGAGACAATTCAACCCTCAGACATTGGAAATTAAGGAATTTAGGTCAAGCCTCTGTTAGCTGGGTCCTAGACACGAGTCCGCGTGTGTGCGTTCTTGGTATTTGTGTGCTCCGAGTGTATACTACTGGTGCGCACACAAATGCATGAATACCAAGAATGTTAATGCGCTTGTGCTCGTGTGTGCTTCTACACCCTTGAGCGTCTGGTGGTGGCATCTCCCTGCCTTGTGCACTGGGGAGCTGCCATCTGCTCTTCCAATGGGAGAAGGAGTGTTTGGCATTGTGTCCAATTCATGACCTTACTCAGTTTCTCAGCCATCACAATGTCAGGGCTACAGGCAATTCACAGTGTCAACCAGAAGAGGGCGACACACTCAACACAAGCTGTACTGGTGTTTCTGCCGAGTTCCATTATTTTTTGATGTTTTTATACAGCATGTGGAAGTATTTATCCTGACAATTCACTTGTTCAAGTCAGAGCTAACAGAATAATTTATCTGTTGCAGATTTTTAATGTGTCAGTGTGATTCCGGACAATGTGTGTGGATTTCAAATAAAGATAAATTCACAATTAAACACTATGGCAGACCTGCTTAGGGTGTACCCCAGCTCTCACCCTGTGGTAGCTAGGATAGGCTCCAGTCCCCCAATAACCCTGAATCGGATAAGTGTAAGAGAATGGATGGATAGACAGATGAAGGACTGGTTGGATAATTTCAGGAACCTACTGTACTTCAGCTTGGATTCTTCTGATTCAGGAAGTGTTAACTTCTTTTTCTGCTTCTTCTTTAGGTGTCGCCACAGCGGATCATCTGCCTCCAACCTGCCCTATTCCTAGCATCCTCTCTGACACCAACCCTCTGCATGTCCTCCTGTTCCATCTTCAACATGCTTTCTTTGATATATCCACTATCCGTCCTTTTCCCAGGTTGGAACTATCTCAACCTTGCCTGTCTGTCTCCAAATTGCTCCAACTGAACTGTCCCTCTGATACACTCATTTCTAATCTTGTCCATCTTGGTCACTCCCAATGAAAATCTTAATATCTTCAGCTCTTCCACCTCCAGCTTGGCCACCAGTCTTTTTGTCAGCAGCAGTGTCTCTGTACCAAACATCACAGCAGGTCTCACTAAACCGTCCCTTTCACTCTTGCGGCTATCCTTAATACACTGTAAACCTACTTATGTGTTTATGTTTTTATCTTTTGTATTAAGAGGTGGGTTTAAGTATAAGTAGTTTAAGTATAACAAAATCTGATATATAAATAAAGTCGTCACTGCCATTGCCATCCTTCTGTCAACAAATAACCACTCACACTGATTTTTAACCCCTGTACCCTGGCTGTCTTCTTCACCTCTCTTCTGCACTGTGGTTGACCCCTGCCATTTAAAGTCATGCACCTTCACTGCCTCTGCTTCACTACTTGGAGGACAAACTAAACAACATCAACACTCATAATGGGGTCAGAGTGTGCTTCTCCTGTCTCTCCTTTACTTTCTTAATTTTTATTCGTCATCTCTTAATGATCCTGATACAGATTCATTGGCAAATAGCTAAAAATTGGCCAATATGCCGGTCGAGTTATATTTTGTGCTTTTCATTCATGGAATCGTGGGTTTTAAATTCAAATTGTTTAGACTTCAAATGATGATTTAAATGAAGATGAAAACAACAACCAAGACATCTGAAACAATGACAATAGTTTTTATGCTTGAGTTCAAGATTTTATCTTTAAGACAATTATTGTCACGGTCCGGGGCAGCGGCCGTGTGGAGAATGGAAAGGAGGACTCAAAACGCAGCACTTATTCAGGTGTGAGGGTGATTTATTGATAATATCCTATATAAAGTGGGGATGGTAAAACAGAACTAAGGATGAACTAACTGGGAGAAACTACACAAAGAAATAGCAAACCTGAGCATGAAGGGAGAACAGCAGGGAGAACAGCAGGGAGCGCACACAGGGGATTACACCAGGTATGAACACAGACGACGCGACGAGGAGCAGAGGAAATCACACACTATAAGTACACGAAGAGACACTGGGAAATCACACACAGGTGGGGGAAACAGCTGGACCTGATTAACCTGATGAGACAGGGGAACACTAACACCAGGGACCAACAGAGGGAGCACAAACCCAGAACCCAGTGTCTAAAATCCCAAACACAAACCATCCCAAAACAGCCATGAATAATAATGAAAGTAATAACAATAAAGAACATAAACATAAAGTCACTGAGTCATGGTCGCAGGACCATGACAATTATACTTTCTCAGTATGTAGAAAATAAGACATAAACTAGTAAACTAAGAAATATAATACGGATTACACGTGGAATGTGTGGGTAAGAGTAAAATAGCACTACAAAACAGAAAAATGCAAGTAAATGTATAATGTCTAGGACATTAATGTATTTTTCATATACAAATATAAAAATATATAAAAGCACAAGCCTGTGCACTGACAGTGAAAAAACCCTAAATACAAATTTCAGTAATTCCTATTATAATTAATATTACTCAATTTGCATAGTTCTTGGCACAAAACTAGTTCCAAATTTAAATGTGGGCCCTGATTTAATACATAGCGAGAATTCCTATTCCCAGTATATTAATTAGCAAACCCAAGAATCGAGGAAATATTAAGACCGTTGCTAAACTCTGTATTAAAAAAGTTTTAGCTGTAGCACAAGTATTCAAATTTTTAGACTAGTTGCCAGTTTTTAGATTGGCAAGTCTGTGGGTGGACAATTTTCGATGAGCCACTGTGGAAAGGAAATCATCCCCTCATCTGAGCAACAATATCCAGAGAGGCAGTTTGTCAGAGCACAGCTCAGTCAGTCAGCCCTGAGCCCATCTGCTCCATAGGCTTACAGCACTGCCCTGAAAGACAGGGGGCAGCTTTGTGTGTGTGTGCGTGTGTGTGTGTGTGTGTGTGTGTGTGTGTGTGTGTGTGTGTGTGAGACATGTAACAAGACAGATGAATGCTTACAGACTGCTGGTGAGGAGGAAGGGACAGAAGGAAGTGAGGGAAAATCTGTAGGGAGAAAGGTGTGGGATTTGACAGCAGTGAAAATGAAAGCAATCTAAAAGGAAGGAGAAGGTGTGAAAATCAGTCAATGTGTTGTAAACTGCGCACTGGGGAGAAGGTAAAAATCCAGTAAAACAAAAGAACAGAAATCAGTAAGAGGGAGGAAAAGAAAGAAAGAGAGAAAGAAAAAAGGAGAAAAATGGCTGCCAAGGGAGCAAAAGAGTTCAATGAGGTCAGTTTTTCAATGAGTTCAGTGAGTGCCTAGATAAAGCAAAGAAGATACTTCTTCTTTTTTTCTTTGAGGAACGGTAATCAGATGGTACTGGAGGTGGAGATGTGTGGCAGCGTAACGTCTGATGCATGTGTTTATTCCAGAAAGGTGTGAAGGTGTAAATAAGTGTGAATATGTGAGACATATGCGTGTGAGAGATAATAATTGCCTACGGCTGGCTGAGATCTTAGAATTTCCATACCTTTGTTTTATGTTGTAAGGGTTTTGCAAGTTCAGGTGAAAAGTAATTGAATATTTCGTGTATGTGTGTGTGAGCGAACACACACACGTATGCATACCTGGATGCATGTGTGAGTTATATTATTAATAATAAATAGTGTACATGGATGTGCATTGGTGTGTGTGTGTGAGCAAAGCAGGCTAACCTTGTCCTAATTACAGTCTATCTATTCCATCAGTGCTGTGCTCTGGCCTATTTTCACAGCTATAAATTTACCACTCTCCCCTCTGTTGTGATAGATGACCCACTCATTTTAGCCCTTCTCTAAAGACTGTGAGCCAGAAAGGAAGTCAGTGGAAGACAGTGGCACCACTTCACTACTTCTGATGGCAGTGATGGAACTTTCCATGTCCTCAAAACTATTGAGTTCTGTTCTGGGCCATGCCTCTTAATCTTTGAATTCAGGTGTTTTCAGCCCCATCGACATGCAATATGCCTTTACAAACATTCGTGAGAGAATGAGTTGTTCTAAAGACCTCAGTGAATCTAAGTGTGGTCCTGTGAAAGGTGTCACGGTTACAAGAAATCAGTTCATGAAATTTCTCCCCTCCTGGATGTTCCACAATCAGCTGTGAGTGGTATTAGTGCAACATGGAAGTGCTTAGTCATAGCCACAAAGTGTCAGGCTACATAAAGTTACAGAGCGGGGTTGCCGGCTGTTGAGGCGCTTAGTGCATGAAAGTCACCAGCGCTCTGCTGACTCTATAACTGTAGCCTTCCAAACCACCTCTGTCATCAACATCAGCAGAAAAACTGTGCACTACAGCTTCGTGGCAGGTGCAGATGTTGCAACGACGGTTATCCGGTCATTAAGTCTGACGTCACTAGCCGTGTCTGGGCCTAAACTCCGCTGCAGGTCCATATATGAAACGATCACTATGGCATTACTGAGAGTCGAAAAACTGTCTAAAGTCTTTCATCTTTAATAAAATGATCAGCGTTCTGCTCTACCAGGTGTAACAATTGAGTTTAACATCCAGGCATCCATGAAAACGAAATTTATGACATTTAACGGAGTTAGAAGTTAGTAGGAAGTTAGCTCGCTAGCTTCTATCTAAATACAATATAGCATGTCCTGACTGCGGGGTTTTGGAAACAAATTAAAACGTACAGCTCTGTTATCACTTCCAACATAAACGAAGACAGAAAACTAAACAGCAGTGACGTTTGTAAGGTTACTGAAGTTTGGCTAGCTGGTATATAATGATGTGCTACGTGACCGCTAGCGACACAGCTATGTTAGCATAATATAAACAAACAAACTTTTTTTCCACTCAATAAAAGTTACTGTGAGTTTTCTCGGTGGTCAGGAACAAATGTAATTGCATGGCAGGATGCTGTAAAAGGACCAAACTTCAGCCAGGAGAACAACTGAGATAATCCATCCACAATACGAGGTTAGTCATTCATATACTGCTGCATGGGCTGGGCTGTAGTTACATCCTAAGGTTTTAAAAACTGAGCTTAAATAAATGATTAGCGGTAATAAAACCCGAGGGAGGTCAACAAGGCAAGGCAAGGCAAGGCAAGTTTATTTGTATAGCACAATTCAACAACAAGGTGGTTCAAAGTGCTTTACAGAGACATTAGAAACAAAAACAAATAAAAAGCATGATTTAAAATTGATTAAAACAAGCAAACTAACTAACTAACTAACAAACAAACAAACAAACAAACAAACAAACAAACAAACAAACAAACAAACAAACCAGTATGTAAAATCAAAACAGATAAAATCAGAACAATAGATAAAATCAGTAGTTAAAATGTAAGTTTTGAAGTTTAAGCTTAAAAGTGTGGATTTGGTGCTTTATTCAAATGCAGCTGAGAACAGGTGAGTCTTCAACCTGGATTTAAATAAACTATGTGTTTCAGCTGATCTGAGGCTTTCTGGGAGTTTGTTCCAGATATAAGGAGCATAAAAGCTGAATGCAGCTTCTCCGTGTCTGGTTCTGACTCTGGGAACTGATAAAAGACCGGATCCAGATGACCTGAGGGATCTGGAAGGTTCATACTGGGTCAGGAGGTCACTGATGTATTTTGGTCCTAAACCATTCAGAGCTTTATAGGCCAGCATCAGAACTTTAAAGTCTATTCTCTGACGGACAGGCAGCCAGTGTAAAGACCTCAGAGCTGGACTGATGTGGTCCACTTTTTTGGTCTTAGTGAGGACTCGAGCAGCAGAGTTCTGAATGAGCTGTAGTTGTCTGACTGATTTTTTACGTAGACCTGTAAAGATGCTGTTACAGTAATCAAGCCTACTAAAGATGAATGCGTGGACTAGTTTTTCCAGGTCCTGTTGAGACATCAGATCTTTTATCCTCGAAATATTTTTGAGGTGATAGTAAGCTGATTTTGTTATTGTCTTAATGTGTTTTTCTAAGTTTAGGTCTGCATCCATCACTACACCCAAATTTCTCGCCTGGTCTGTGGTTTTTAGGTGTATAGATTGAAGTTCTCTGGTGACCTGTAATCGTTTTTCTTTGGCACCAAAGACTATTACCTCAGTTTTGTTTTTGTTTAGCTGGAGAAATTTTTGGCACAACCAGTCATTAATTTCCTCAATGCATTTACCAAGAGCCTGTATAGGGCCTCGGTCTCCTGGTGACATTGTGATATATATTTGTGTGTCATCTGCATAGCTATGATAGTTTATTTTGTTGTTCTTTATAATCTGTGCCAGTGGGAGCATGTAAATGTTAAACAGAGGGGGTCCCAAGATGGAACCTTGGGGAACTCCACATGTGATACTTGTCTGCTCAGATGTGAAGTTACCTATTGATACAAAGTATTTCCTGTTTTCTAAGTATGTTTTGAACCAGTTTAGTACAGTTCCTGAAAGACCTGCCCAGTTCTCCAGTCGTTTGAGTAATATGTTGTGGTCAACTGTATCAAATGCTGCACTGAGATCCAGTAAAACTAAGACTGACATTTTTCCACTGTCTGTATTTAGACATATGTCATTGAACACTTTGGTCAGAGCGGATTCAGTGCTGTGGTTCTGTCTAAAACCTGACTGGAAGGCATCATAACAGTTATTCTGTTTTAAGAAGTAACTGAGCTGTTGAGAAACTGCTTTTTCAATGATCTTACTTAAAAATGGGAGATTTGAGATCGGCCTGTAGTTGTTCATTTGTGTCTTGTCAAGATTGTCCTTTTTCAGTATAGGTTTTATTACAGCAGTTTTTAGTGGTTCTGGAAACACACCTGACATTAAAGAAAAGTTGACGATCTGTAACAGGTCTGACTCCAAAGTCTTTGAGACCTTTTTGAAAAAACTTGTTGGCAGGACATCTAAACAGCAGGAGGAGGAGTTCAGTAGACCTAAGATGTCCTCCAGGTCTTTGCTGTTAATAGGTTGAAACTGTTTCATGGTGTTTAAACAGTTTTTTGGTGGACACAGTACATATCCTGGATCTGCTGTTGATGTACCAATTGCTTGTCTAATTTTTTGGATTTTTTCAGTGAAGAATTTGGCAAAGTCATTGCAGGCCATGGTTGAATGAAGTTCAGCTGCCACTGGCACAGGAGGGTTTGTTAGCCTGTCAACTGTGGAAAATAAGACCCGAGCATTATGACTGTTTTTAGTGATGATGTCAGAGAAGTAGGACCTCCTTGCACTCCTCAGTTGTAAATTATAATTGTGAAGTTTCTCTTTATAGATGTCATAGTGAACCTGGAGGTTTGTTTTTCTCCATCTGCGCTCAGCTTTCCTACACTCTCTTTTTTTCATTTTTCACTAGTGTGAAGTTTCTCCATGGAGACTTTTTCCTTCCAGAGATAACCTTCACCTTAATGGGAGCAATTATATCCATTACATTTAACATTTTTAAATTGAAGCTATTGACGAGCTCATTGACTGAACCTCTGGACAGGTCAGGTGTTAATGGGAAGACCTGGTTAAATATCTCACTACTGTCTTCAGTTATACACCGTTTTGTGATCACTGCTGTTGATATATTTGTGTGGGCTGAGATTTTACTTTCAAAGAAAACACAGTAATGATCAGACACGCCCACATCAGACACAGTAATGTTTGAAATGCTCAGGCCCTTGGAGATCAGTAGGTCAAGAGTGTGTCCTCTATTATGTGTGGCCTCTGTTACATGCTGAGTCAGCCCAAAGTTGCCCAGAGTGTTACTCAGATCAGTGATCACTGACTGTTTTAGGAGCTTCTTGAGATTAAATAGAAGAAAATACAAATCATTAAACATGTTAACAACACAAAAGCCACACAGCAAATTCAAAAGTGTTAAATGTTTTGGTGTTAATAGTCTTCTTGCAAAAGTAGAGTTAATTTTACTCTAAGCAGAGTCACATTCTTTTAATGTAACTCTGAGGTGTAAAATGATAGTAGTTAAAATCGAGTGTTAAAAAGGAGTGTTTCTATGTCAAATCTGGAGGTGTTACAATGGAAACATTAACTCTTGACCTCTTAACTCTGAACTCCTACAGGGGCTATGACACCAATAGAGTAAATTCACAGACTCCGCCCCCAGCACGGCTCCAATCGAAGCTGAAGTGAAGCCGTTTCAGAACATTTTGCTCTACATATTTGAGTTGTTTGCCATGCTTGGTAAGTCATTTTTTCAAAGATTGTTTCAATTATTATTATGAGCTTTTACTTCTGTGGCTCTTTGGAGTTGAGACAAAGCTGTGTGAAAGGCATTAGCCATGTTGCTCGCTGATAGCATAATATTCTGTTTTAGCTAGCTGAAAGGTATTGTTTGCGGGCAAATACCACAGCCTTGAAAAAAGCTTGCATGTGAATTTTCAGTCAAACTTTTGGTCAAATACACCTAAAACAATGTCTAGAATGTGAAATGTTGGTATAATGGTGCTACTTGAAGCCTGAAAACGATCGGCTATAAAAAAAAAACAAAAACAAAAACAAAACACGAGCTAACAGTAGTAGCTGACGTCCTGACTGGATTCTACGTTAGCATAGATCCCTCCAGAGTTTTGTGCACACGGTTTAGGTAAAAATTAAAAAGGTTGAGGTTTTACATTTAGTTCAGTATTACCTGTTGCCTGTGTCTTTGTCTTTTGGGAAAATACTTTACACAAGTAATGGCTCAAAGAGGATTCCCTTTTTTTTTTTTTTTTTTTTTTTTTTACTTTTACACTGTGCTGCAATTGTTTACTGGATTATTTGTGCCGTTAATTAGTGTCAACTAATTTTTATTCAATCTCTGCACAGGATATGCTTGTGAAGATGGAATATGGGGGAGAGCAGAAGTGTGTTGAAGTTCCACAAAGGGATGAATGAAGGACATGCATATTGTATTGAAGAAATAAGTGATGAGAATGCTGTTATTTGCATTTACCAGCTCACCTATGTCAGACCTTTTGATAAACAAAATTCTAATGAAAGTGAGAACATGTATACTGTTACATCTTTCAGAAAATGTTTTGAAATTGTGGTGCACAGTTCAGAATAAATGTTTTTCAAAAACCATTGCATCATTTTAGTAAATGTTTATTTCCAAAAGAAATTTCTAGAAGTTCAGAACAGTAAAATTCCCGCTTTTTAGAATGAATTAGAAGATAACTCTTACGTAGTTAAACTAAAATACTCTTTGAGAGTTAATATATAAACTCTTAACACCAAGTGTTAAATTATCAACTCCAGACAGATTTGGTGTTTAACACTAAATCAGAGTTAACGTACCAACTCTCCAAAAAGAGTTAAATTAACACTCTCTGGTGTGGACCCATATAGACTTTAATAGTGTTGAAATCAAATCCGACAGTGTTAATTTGGACATGCTGGATTTGCTGTGCATATTAAACGCAGACTACTTTAGGCCCGGAAGTAGGATTCGTCACGTCATCACTTAACGACCGGATAAGGATCAATGGTTATCATATGTTGGACTTGTGGATGATTCCCTGACGATCTTTTGGGACAACATCCAGCATGTCCAAATTAACACTGTCGGATTTGATTTCAACACTATTAAAGTGTCTATATGGGTCCACACCAGAAAGTGTTAATTTAACTCTTTTTGGAGAGTTGGTACGTTAACTCTGATTTAGTGTTAAACACCAAATCTGTCTGGAGTTGATAATTTAACACTTGGTGTTAAGAGTTTATATATTAACTCTCAAAGAGTATTTTAGTTTAACTACGTAAGAGTTATCTTCTAATTCATTCTAAAAAGCGGGAATTTTACTGTTCTGAACTTCTAGAAATTTCTTTTGGAAATAAACATTTACTAAAAAGATGCAATGGTTTTTGAAAAACATTTATTCTGAACTGTGCACCACAATTTCAAAACATTTTCTGAAAGATGTAACAGTATACATGTTCTCACTTTCATTAGAATTTTGTTTATCAAAAGGTCTGACATGGTAAATGCAAATAACAGCATTCTCATCACTTATTTCTTCAATACAATATGCATGTCCTTCATTCATCCCTTTGTGGAACTTCAACGCACTTCTGCTCTCCCCCATATTCCATCTTCACAAGCATATCCTGTGCGGAGATTGAATAAAAATTAGTTGACACTAATTAATGGCACAAATAATCCAGTAAACAATTGCAGCACAGTAAAAAAAAAAAGGAATCCTCTTTGAGCCACTACTTGTGTAAAGTATTTTCCCAAAAGACAAGGACACAGGCAACAGGTAATACTGAACTAAATGTAAAACCTCAACCTTTTTCATTTTTACCTAAACCGTGTGCACAAAACTCTGGAGGGATCTATGCTAACGTAGAATCCAGTCAGGACGTCTGCTACTGCTGTTTGCTCGTTTTTTATTTTATTTTTATTGGCGATCGTTTTCAGGCTTCAAGTAGCACCATTATACCAACATTTCACATTCTACACATTGTTTTAGGTGTATTTGACCAAACGTTTGACTGAAAATTCACATGCAAGCTTTTTTTCAAGGCTGTGGTATTTGCCCGCAGACAATACCTTTCAGCTAGCTAAAGCAGAATATTATGCTATCAGCGAGCAACATGGCTAATGCCTTTCACACAGCTTTGTCTCAACTCCAAAGAGCCACAGAAGTAAAAGCTCATAATAATAATTGAAACAATCTTTGAAAAAATGACTTACCAAGCATGGCAAACAACTCAAATATGTAGAGCAAAATGTTCTGAAACGGCTTCACTTCAGCTTCGATTGGAGCCGTGCTGGGGGCGGAGTCTGTGAATTTACTCTATTGGTGTCATAGCCCCTGTAGGAGTTCAGAGTTAAGAGGTCAAGAGTTAATGTTTCCATTGTAACACCTCCAGATTTGACAGAGAAACACTCGATTTTAACTACTATCATTTTACACCTCAGAGTTACATTAAAAGAATGTGACTCTGCTTAGAGTAAAATTAACTCTACTTTTGCAAGAAGACTATTAACACCAAAACATTTAACACTTTTGAATTTGCTGTGTACCTGTAACTGTAAAAAAAAAAAGGACAAATGGATGCAAACTCCATTGTTGTAGGATTAAAATGTAATATTAATAAAGTTCATGATCAACTTCAGCCAGTCATTAAACTATTTTTAAGAAACTTTGATAGAACATTTAGAGATAAGCTAAAATACAAAAGTCAAAACACACAAAAACAACTGTGAACTTATATTCTCTTTGAACCTTGTGATATTTGTAATCTGAAACCAAGTCTTCGCAGAAGAAATGGACATTGCTTACTAAAACTTTGTATATTTTCATATTTGTAACTAACATAGAGATGAATATGCTGTGCACAGTGAAGCACAAAGAGGGTTGTGGGCTGCAGCTGTGGCCTCTATCTCTGGATTTAGGGCAAATCTGAAGGACTAATGCAAACAGACAGTGAGATGTGCATTCAAACACAGAGACTAGCATGTTTTTATGAATGTATATTAAATGCTTGAATGCAAAGACACCATTCAAGTACATGTTCTCACACAAAGAGAACCATTTTGTACACCAGGATGTACTACAAAGGCAAAAACACCCTGGTATCCTTACTGGTGTCCTCAGTATTTAGCCACTCGG
The DNA here is from genome assembly GCF_057381845.1 of Rhamphochromis longiceps. Lineage (NCBI taxonomy): Eukaryota > Metazoa > Chordata > Actinopteri > Cichliformes > Cichlidae > Rhamphochromis > Rhamphochromis longiceps. The sequence continues at coordinate 16,355,315 of NC_140561.1, forward strand.
TTTAATCAGGCTGTATGTAGATAGTAAACAGGATGTAAAGGGCAAAAAATAGATGGTTTGCAAAAATATATGAGACAGCCATCTTTTTCTTTTGACAGTGACTTACCCCTTTACTAACTTGTTATAAATATATGAACAATTGGGAGAAAAGGAGATGCTGGTCCACTGGTTACACTGGAAGCCCCATTGTTGCCTATTTGATGGATTTCCAGAGTGATCAAGAGTAAACTTTGTCAAATGTGAAAGATTAAAAAACAGCTTAAAGCCCTCAGTGCGTAGCTTCATCTTAGTGACATCCTGTGCTCTCTGTGAGCTGCTGCATTGCATGTGTATGAGCTCGGAGCTGTCAACCACAGACTGTTATGAACATCCACAGCGCAGCTATAAATTCCACCGGGATATGCTTCGAACTTCACCTACTCAAAACGTCCTTGGTGTTAAACACAACGGCCATGCTTCAGTCTGACATACGCATACAGCCTTGACCCCACACACAGGAAGCATCAGTGCAGGGTTTTTTTGCTTTAAAAGTGAATGCCACTTCCTGTTAGGAGGTGTGGGATCATCAGGAAGTGGGTCAACCCTGTGTTCATGACTCACAATCCCCATGCGACATCACAGTAATACCCTAATGGCAGTCTGTCAAGTTATCAACCCGTCGGTAGCACTGGGACGAGCCACTGTCATGTCAAAAAGTCAGCAGGAAAGGCAGAGATGCTACATGTTGTATCTCAACAGAGCCTTGACATTTAGAAAACATGAGATGCAGCCTTTACATAGCTGCTGCTGCCAAAGTCACATGGATGAAGGTTAAAAAAACATGCTTTCACAAAAGGCAAGCTGACTGTATGCCAGAGTAAAGAGGTATATAAATATACACAGATTTATTAAGAGCTATGTCTAATAATAATGACTATAGTATTTTAGCAACATTTGGTATGGTTGGGTCCAAAAACCATTTTAAGCAAAATACTCTTGTTGACTCACTGACATTTCAGGCACTATTCATCATCATTTTGCATCATCACTGACAGCTGCATAAAGGGTCATTCTAAAAGTTGGAAAATGTGGTGCATTACATTGGGGAATAAGTAAATAAATGGTACTATATAATGCATACTGAGTGAATTCAGCCACAGGCTAAAATATGCATAAAGCAGAGAGCATAAAAATAAATGCACGGCTTGTGTCATGAAAGTAACTTAAAAGATTAGCATGAATATTTTCTCAGTATTGCTGGCAGTTATTTGCTAGTAGTTTAGACTTGACAAATTCATAACATAGCAGCCCCAAGTTTCTGCAAGTGTCCCTGAACAAAGGGTTCAGGAATATTTTTACTTCCAGGAAATGAAGGTGACTTAGTTGCTTTAAGCCACAACAGCTATTAGACACAGTGAATCAATGTGCCAAACGTCTAGATCCAAACATTGGGTTTGAATTACATTTGAACTGCCACTGCAAACCAGTTAAATTAAACTTACTTGTCTAAATATGTATAAATACATTGATTTTGAGTTAAAAGTAATATATGAAGTTATATATTGTGTCAGATGCACACAAAAAATTGTAAATAACTAAGGTATTTAAATAAGATGTAATAAGATATAACTCAGCGGAAACAGCCTGAGGGACACTGACACAGGATCAGATTGTTTTAAGGCTGTGCCAATCCCAGATTAGACTCTGGTGGGTCTCCATAATTGAGGTTTTGCTGACACGTGACTACTGAACACATGGCAATAACTTGTTTGTCATTTTGGATGTATGTAAATCATGGTCATTATATCATTACAGCTATCAGTATCAGATGACAAACATCTACCTTACACCAGTAACATTATTTTTTATTTCAGAAGATTATTATTTTTTGTATTCGTTAAACCTACTGACTCACTGATACTCAAGCTCAAAACACATGTGCTCGTACTAAAATCCTTAAAACTTAACAAGGAGCCCTGTCACTACTGGCAGGGTATACTCTGGATGAGTTACCCGAGCATCACAGAGCTGACACAGAGAGACAGGCAAACATTCATACTCAGCTTTACATGTAAGGCTAGTTTGGAATCACCTGTTAGCCTTTAAATCATGTTTTTGAAATGTGGGAGGAAGCCAGAGTACATCAGCAGGAACATGGAGAACATTCAGACTCCACACAGAAAGGTCCCAGTCAGGCCACGAGATTCAATGTGATAGAAATGCATCGGTGACAATGCTAACATCCCAATTGTGCTCATGAGGAATCAAGCCACAGTCCACTGAGCAACGAGCAATCTGGAAGCATGGTTCCCTCAATGGACAGTCAGTAAATTTACTGTGTAGCAGCACAAGCTTTTCTATATTTTTGAAACTCGCAAAAGCAAAGGAGGCATAATTCGATGAGCTCTCATTTAATGGAGGCAATGAAGCTGCTGCCGGGAATTCTAGGGGAGAAGGAAAGGGGGGACTCATCTGTCCTGATGCAGGAACTGATCGGTGGCCTGACTGAACTGAATCACATTACAGTCATTTTTGCAGGGAACAACAGGAAGCTTGTTACTCATACATGATCCTCAGCTTAGTAATCAGCAGTGTGGGCAACACTGGCAGTCAGCATCTGCAGAATGTCTTCCTGCAGTCTCCTTTCAGTATTATAATATAACAGTTAGGGCTGAACGATTATGGAAAATAATCTAATTGCGATTTTTTTGCCCCAATATTGCGATTGCGATGCGATATGCGATTATTTTTTAAGGTCTTTGTCTTCTGTATTATTAAACAAAGACAAGCAATACATCATATAGTATGGCCAATACTATATTACATTAATTTTAAACTGTTCTTTCCTGGAAGACAGACCTCTGTTATGATGACATGAGGTGATGCATGAATTGATGACTGACATTTTTATTTAACTTCTTCAATCACAACAGTATATTTGAACATACACAATAGTTTATTTTTAGCTTACAAACATCTGAGCATAAAGTGCTGACAAGGAACCCTGGTGTAAACATTAAAATGAAAGTCAGTACAATGTGCAGATTGCAGAAATATACATAAAAAAAATCAGTGGCTTTACCACACTCAGTTTTTCGACATCTGTGAACTACTAGACAGTCATTCAATTAAAAAATAATATTAAATAAATAAAACTAATAAATAAAAAATACACACATCTTACTGATCTCTGCAGTCAGTAACATTACACATAAAGTGCAAACATAATAGCAATTGTATAAACACACACACAAACACGCCTTTAAAATTTAAAGGCGTGAAATTGGACGGTTCTGATTAGCGTCACCGCTGTCTCGGTGGAGTTTATTAAACTCGGCCGTCTGCTTCTTGCTATCTAAAATATAACCAGACACTGGTGTAAATTCTCGACTGTCTCATATTTCTGTTTAATAAGTTTTCTGTTTGACGTTTAGTCAGCTGTGTGAAAACCAAGGAGGAACCCACCCGGGGGATTAATAAAGTTTTATTTTATCTAATCTAATAACTTTAATCTCAGCCAAACCGATTTACTCACGAACAAACAAAACACTGAAAAAAGCCCAACAATAACATTTTTAGGTTGTCTAAGTGACTTATATATTACGTTTAACCCGAGCAGCGAAACTCCGCGGTGATCTGAAAATGATGTGCCGGGAGTTGTGCCGTTCTCGGCCGCATCAGTAACACTCGAGCTCCCGGCTAGCTGTCGAGCTGGTGGGTAGCAGACGCCTCTGAAAACGTCGAAGCACTTTTGCAAATATGGGATATCTTGATAAACCGAGCAGATATTTGATGTTTACACAACTACTTTCTCGCCTGAAAATATGTTAAAAGTTTATTTTGTGACCCAGAAAGATTAGTATGAGTAATTTTAAAACTTAGTAGCGGCCGCCATTGCTGGAAACTAGAGTTTGGCTGGGCCGCGCTATGAATTCTGGGATATGGTAGTAATTTGGACAGCCTTCGGCGCGTCGCTGTGACGTAATCGGTCTACAAATGCGGCCTCAGGAGGATGCAGCCCATGAATTTGGACATGTCCAGAGTATAATCGCAGCCTTTGCGGTTAGAAAATTGCACTTGATCATGTCGCGATATTATCGCAAATGCGATATATCGTTCAGCCCTAATAACAGTGTTTCTGATAATATACATTTTGCACTATATGTCAGATGTAGGGTAGCACAAGTAGCAGCAAATATCCCCCCACGCCCCCCCTATGCATACATCCAATTGTTGACACACTAGGCCAGGGGTCAGCAACCTTTAGCACCGACGCGATTTCAGCGCAAAAGAAAACACTGGGAGCCGCAAATACTTTTTGACATCTAAAATGAAGATAACACTGTATATATATATATTTACCTTTATGCTTTGTGTGAACAACTAAGGTGTGTTGCTTAAATCCATGAAGTGCTACAGAGAAAATTACATTTTATTTATGTAATTAACACATTTTGAACTCTTAAAGAAACATAATAAAAGGAAAGACTCGGAACTAAAATGATCCATGTAGCAAACAAAAACTGTTGTGAGCCGCCACCCTTATATTGCCTTTGGACTTTTGGAGCCTGGACCTGACTTTTAAAAAACAATTGGAAAAAAAGCACTATGCTGCTGAAAAATGAAAAATAGATATTTACAAAATTCTGCCTAAATATGTATTTTACCTGGTTAATGTATGTGGCGGGGCGTGGTTTGCAGCGCCGCTGCAGGGGAGGCGGACGCACCTGAGCGGCACCAGCAATCACGCCTCGCCGCCTTAATGTCTGTGCCATCTATGCTGTTGTGTTGGTATGTGTCGGGCTGTGAGCTTTAACACCGACTGTATACGTACAGCAACCGTGTGTGAAAAGTGGTCAATAAAGAGATGCTGAAAAGCGTGTTCATGGAAACATCGTCGAGTCTGCTGTGATATCTTTACAATGGGACTTCTGCTCCTGAACCTCTGCGCACAGCATCTGCAAATCGGGGCTGTGCGAAGTCAGTTTCATCTTTACACAGGACTGTAAGTTGTCATCTGTGAGGCGTGAGCGGTGTTTGTTTTTAACATAGTTCACGGCGGAGAACAGCTGCTGACATAACATGGATCCGAAGATCCATTATTGGCTTACCTGGGGTTGAAAGTCTCGATAAATGCACGGCGTTTCGGCGGGTACACCGGCTTCCGCAAGTGTGACGCTTATTTTGAGCGATGAAAAACTAATAGAATATAATTTTATATTTATATTTCAATATCACAAATATCTTCCAATTTAGAACTACAAGTTAAAAAAGAACTAGCATAAATAAAATACACTTCAGCTAATTACTTAAAAAAAAAATTTTTTTTCCCAAACCACGCGGAGCCGCACTAAAAGGACTAAAGAGCCGCATGCGGCTCCGGAGCCACAGGTTGCCGACCCCTGCCCTAGGCTGTCATCTAGTTGACCTATACCAAACCATAGCTTGATACAGTGACCTATGATCAAAATGCCTCTTTCTACCCCTGAGTTATACTGTTTAATAATGCAAGCAAGACAAGTTTGTTTTTTTCCAGAAAATTCTAAAATTGACCTTAAAAGCTTGACACATTAAAATGTCAAACCTTCATCATTTTCTCCCGTCTTATGACATTTCATGATCTTTTGCATTAATTACTATTCAGTTTATTCTTGTTTTTTGCTGTTTGACAGTTTCTGTTCAGTTTGAGTCCAAGTCAGTGTTTGTAAACCCTCCAAGTTCTGGTCGGAAAAAAAATCTTATCACACTGGTGCTAAGCATAATCATTACAGTTGCATTCGCCCTTTTGATCTGATGTATTGGGATGCCAACAACAGTTATTGGTCGTGTCCAAATTCATGGGCTGCATCCTCCTGAGGCCCCATTTGTAGACCGATTACGTCACAGCGACGTGCTGAAGGCTGTCCAAATTCGTAGACTCCTCCGAATGCAGCCGAAAAATGCGTACTCCTTTTTCCCGAATTTGAAGGATGGGTCGGGTGTGTCCTTCGTGGCCTACCATATCCCAGAATTCATAGCGCGGCCCAGCCAAACTCCAGTTTCCAACAATGGCGGCCCCTACTAAGTTTTAAAATTACTCATACTAATCTTTCTGGGTCACAAAATAAACTTTTAACATATTTTCAGTAGTAGCTGTGTAAACATCAAATATCTGCTCGGTTTATCAAGTTATCACATATTTGCAAAAGTGCTTCGACGTTTTCGGAGACGTCTGTTACCCACCAGCTCGACAGCTAGCCGGGAGCTCGAGTGTTACTGATGCGGCCGAGAACGGCACAACTCCCGGCACATCATTTTCAGATCACCGCGGAGTTTCGCTGCTCGGGTTAAACGTAATATATAAGTCACTTAGACAACCTAAAAATGTTATTGTTGGGCTTTTTTCAGTGTTTTGTTTGTTCGTGAGTAAATCGGTTTGGCTGAGATTAAAGTTATAAGATTAGATTAGATAAAATAAAACTTTATTAATCCCCTGGGTGGGTTCCTCCTTGGTTTTTACACAGCTGACTAAACATCAAACAGAAACTGATTAAACAGAAGTATGAGACAGTCGAGAATTTACGCCAGTGTCCTGTCATATTTTAGATAGCAAGGAGCAGACGGCTGAGTTTATTAAACTCCACCGAGATAGCGGTGACGCTAATCTGAAGGCTAGACCGTCCAATTTCACAGCCGTTTACTTCCGGCCTACCCGACCTTCTGAGGACCCGGACCACGTAGACCGCGAAGGGAGAGATTTCTGAAAAAATTCAAATGTACAGCTCTGCTGTCACTTCCAACATAAATGAAGACAGAAAACTAAACGGTACTGATGTTTATAGAGTTACTGAAGTTGGGCTAGCTGTTATTTAATGATGTGCTATGTGATCGCTAGCGACACAGCTATATTAACATAACATAAAGCTGGAGGATGAACGCTAACGTTTTTCCACTCGATAAAAGTTAATGTGAAGGTTCCCGATGGTTAGAGAAAAAAATGTAATCGCATGGCAGGATGCTGTAAACGGACCAAACTTCAGTCAGGAGAACAACTGAGTTCCTTCCAGAATACGAGGTTAGTCATTAATATACTGCAATAGCAATTCAACATTAACCCTTTAAGACCTACCATAGAACCAAGTCCTCCAGAGCTTATATTTTTTCATGTTGTAGTGCCATTTTTGGGAGCATTTCAAGTTGATATACATCAATACAACTATTATAGCCCAAATTTTAATAATATGTCTGCATTAAGTGCATAGTAATTACATAAATTGCAAAAAAGTGCAATAAACTACAAAAGAATTAAAAATCGTTTTTGTTTTTTTAACATATATTTCTAGTTAGAGAAATTTAAGAGGCTTATCCCTCAAAACTGTAAATACAAAAAAGTTGCACAAAATAGTTTCCCACCACAGGAAATTTATTTTAAGTGTCTTCATAGGGCGATCGTGGCTCAAGAGTTGGGAGTTCGCCTTGTAATCAGAAGGTTGCCAGTTCGAGCCCCGGCTTGGACAGTCTCGGTCGTTGTGTCCTTGGGCAAGACACTTCACCCGTTGCCTACTGGTGGTGGTCAGAGGGCCCGGTGGCGCCAGTGTCCGGCAGCCTCGCCTCTGTCAGTGCGCCCCAGGGCGGCTGTGGCTACAATGTAGCTTACCATCACCAATGTGTGTGTGAATGGGTGGATGACTGGATATGTAAAGCGCTTTGGGGTCCTTAGGGACTAGTAAAGCGCTATATAAATACAGGCCATTTACCATTTATAGTTTTATTTTTGAAATACACCAATTTTTATATACTGCAAGAAAAACGAAAATAAATATTATAATGCAAATTTGCAAAAAAACAGCATATGCATCAAAACAAACTATTTCCAGCAGTGCAATATGAGTCCTAAGCATCCCAGAAACGACACAGAAAGTCATAAAGTCAAACATAACTTTTAAAAACACCAGTATAGGCTCATAAGGCCCTGATGGTAAAAAAAAAAAATACATTTCCGCAAAATGAGGTTTCGGGCAGGACATGGCGGACATGCGATAGTTCGTGCTTATGGACGTAGGAAGTGCTACAAACAGCTGATCGGATCGGCAAAGCGTGTTTCTGGAATATTGTGTTTTTGTTGCTGCAAGTGCTTTTTATGCAGTTTTTGCAAAGCTATATGTGGAAGGAAACCGTGACCTAGGACAAGCTGATGGCATAAGATGTAAGTACAACTCCTCCGGTTTCATATGCAAAAAAATTATTGCACTAGCTTACGTGGTTGCAGTGCTACCGGGATTTAGCAATAGTTGCGCAAAACGAAGCGTGCCCGCTCCGACCGGCTTTAAAGGGTTAATGAATGCATGGTACGGAAGTGGAGGAAGCAAGAAGAATGAGTTGAATAAAGTTTGGCTTATCTGACTGTTTTATTTCACGTAATGTGCCTTATAATTCGGTGCGCCTTATAGTCTGAAAAATACGGCAAGTATTTCCATAATTTTGAAACTCACAAAAACAAAGTAATCCAAGTTCAGTGCTGCGTCTTTGTATCTACAATCCACAAAGGCTGAAAAAGTTCTATTACTCTTTTGAGTCGTTTTTAGGGTGTGATTTACAAATTAAGGCATTTTAGTACTTTATAAGTCTTCTTAATCAACAATTTCCCGTGAGGTTTCCTTCCCTCTGTGTTTGAATATCACCACTGAGACTCATTACCCTATTAAACTGCACTAAAGCAGGTAATGTGGATCTCCGCTAATAGGATTTCTGAGTCAGAGAAGATATTGACCTTGACAAGAAGGGATGCGCATTTCTGAGCATATTCATCCTGATATATTAGACCATATACATTTAGCAAATGTTTTGTCTCAAGTGACTCTTCTGAAAATAAACAGATTTCAGAGGCAGAAGTACATCTCATCTCTGGGGATGAAACAGCATTTCATTTTTGCTTTTTAGGTATCTAGCAACAAAGGATAGAAAAACGGAATGGTGCATGTCACAGTTACGATGTGATTGTGTGCAGCATATTAAAAGGCAGCAGGAAATGGGATGAAATAATCTGCATTCTCTGGAAGAGATAGTTTATATCCTATGTGTAGGACAGTAAGAGCCCTTTAATGCTAAAAATGATTTCCACGCTTGCTTCTTACTGTCTGCACACATAAGAGGCTTTTTAATAGCAAAGGATGAGCTCTTCATATTGCAAGTGCATAGAGAGACAAAACAGGAGTGGGAAAGTGAAGAGACAAAAGAAGTTTTACACTGGGATTGGGTAAAATTGCCACAGTCTTCCTGTTCTTGTGTGCAGACAACTAGGGCAGAGTAATGCATCAATCATGACTGTGCACTGCAGCCCCGCTCTCAACCCTACCTTCTCAGAGCGTGCTCAGTTTTGATCACAATGTTTCAGTACTGCAGTTGCACCCCTTTTCCTCCTTTCTTCACAAAGCCGTCATTGTTCATATTATTTCTTGTCAAATGCTGCTTGAATTGAAAAAAAGATTTGTGTGGTTAATTTTTTATCAGTGCACTTTTGGTACACATGTACGATACAAAAGCCTGTGTCGAATGCAAACTTTGGATCCAATTTCAACACCTCTAGCATGGCCTATTGTTAGTGTGATGTCTGCTATACCCTCTCATCCTCAACCCCAGGGAGACTCCCATCAGGGGTGTTATGGAATGGATTGAGAGAAGACCTGTGATTGGAGTTTCCTGTTATCTCCTTACCACAGCAACACAGCTGGCAGGACCACTGTTTCTGCAGGAAAGTGGCTGTATGTGTGAACATGTGTGCCGATGTGTTGGCCTGAAGAAGTGTCTGTTCATTTGCCTGTGAGTATAAATGTCAAGGGCCATATCTGCATACTAATGCATTTCTCTGTGTGTATGTGTGACGTGATATAAGAAAACATAAAGACTGCATCGTCTTTGTGTATGTTTTTAGGGGTATATACACTGAGTATATAAGAGCTAGTCAGCTTTTGGATATATGCTGTGTCCTAATCCTTCATTTAAATATGGACACAGTGTAAAACTTCCATTAAAATGTGACATTGCAGACACAATGCTAAATATTACAACTGCGGTTTCTCTATTTTCACGGTTTAACATTATTACATTACACAGTTATGCCAGATTTGTACTAAAAGTTGATATCTGTGGTCATTTTTGTCTCTATACTTACCCACTATATATATATATATATATATATATAAGGAAATAAACTGGTAGAAAAATAGGGCAAGCTGTTTCCCAGAGAATCAACAAGCTTAAATAGGCAGATAATTTAATTTATTTAACCAAAAATAAGAATGAGAAAAACCCTTCAAATTATAGACATTTCTAGAATAATGAGAAATGTTCCTTAGGATGAATTTCTTAGTTGATTAAATGTGGCAAAAACCCAAATAAACTGACTTATGTAAGAAGAGGAAAGCACGCAAGAAACAATCAGGATGTAATGGACAAGGTCAAAAATACAGTTTGAATCTAATTAAAATCATCTAATTTTAAACGCCATCAATATTTCAAACACTGTGCAACACACATAATATTGAATTTACACAATGTTTGGTGAGTGTGGCTAACCTTCTCTGCAGTTTTACATCAACTAACATGTTTGCAATGAATGTGACCCTAATAAATGAATGAATGAATGCCCAACTGTGCTGTTTTTATGAGACGTCTAAAATGTAACTCACTTTTCCACCTTGCTGGTTTACAACATCCTGGCACGGACACATGAGAGGCTGCTGACTTGCAATCCTAGTGAGAAAATATTATTATCCACCTTTGAGGGCTTCAGTTCTACAGAGTGTTTTATGGGTTCAACATAGTTCTCTGTTGGCACTGCATCGGCAGACAGCAGGGAACACCTGTTGCCAGAAAGAGGAAGTATCGAAAGGATGTGGTGCTGATCCTCCAGCCAACTCCACAGAGGAGCAAAGTTACAAAATACAAAGAGCTGAAGTGAAACCAAGTGTTAAAAACAATGAAAAATGTCCACTGTAGCTACTGTCTGTGCTTTTTTTATTTTTATAATCACTGATTTTTGTTATTGTTTGTTCTTCTATTACTGTCACTCTCTTTCCTGTTTCAGCCCACTTGTCAATCAATCGACATCTGACCCACACAGAGTTGAGCTAGGCGGTGTTGGCTTTCTGAAGCTCTGCATGGGAATGTTTGCATGGGTTGAAAGCCATCTCTGTAGGGTCCATAAGCAGTTACCTATTAAAACAGACACAACTGTCTGTTTTAATGATTGATGCTAATGCTAGCCACCCTGGCTTGGTAGGGAAAGATTTGTGTTCCCAGATTAGCTGTGAGTGGCTGCTGGCAGGTACACGGCTAAAGCCCCAACCACATAGGGCTAGAGATCAGTTAGAGACATACTGGTAAATACCGGTTGCTAGGAAAAATGTGTATTCCCTGATAGACTTTGATGGGTAACTGGAGGTTGCTGGAAATCGCTAGGTGAAATTGGTCAAAAATTGGTCATCTTTGAGATGGTGCTGAAAACTTCCTTGTGATTTCTTTGGTTGTTGCAGATTGCTGATGTTGCCCATAGAAGATGCTGATTTGTCTGCAAAACACTTGCCAGCTACTCACTAAATTGTAGTGAAACTGTGATGGGTATAGGACAAATAAGTAAAAAGTGGATCTTTTTGAAATTTGTTGGTTTCAGTGTAAGGCACAGCTTTTATTTTGAAGGAGAGTGCTCTCTGTTTCATTATAGCTTGGTGTTTAATTAGCAAATGTTTGCACATAAGCCAACATCTTTCATGTAAACAAAGGGAGACCTTGGCAATCCGCTAGCCCCTAAAGTAATCACAAAGAAGTTTTTGGTGTAGAATTCTCTCTGCTACCCATTTCACTCAGCGACAGCCAGCAGCCTCCAACAACTCCTCGCCAACCATTCAGGAAATACACAGGAGGTCGTCGAACAGTCTCTAGGGCCTAAGCTTATTACTCACGGTCTTCAGTAGTTGAATTTCTAGCCGCGGTTACAGTAAATGTGCCCCCAAAAAGCTGAATATTTACCACCATTAACACAAAGTCATTGACTAGCATATAAAGCATTTAGCTACTAATGACTTAGCTTTTCCCTCCAGAGTTAGCGAAGAAACAAAGCGTAAATGCTGAAAGCTGATTTTATAATTGCCTAGTAAACAAAATGCAAATGATGTGTCTGCTAATTCTCATAGTTTATAAGTGGGAAACATACTATATGATCGCCATTAAATAATACCAGATAGTCAACAGATTTTTGAACTGCCCCAAGCTGTCCACACAAAATAAATCATTACAATGTTTACAGGACAATATGACACAAACGCAATGCTTTTGCAGTGTCTTTGTTATCTAGTCTTGAGTCAAACCTTGAAACAAAAGACCACACTGGGTGCCACTCCTGTCAGCTAAGAACAGAAAACAGGCTGCATTTCACACCGGGTCATAATATGATACAAATGGGACGTTTTTGCAGTGCTTTTGTTGTGTGGGCCTCAGCTTGCTACAGCATGCTTTTAGAAGTGAATGCACTATGAAAGACCGCAGCATAGACTTCACCCTAAAATCCCATGTGTACAGCTGCGGTGCTTCTCTGAAAGTTACAGCTTCTTATCTTTTTCTGTAAGCAGCACTGAGCGACTATACTGCCTCAAGAACTGCTTCAAAGCGACAACAGCAGTTTCCAGGTATACAGAGTGCCAGTCTTGCAGGGCTTTAAATGGAAGCACCGAATCTCCTGGAAAACCCACTGTAAAGTCTCAAATCCTCATCCATTATTGATAGAGCCTTAAGCCTTCCATGCACTTGGGATGACAAACTAAAACCAAAGGCGGCGAGTCCGTAGCACCATACAGAGGGAAAGGGTATTGTTTGAAATTTGAATTTCAATCGTTTCTCCTGAGGAGTGTCATCCTTTGATGTCCCACCAGAATGTCTGCAAGGGATAGCAATTAGCTGCTAATAAATTAGTGTATGTCAGCGGCAAACTCTGTCCCTGATGGGTAGTGAGGTGAAGTGAGGGATAGGTTTGGGGTACAAGGTTATCACTCTGTGCATGCACGAGTGTTTGTGTACTCAATTATAACTTTCAGTCAGTTTAATTAATTTAAAAGCAACATTACCAGCGAAGCGCTGAGGTCAGCCAAGGGACTTACATTGGCAGCTCATTTCTCAGAAGCCTCGATCTGAGTTGGTGGAGCTCTTCTGGAAGATATACAAAGAAAAAGTGTTTCAACATTTCTGTCTGTTATGAACTCATATAATCATGTCATGCTTTCCTTGTTAAGTGACAAGAAAACCTAAGCTGTTTTGCGAAAGACACCCACACACACACACACACACACACACACACACACACACACACACACACACACATATTATACCCACGGGGAGCACACAGAGCTGAGGATAAGGCTTTGCCATGCAGCATTGCAAATCAGGACAAAATATACTGATTGTGAACCAGTGCCTGAGGGCAACTTGTATGCAGGCTCAGGCCAGCAAAGTAGCAAGCAGCTCCACCTTTTTGTCTCTGCTTTACGCCCGAGTGTCCTACTTTCGCTCTCTTTTGCCTCTCCCACACCTTGGAGGATATTACAAAGGCACAGAGTTGCTTTAGGACATTTCAATCATGGCAATCTCCCACTCATTCATATTCCTGTTGGTTTTATAACACCTGCAGTGTTACAGAAACTATGACAGCGTGGGATCACAAATTTTTTGACCCCAGGCCTTTCAAAGCAGTCCGTCCACTCACTGTTTTGTCCTATGTGGACTCTGTGATATAATAGACTCCACACAGAGGAGTATGATCAGTGCTTGGACAAAAAAAGTCTCTCTGTCGACAGCTTTCTTTTTAATTTCATGTTGCCTTAGTTAGGAAAAGAAGAGAAGGAGTTCAGGCTTCTCACCGGAAAGTACAAAAGGTCCACACTTTGACAAGTGCCATCAAAAATCCTGGGAGAACCACCCTCGAAGGTCAGGCATCAAACGGCATCCCAGAACTCTTATTTTGCATTATGGATTGAGCTTCTCCTCAGGACTTCAGTGAAAAGAAGGCTTTGTTCATCAATGCCACAAGGACTAAAATATACAGTTGGTAGAAGGGCACAACCTTGGTGTTAGTATTCAGTGTGCAGAATGTGTCATGCCAAGGCTTCATCCTGAAGTATGACAACTTTCGAAAATATTCTCTTTGATGTTTTTACGCATTCATGTGGGAAGCAAACAAAGAGTGTGGATGCCACACAAACAACACAAACATACAATGCAAACGAAGATACAGAACCCGCCCATAAGATCTTTCGTGCAGGTTTAAAGACAACAGCAAAGTTTAGACATAAATATATATAAATGAGCTGTCAGTCAGAACTGTCATGGTCCTGCGACCATGACTCAGTGACTTTATGTTTATGTTCTTTATTGTTATTACTTTCATTATTATTCATGGCTGTTTTGGGATGGTTTGTGTTTGGGATTTTAGACACTGGGTTCTGGGTTTGTGCTCCCTCTGTTGGTCCCTGGTGTTAGTGTTCCCCTGTCTCGTCAGGTTAATCAGGTCCAGCTGTTTCCCCCACCTGTGTGTGATTTCCCAGTGTCTCTTTGTGTACTTATAGTGTGTGTTTTCCTCTGCTCCTCGTCGCGTCGTCTGTGTTCATACCCTGTGAAATCCCCTGCGTGCTCTCCCTGCTGTTCTCCCTTCATGTTCAGGTTTGCCACTCCTTTGTGTAGTTTCACCCAGTTTAGTTCATCCTTAGTTCTGTTTTGCCATCTCCACTTTATGTTTGATATTGTCAATAAATCGCCTTCACATCTGAGTAAGTGCTGCATTTGAGTCCTCCTTTCCACTCTTCACACGGCCGCTGCCCCGGACCGTGACAGTACGACGCGACCACAACATGGACCCAGCAGCGCTTAACCCGTCCAAGGAGCTACGGGAGAATCTAATCGATGCCACACAGGTGCTTATTGACCTGTGGCTGGAAAACCCGGGCGGGGAGTCCCAGCGCGCTATAGAGAGGCGGCTACAGCGTCTGGTGACCGGTCTCCCATGGCTTCTAGACTCGTTATGTCCGTGGGAGCGGGAGTTTCTCCTTTTGGACCTTGGACTACACCCCCCGTCTGCATTCACTTTCGAGCAGCCCGATGCGGTGAGTCAGCGGGATGCATTGCTTTCCCCAGTTTCCGGGACTTTGTTTTCTGGGGCTATTCAGAGCGGGATGGGAGACTGTATGGATCGCTTACCTACCTTCGTGGTAACGGATCCTTCCCAAGTGGGCGTGTACAAACCCGCTGCAAAACTGACAGACTGTGTCTCTGCCGCTCCTTCTGAGCCAGGACTTTATTGCCATTCTCCGGCTCAGTTCTGTGTCCAGCCACAAGCTTCCCAGTCTGTAGCTCAACCATTAGCCTCCCTTAAGCCACAATTTTCACACTGTTTTTCCACCGCTGTTTCTGAGCAGGGAGACAAACTGTTTCACTACGGATCTGTTCCTCAAAAGCTGGCTACATTAGAGACTATTGCTCACTCCGGGGCTTCCCCAGAGGCTGGGTTTCTGCCCTCAGCTTACTCTGGACCCCTGGAGGCCAAGATGCCAGCTGTGAACTGCACCGGGCTGTCACTGCCTGAGCAGGGTCAGTGCTCTGCGCAGCTGCAGCCCTCCTTATGTGTGCCGGATGCCCGCGTGCCTACTGGTTTTGTTTCATGTGTGCCGGAGGCCCACGTGCCTACTGGTTTTGTTTCATATGTGCCAGAGGCCCACGTGCCTACTGGTTTTGTTTCATATGTGCCAGAGGCCCACGTGCCTACTGGTTTTGTTTCATGTGTGCCGGGGGCCCCGGTGCCCACTGGTTCTGCGGCTGTTTTCGCTGGGGGGCCCGAGGAGCCTGTCCAGCCTCCTGTTTCGCCTGCTGGGGGGCCCGAGGAGCCCGTCCAGCCGTCCAGCCTCCTGTTTCGCCTGCTGGGGGGCCCAAGGAGCCTGTCCAGCCTCCTGCTTCTCCACCTGTGGCTGCTTCTCCACCTGTGGCTGCAGCGCCGCCTCCTGCAGTACCACCACCGGCAGTGCTACCGCCTGCTACGGCCACACCTCAGCCTGAGGACGCATCCTCACCTGGCCCGGCTTCATCCTCGCCTGGTCCAGCTGCAGCTTCATCCTCGCCTGGCCCGGCTTCATCCTCGCCTGGCCCGGCCTCATCCACGCCTGGCCCGGCCTCATCCACGCCTGGTCCGGCTTCATCCACGCCTGGTCCGGCTTCATCCTCAGCTTCATCCTCGCCTGATTCTGGTCCAGCTTCATCCTCACCTGGCCCAGCTTCAGCTACAGCTTCGCCCGGCCCAGCTTCAGCTACAGCTTCATCCTCGCCCGGTCCGGCTTCAGCCTCATCTGGTCCAGCCTTCGTGTCTGCATCTTCGTCTGGTCCAGCTTCAGTCTCGCCCGGTCCTGGTCCGGCTTCGTCCCTGCCTGGTCCGGCTTCATCCTCGTCTGGTCCAGCCTTTGTGCCCGCATCCTCGTCTGGTCCAGCCTTCGTTCCCGCATCCTCGGCCACAGCATCCTCATCTTCACCCGCAGCGCCTGGTCCAGCCTCCGCTTCAGCGTCCTCTTCAGCTTCGCCTGGTCCAGCCTCAGCTTCAGCGTCCTCATCAGCCTCGCCTGGTCCAGCCTCCGTGTCTGCATCATCGTCTGGTCCAGCCTCCGTGTCTGCATCATCGTCTGGTCCAGCCTCCGTGTCTGCATCATCATCTCCGCCTGCTGCGGTCCCGGCTTCCGTGCCCTCAGCCTCGCCTGGCCCAGCCTCGTTTGGGTCTGGAGCTAAACGGCCGTTTTCTGGACCGCTGGCTAGGCTACTGGCCGGGCGCCGTCACCTGAGCGGCCGCCGTTGCCTTCCGCACGGCCGGCCCCCGGACCGCCATTGCCTGAGCGGCCGCCGTTGCCTTCCGCACGGCCGGCCCCCGGACCCTCTTCGCCTGAGCGGCCGCCGTTGCCTTCCGCACGGCCGGCCTCCTGAACCTTTTGTGCGCCTCCACGGCCTTCTTCGTGGCCGGCCTCCTGAACTGTCCCATCCTGGCCTCCTGTGTTATCGGGCCCCTGGCCGGCCACCTGAACTGTGTTTTGGACTCTGCTCCCCTGTGAGTTTTTTTTTTTGTGAACATTTGTTTGGGACTCTGGGGCCTCCGTCTTTGGTCTTGGCCCGGTCCCTCCGTCCTGGGCCCCCTGCCGCCCGCCCGGATCTGGTGGTGTGTTTCTGTGGCTGTCGGGGGCCAGCCCTTGAGGGGGGGGTACTGTCATGGTCCTGCGACCATGACTCAGTGACTTTATGTTTATGTTCTTTATTGTTATTACTTTCATTATTATTCATGGCTGTTTTGGGATGGTTTGTGTTTGGGATTTTAGACACTGGGTTCTGGGTTTGTGCTCCCTCTGTTGGTCCCTGGTGTTAGTGTTCCCCTGTCTCGTCAGGTTAATCAGGTCCAGCTGTTTCCCCCACCTGTGTGTGATTTCCCAGTGTCTCTTTGTGTACTTATAGTGTGTGATTTCCTCTGCTCCTCGTCGCGTCGTCTGTGTTCATACCCTGTGAAATCCCCTGCGTGCTCTCCCTGCTGTTCTCCCTTCATGTTCAGGTTTGCCACTCCTTTGTGTAGTTTCACCCAGTTTAGTTCATCCTTAGTTCTGTTTTGCCATCTCCACTTTATGTTTGATATTGTCAATAAATCGCCTTCACATCTGAGTAAGTGCTGCATTTGAGTCCTCCTTTCCACTCTTCACACGGCCGCTGCCCCGGACCGTGACAAGAACTGATGAGAGTAGGTTATGTTTAAAATAGATGAGGGTAATTAAAATTCAAAATATCCTGTTTGAGCAATTTTAAATCTGGTCACCCGGATCCAGGGTTAATCTCATGAAAACGCCATAACCGCATTAACGCCGCAAATCTCCGTTAGCGAGTTGACAAGCCGTGCGTGGGGCTGCACGACGTCAATGCATTAGTGCGGTTAGCCCATTAACGCGTTAGCGCCGTCCAGCCCCATGCACGGGGCGATCCGCGTCAACTCGATAACGGAGATTTGCGGCGTTAATGCGGTTATGGCGTTAACGTCATTTTAACGAAATTAAAGCTGACAGCAGTAGTAATAAATTTCTGGCAACTTATACTATGTGGGTAAGTTTTAGAGAGAAATGCATGCCACATCTGCATTTCTATCAGTGCGACAACAGTCCTGTGAGGGAACAGTAGTTATTTTAAATTAAAACATTGACCAGTGACTTTAATATTCAGAATTGAGGCGGTCTAATATTATAACTCTGTTGATCAAAAGAGTTATGTTTTCTCAGCCACGATGCCTTTTTGCACACGTAAACTGTAATTCTTTCAGACATTTGAATGCACGGAACCGTGAACTAACTGAGCTGGTTTCCTTCCTGTAACCTCAAAGTGTTACATATTTCTATGGGCAAAACAATGTTAGTGGTGACCCCTGACAACCTCAACATCTTGTCATACCCCTAAGTATCAGAAAAATAGTAGAACCTATTAAAGCACTGTCAAAATGGCAAGAAAAAAAAATCAAAGTTATTTCTGAGCAGATTATCAAACTAATGGATGAGTTTAAAGTTGCTTGACAGCATGGGAGTGTCCCTGTTGTTGGCATCAGTGACATGATACAGCAGGCTTCAGCCACATTCAGAGGTGGACCCTTATAGAAAATGCCATGTTCCTAAACCACAACTCAGAAACGGCTATAGACACAGCATTGGGCCTTGAACATCCACAATCATTGTGAAATATGTAGGAGAAAAACA
Source organism: Rhamphochromis longiceps (assembly GCF_057381845.1). Classification (NCBI taxonomy): domain Eukaryota; kingdom Metazoa; phylum Chordata; class Actinopteri; order Cichliformes; family Cichlidae; genus Rhamphochromis; species Rhamphochromis longiceps. Next base: position 16,374,067 of record NC_140561.1, read on the forward strand.
CACACACACACACAGGTTAGCTTTGATTTTCGGGACAGAATCAACAAACACAAAACTCAAAAGTGCTGTGACCTTTTCTGATAAAATGTCAAGAAAAATTGCAAAGATGCAAACACACACACACACACACACACACACACACACACACACACACCTCTTAACAGTGTTAAAGGTCATCTCGTATTGGCTGTAAAGTGTTATTCAAAAGAATCTAAATGGCAAGAACAAGAACATAACCAAACCCGGCCCCTTACAAGAACAATCACCAGTATGGATCGCAGTTATTTTGACACAGAGTAAAAAATGTACCTACAGCTAATGTTTATGGTAAAGCTGATTCTTCTTCATGTTTCCCATGTGCAGTCACATGCACCTTAAGGATTTCTTCAACTCACTGAGAGAACAGACACATCTACACAACTTTAAAACCATTCACAGAGCACAGATGACCTTGAATGGAAGACAAATGAACTTTATGGAGTTTTATGCATTGAATTGTGAATGGGATTCATGCCAAACCACTCTTGCCTTGCTTCACTGCCCACTGCAAATTTGAAGGATTAATGTCAAAATGCACTTCACAGCACCAGGTTTGTTGCGGGCCAGAGTGAGATAAATTAGAAATGAGATTAGAAAACCGATTGAGGCGTCAGACTGGAGGGATCTGCTGATTAGGTTCTTCATTTATGGAATGCATTATAAATATCTGCTTTGGGAAATCTCTCCAGTGGGTGGAATGCATTGAACTGAACGTATGCAGAGGAATTTGTGATTATTAACCCTTTAAGACCTACCATAGAACCAAGTCCGCCAGGGCTTATATCATATTTATACATGCTGTAGTGCCATTTATTGGAGCATTTCAAGTTGATATACATCAATACAACTATTATAGCCCACATTTGAATAATATGTATGCATTAAGTGCATAGTAATTACATAAATTGCAAAAATGTGCAATAAACTACAAAAAATTGAAAATCATTTTTGTTTTTTTAGCATATATTTGTAGTTAGAGAAATTTAAGAGGCTTATCCCTCAAAACTGTAAATACCAAAAAGTTGCACAAAATAGTTTCCCACCACAGGATATTTATTTCAAGTGTCTTCATAGTTTTATTTTTGAAATACACCAATTTTTATATACTGCAGAAAAAACAAAAATAAATATTATAGTGCAAATTTGCAAAAAAACAGCATATGCATCAAAATAAACTATTTCCAGCAGTGCAATATGAGTCCTAAGCATCCCAGAAACGACACAGGAAGTCATAAAGTCAAACATAACCTTTAAAAACGCCAGTACAGGTTCGCAAGACCCTGATGGTAAAAAACTACATTTCCGCAAAATGGTGTCACTTCCGGTTTCGGGCAGGTCATGGTGGACATGCGATAGTTCGCGCTGATGGACGTAGGAAGTGTTACGAACAGCTGATCAGATCGGCAAAGCGTGTTTCTGGAATATTATGTTTTTGTTGCTGCAAGTGCTTTATATGCAGTTTTTGCAAAGCTATATGTGGAAGGAAACCGTGACCTAGGACAAGCTGATGGCATAAGATGTAAGTACAACTCCTCCGGTTTCATATGCAAAAAAAATTATTGCGCTAGCTTATGTGGTTGCAGAGCTACCGGGATTTAGCAATAGTTACGCAAAACAGAGCGTGCCCGCTCTGACCGGCTTTAAAGGGTTAAGCTGGGCTAAATTAAGATCAATGTTTCTGATTTTGCAGGTAAATACACAAACTCACCACTTTTTAGGTACAGTTGTTCAACTATTCCTTCAAGCAAACATCTAATCAAACAAACATCTCAGTCAGTCGCTTGCCAACAACTTAATATATTTAGGTGTGAAGACATCTTCAAGATGACCTGCCGATGTTGAAATGGGGGAGTGTTCAGAGAAAAAGGTGATTTGAGTGACTTGAATGTGGCATGGTTGTTGTTGTAAGATGGGCTGGTCTGAGTATTTCAGGAACTATGCAGGAAAATCCCAGTAGATCAGCAAGTGTCTCTGAGGTTTGCAGAGAATGGTGTGAAAAACAGAAAATACCCTGGTTGCCTTTTGATGCCAGAGGTCAGAGGAGGCCAGGAGGGCGATAGTAACTCAAATGCCCCCTTGTTATAACCAAGGTATGCAAAAGAGGATTTCTGAACACATCAACACATCAAACCTTTAAACAGATGGGCTACAACAGCAGAAGACCAAACCGAGTGCAAACTGGTTTCTTGCACATGAGAGTTTATTGTAATCAAATGGCTGCCACAATCACCCGATCTCAATCCAACAGAGCACCTTTGGGATGTGGTGGAACCGGATATTTGCATCATGGATGTGAAGTTGACAAAACTGCAGCAACTGTGAGAGGCTATCACATCAATATAAGCCTCCGAGGAATGTCACCACGTCTCATGACAGCTAAAACATGGATTATACTTAAAACAGTTTGTTATCAGGTATTTCTGCTGTGTGTTTCAGTGAAGCTTTGGTATACATGTTTTAGTACATTCAGGGGCACATAAACACACTACGCTATACTATTGAACTACATATAAACGCTGGCCTGTAAAGACCTCTTTAAGTGCTCTTGACTCTCATTGTAGTCTGAAGTGGAAGTTCTACAAAGTTTCCTTTGCAACCCAGAGAGACCGCTAAAGAACAAGAAAGGTTATTGCTGTGTTACCACTCTTTTTGAAATATAACTTCTTGTTGATCTGTTGCAATACAGCTGAAATTTCCAGTTACCCAGCACATTCTGAATCCACTTTTTTCCCCATCTGCATAAAACCAAAAGCAGAAGCAGCAGCTCATAGAGGTAGGACACACCACATTCTAACTTTGAATCCAGATGCAACTCACTTCAAATGCTTCAGTTCATCCCATATTTGTCTTAATACAGTTGCAGTTAATATCCACATCTGTCCACATATGCACTAATGCTAATACTTTCTATTAAATTTTATGAGGTCAGTTTAAATTTGGAACTTTCACTGACAGTCAGTTTACTCAAGCAAACGTTTGAGCCAAATTTAAAAAAGAATCTGTGATGATGTTTAAATCGTGAGGACATGAAATCGCACTAAACGACAGTTACTGGTATTTAACACCAGACATATGCTAGTGTTAAATAAACCATCATATGTTTGGTGTACTTTGAGTGGCTCAATGAATATAATTTGATTCATTTGTGCACTGGCAATTTCCAGCCGGTATTTAATTACGATTCGGGTCAAGGCCTGTATAACAACCCTGGTTGTTAGAAATTATATTTCTATATACCTGAACTAAAACAGCAAATATCTGTTGAGGGAAATGTAATCACAGCTGTTTTACATTAATACAATCATAGCTCTCTTTAGGCACTCATCTGATGAAGTTTAATCCTTTTATTACAGAAAAAGTGCACAGACACATGAGTTACAACATGCTTATTTATATTTAATCAAAACCTGAACGAGTTTATAAATTATGCCTAAAAATAACTGCGAAAATTGTAAAGACAAAACCTTGAGGACACTGATATATTAAAGTGTCGGGCCTTGAAATGACTCAGAGATCGAGGCTATAGAGTTGAGCTGATACAGGTAACATTGATGTGGTTGGATGCTAAAATTGCAAAACAGAAACAATAACATTAATACTAACACTACTGCTAATAATAAGAATAAGAATAACTAAAAGCGTTCACACCACTTATCAATGTTAGAACCTGACTGGTACAGATGCCGTATTGGTGGAACATTAGTTAAGTTGCGGTTTTGGATCTTTTTGAATATTTTATTGTGAATATGTTTGCATGCGTGCCTAAAGAAAGAAAATCTGCAATAATGTATCGTCTGAGCAAGTTTAAATGCAAACCAAATGCAATTTCGAGCCTGGATGCACATTTGATCAGTGCCAGGAAAATACCTAACAAATGCATACTTAAGAAAATTTGCCAAGGCAGGTTAAGAAGCATAATATTATGCGCAATTACGCATGAAATGTAATATTCTTCAATCTCTTGTCACCATGATGACCACCTTGTTTTTTATATCTACTTTATTGCAACTTTATACATACATGATAATTAATGTGAAAAATTTTGTCAATATGTCTTTGAAAAGTGCAAAAAACTATTCTTAGTCATCAGTTCTACACTATGAAATTCCAGTTCTAAGTGTCATTATCAACCACACTGATTATTCAAAGGCTCTGACTCCTTCATGGTTGTCCACCCAGTAACATAAATGTTTCAAAAAGACGCTAAAGAGGAAAAGACTGATGAAAAGGCCAAGACGTGTGAGTGTGTTTAAGAAATCTGTTGAGGCATTTCATTAAAGATGACGAGGAGGAGGATCAGGATTAGGACACTTATACAATTTGTAGTATTCAATGAGCAGATGGGAGGCAACTTAAGTGTGACTGAAGATAAATCCAAAAAAGTGAGGCGGTGTGACAACGCTTTTGGAAAGAGTCACACGCTCATTCGCAAAATCTCTGTGTGATATAATTATTCTAATGACTCAGTAGCTGGCAGCAGATCCGGCAACTGGATTAAATGTGATCTCTGCAATAATTAAAGGAGTGTGCACTCACAGCGAGGTATGTGAGTGCATATAAAACATGTGCCGACATTATCTGCACATCATTATTCATTGCTGAATTTAAAAAAATGACCTTTCTGAATATCTCATCCAGGTGAAATAAAGACATTTTTGTAATCCTGCCTTGCAACTGTATGCAAAGACAGCTTTGAAAACAATTACCCTCTGACATCCTCTGATTCATGAAAAGCTATGATTAACAGATTGTCAATAAAGCTAATCAAAATTTGGAGACTAAAAAGCTGGTATATTCTTGATAGTTATTCCTAAAATGATGTCCTTGTATTTAGCATTTCAAGTCTCTGAGTTAAGAGATGCTGTCCTGCTGACAGTTTTTTAGCTGGTACACAAGGGACACATCGTGGGCAACAATCTGGGAATTGTTTAGGAAAAAAACATTACTGTAGGTATAAAAGATAACACGATCTGATATCCACGTGTTGGTGTTGTTCATATATCATCATCATAATGTTGGTCCAGGATTAATATTTTGCAACTGACCAGTCACTTTGCCACTCAGTTAGCATTAGCCAAGAAGACGGCTAATGCTATTAAAAACTATGACTAGTGTCCCGAATTCGACAATGTGGCACAAAAACAAACCAATGGAGGCCCAGTAGAATGCAATCAGATGAAGAGTTTATTAAGAACACACGCATGGGAAGAAGCACACAGCATCACATCTGCAGACTTCTTCTCCCAAAAATACACAGAGTTGTTTTTATAACGTCAGGGTTTGACGCCCCTTCTTGTGTTTTAAGAACATAATTTACATCTTAAGAATGTCATTTGCATCTTGTACAGACAATGAGCAATTTTTAGAGCTAAAGTCAGACACAGAAGTTCCTCTTTCTAGCATCTTTTTCCAAATATGGCGATGATTTCAGGCCCTGGAGCTCCCCATGGACTTGTCCTCCTTTTGACCCATCTTCTGTCACCTGTTACTGAGCAAACTCAAATGCAACTGGTTGCAACAAGAAGCTGAATACTTTGCAATAATCTAGAGATCTCAGACCTACCATTTATCAGCTCAAACATCCAACAACATGAATGCTTTAAAAGCATCAACATCAGCTCTTCTCTGACAGCATGGTGGGAGTTTCTAAAATTGACGGCGTCTTCATTAATCCCATGCAAACGTACACCTATCTGGAACAACCCTGACATATTACAAAACAATAATATGATAAACTTTTCAGATTGGAGTGGTAAAGGAATCAAATATTTAGAACATATACTAGAAGGAACAGAATTTATTTCATTTGACGGACTAGTTACACAATATGGGATCAACAAGAAAAGATTTTTATAATATCAACAAATTAAATCCATAGTAAAAAAGAAATTTAAACCGGGTCAAGTTGAACTACAAACACCACCAAGTGTGGTTCAATTTCTTACTCTTAAAACCCCCAAATTACTATCCAAAATATACAGAATGCTTTCTAAAACAGATGAATCAATATCACTTCCTATTGCAAAATGGGAAGCGGATTTATCAGTTAACTTAGACCTAAACTTCTGGTCTCAGATTTGCTTAAAAACCTTTCATCTAATTAGAAATCCCAGTCTTCAATTAATTCAATACAAAATATAAACATAGAGTGCACTATACAGGTCATCGGATGTTCAAGATGGGCTTTACGTCTACCAACAACTGCTCACACTGCCAAACCAATTCACCGGACAATTATATCCACGCTCTTTGGTTCTGTCCACCAGTTCAGAAGTTTTGGCGCGAGATATGTGAAGACTTATCGAAGTGTCTGAAATGTAACATTCCAACTTCCCCCTTAGTGTGTTTGTTGGGCAGCTTAGATAATGTCACTTCAGAAAAGAATATCGCCCTATGCATAGCCAAGAAAACAGTCCTCATGAACTGGAAAAATAAAAATAATCTTAATTCTAACCAATATAGAAATTACCTATTAGATTACATTAGTCTTGATACAGCCTCTGCCACCACATCAGATCAATTGCTCTGGGCTCCTTTGATCAGCTCCATCACCTAGTGGGGGTGGGGGGTCATAGTTTGGTCCCGCCTTCACTATTGTGATTGGTGTGGGGGTAGGGACAGGCTTAGGGCGTCGGGGGGTTCCCCGGAGGCATCTTCCTTGGGGGGCTCAACCCGGGGTAGCGGTCACGTCCGGTTAGGGGCTCTGTTGGCTCTCAGGTGACTGTTTCCTCGCGGCTGCGTGCAGCGGGGCTAGGGGAGGGTCTGTGCTGACGGACGTGGGTTACTGACCTGGTAGCCTGGCTGCCCCTGGGTGGGTCCGGGATGGGCGTGAGGTTCTGGGGGCGCTCCGTCTCTGGGCTGGGACCCGGACCGGGCCTCGGGGGCTTGGGTCCTGGTTGGTGTGTTGCCGGGGTTGTGGGCGGGTGGGTGCATGGGGGCCCAGCCCTGGAGCAGGGTGCCGCCGGTGCATCGAGCCACTTGGGGGGCTCTTCAACTGGTGGGGGAGATCCCCCTCCAGGGGCGGGGGCACCTAGACCCGGTTTGTAGAGTACGCTTGGGGAGTGTGATCGTGTGTACAACGTCTCTTTATGTCTGTCTCCACGTTGGTTGAGTGTGGAGTGAGTGCATATGAGAGCATGAGGGTGGGAATGGATGTTTGTATCTGTGTGTGCCTGTATGTCTGTGTCTATATGTCAGGTTGGGTGTCAGGCGCCACCTCTCTGGGGACATCTCAGGCCCTCCAAGGTTTGGAGGCCTATCTCCCCCTACCACCACTTCCCCTGCCAGTGGCGGACCCCCTCAGACATCGGTGCGTTGGTGGTTCTTTGTGTCCGGGGATGGGCGTCCAGGTACACACCGGCTCACTCCTTGGCGGCCGCTTATCGGGGCCTGGAGCCTGGGGCTCGCTCGGGCCACTTCGGAGGTGGGGTGCCCCCGGCCTCTCGGCCTGGGGCTCGGTCACTCAGGCGCAGCTGGCTGCCGGCGGAGCTCACGGGCGCGTCACTGCAACTCCCCCTGGCTTCTGCTCCGCGGCTGCTGAGTGAGCCCTCATCTGGGACTCTCCTCAGCTCTTTCCGGGACAGTGGCGCAGCTGCCCCTCTGTTGGTCTTCCTTGGTCTCTTGTGTTCTGGGGGCCTCTGGATGTCTGGAGTTTTGATCTCCTCCACACCTGCTTCACGCCCTGGAGGACGGGGCTGTGGCCCCCCCACACCCTCTAGCAGATTATTACATGAAGGAACCTTTTAAAAAAACAAAAAACAAGCGCGTCCATGCTCACAGGTGTACACACGGGTGATCACACCCACAAACTACACCCTTTTTGGCTCCTACCTCAAAGCACACTGTGTTCTGTTGATCTTATGTGCTGCACAATAATGTTTAACATTTAGTATTTACTGTCATATTCCCATATATCATTGTGATGTTGTTTATTCTATTACTCTTGTTCTCTTCTGCTTGCTTTCTTTTTTCTTTCTCAGCAGGTGATCCAGGTGATCGATATATGCATTTTTTTTCTCTGCCCGTTCTGTTGGTTTTTGTCTTTTGCCCTTCTCCCCTGTCCCTCTTCTCAGCTGTTTCTCTTTCCCTCTTTCTTTCTCCCCTTCTTTCCCCCAGTCAAGTCTGTCCCGTATTCAGTAAGTGAAAATAAAATAAACAATAAAAGGTGAATCAAATGGACCATTACGGCAAGGCTGGGATGGTCAGTTTGGTAAAGTAAATCCGTTGGGCATCTTTCTTTGCCTTTAGACAACAATTCTGATGGCAAAAGAGCCAAACGGGACAGGCCAAAAAAAAAAAAAAAAAAAAAAAAAAAAAAGAACTGGTGGGGGAGATTGTCACATCTTGCAGGAGCTTTCCTCTCCTCGGGAGCTCTCTCTGCAGGAGGGGGAGATACAGGAGAGGTGGAGGAAGATCTCAGCCTGGGTGTTTATTGTCTTATGTAGTCTGGAAGATGAGAGGATGGTGGGGTGGGTGCAGTTTTCTCTGTGGTGGGGTTGGGTGGACTGTCCCGGGCTCTGTGGGGCCGGGAGGCGCTGCTGCACTGGGCCCGGTCTGGATGGGCCTGGGCCCCCTTTCCCTGGCGGGTCGCGGAGTATGGGGGTGCCTACTGGGGTCAGCGGGGGAGCTGGCCCCAGGGAGGGGTCACTTGCCCCTCCCTTCCTTCCCTCCCCATCTCCAGCTGCCTCCCTCTTCCCGCTCCACCACAACCACCCACACATGCAGGGCCTTGGAGTAGGGGTATGTCACCAGGGTGCAGAGGAGGCTACCCCCCCCTGTCCCCTTCTGGCTGCCTCTGCCTCAATTTTATCCCACAACTTAGACATTCACATTACTCACACTCTCATTACACATACATATAGGATCTTGGGGGTGGGCACGATACACGGAATCCAAAGTACCATCAGGGTGTACACCTCACCCCTGGCGTCGTTGCCCACCTCTCAATGTTAAATACACTTAGACATTGAGGGCTAGCAGGAGGGACCATGCGCTTACCTGCTGCTCTCTGGCAGGTAGCTCCATGCCCTCCTGGGTTTTAAATGCACCTTAGAACACACATGCATCAACACTACAATGAGCGGGTGGAGGGAGGTTTGGAGTCTTCTCTCACCCCCATTCTCTGCGACCTGCTGGAGCGGGGGGGCTAGGAGGAGGAGTTGGCCGTCTGACTGCGGTCTGGAGTGTGGGGCCTTCCTGCTGCTGCGGAGTCGGGGCGGTCTGCCTCCCCCCACCGCAGGGAAAAGGGTAACACCACCTGGGTCTGGGTGCAGTTCCCCCCTCCAGGGGCGGGGGCACCTAGACCCGGTTTGTAGAGTACGCTTGGGGAGTGTGATCGTGTGTACAGCGTCTCTTTATGTCTGTCTCCACGTTGGTTGAGTGTGGAGTAAGTGCATATGAGAGCATGAGGGTGGGAATGGATGTTTGTATCTGTATGTGCCTGTATGTCTGTGTCTATATGTCAGGTTGGGTGTCAGGCGCCACCTCTCTGGGGACATCTCAGGCCCTCCAAGGTTTGGAGGCCTATCTCCCTGTGATGGCATGCCACACATGGTAAGCTCCACACCTCATCACCCGTTGATTCACTTTAGTTTAATTTACAGTCACTACTTTAAAATATTCTATTTATTGTTCAATATCGTTTCTTTATTAAATGTATTCATTTTTCCATCACACCTTCCAATGTTTATATGGCGTGCACACATATTAACCTTGCAAGGTCAAAGTTCTGTTTTATGTTATATTAATACATCTTTCTTTGTTTGAGTTACCTGGGGGTTGGTGTCTCCTCCTGTCTGGCAAAAGGTGTGGCAAAGGGCTGGGAGACCTGAAGTACTGCTGACAGCCTAATTGGATTGCACCACATGCTTCATTGCCTGGGGGGTGTTTCATGTTTGTTTAAATGTTTTGTATTAGTTGGTTATATGGCAGCCATCTTGTTTTCCCCCGTGTGTGTCATTTGGTTTAGCTAAACCAGTATTTAAGTCCCCCTGTGTGTCATTTCAGCAGGTCAGTTTACCATATGTTTGTTTGAGGTTTTGTTAATTATTATCTTGAGTTTAGTCTGTTGAGTTGACCTCTTTTATTGGTCTGCCTGTTTAAGTTTTGGCTTTGTTAAATATATTTTCATATTTTTGGGTCAATAAAACCCGTTTTTTGAATTAAAACCACCGGTGTCCTTTATGCTTTACTGCTTGGTCCCTGACACTCCCCCTACCACCACTTCCCCTGCCAGTGGCGGATTCCCTCAGACATCGGTGCGTTGGTGGTTCTTTGTGTCCGGGGATGGGCGTCCAGGTACACACCGGCTCACTCCTTGGCGGCCGCTTATCGGGGCCTGGAGCCTGGGGCTCGCTCGGGCCACTTTGGAGGTGGGGTGCCCCCGGCCTCTCGGCCTGGGGCTCGGTCACTCAGGCACGGCTGGCTGCCGGCGGAGCTCACGGGCACGTCACTGCAACTCCCCCTGGCTTTTGCTCCGCGGCTGCTGAGTGAGCCCTCATCTGGGACTCTCCTCAGCTCTTTCTGGGACAGTGGCGTGGCTGCCCCTCTGTTGGTCTTCCTTGGTCTCTTGTGTTCTGGGGGCCTCTGGATGTCTGGAGTTTTGATCTCCTCCATACCTGCTTCATGCCCTGGAGGACAGGGCTGTGGCCCCCCCACACCCTCTAGCAGATCATTACATGAAGGAACCTTTTAAAAAAAACAAAAAACAAGCGCGTCCATGCTCACAGGTGTACACACGGGTGATCACACCCACAAACTACACCCTTTTTGGCTCCTACCTCAAAGCACACTGTGTTCTGTTGATCTTATGTGCTGCACAATAATGTTTAATATTTAGTATTTACTGTCATATTCCCATATATCATTGTGATGTTGTTTATTCTATTACTCTTGTTCTCTTCTGCTTGTTTTCTTTTTTCTTTCTCAGCAGGTGATCCAGGTGATCGATATATGCATTTTTTTTCCTCTGCCCGTTCTGTTGGTTTTTGTCTTTTGCCCTTCTCCCCCGTCCCTCTTCTCAGCTGTTTCTCTTTCCCTCTTTCTTTCTCCCCTTCTTTCCCCCAGTCAAGTATGTCCCGTATTCAGTAAGTGAAAATAAAATAAACAATAAAAGGTGAATCAAATGGACCATTACGGCAAGGCTGGGATGGTCAATTTGGTAAAGTAAATCCGTTGGGCATCTTTCTTTGCCTTTAGACAACAATTCTGATGGCAAAAGAGCCAAACGGGACAGGCAAAAAAAACAAAACAAAAAAAACCCAAACAAAAACAAACAAGAAGCTGAATACATTCAGGCCTTTGCTCAGGCCTGTCTCTAGATTATATGTACTATATGTGTTTTGTAAGTGTGCAGGCAGTTTATCCTTCAATGCTCCAAGTCACTTACTGTTAGGTGTGGCTGTGTGCAGGCAGGAATAGGACCCAAGGTGCAGACTCCGGAGACAGACGTGAACTCAAAAAGGGCTTTAATTCTGAACGCAACATGACATAACTCGAAAAACTCAAAATAAACTTACACCGGTGGACAGACAAAACACACAGCAAAATAAATGGTAGATCACGACATGGACACAGAGAAACACAGGGCTTAAATACACAGAGGGAGCAATCAGGGAATGGGTAACAGGAGGGAAACACAGCTGGGGCAAATCAGGCCTAACGAGACAAGGGGAAGCAAAACCAGACACATTAACATCAGACATGGACTTTCAAAGTAAAACAGGAAACACCTAACACAGACTGAACAAAGACACGGACTCGCACGCACTGCAACAGAGGGAACAGAGACGTGGGACCAGGGCAGACACAAACACTGACTGGACACGGGGATATAGCCACTAAGGACACACAGAGACGCGAACTAGACAAGGGGATACAGCTGACAGGGGAGACAGCAGCTAGAGAAGACAGACATAAACTATAAAACAGAACTCAAAGAAACCAAAGACTAGAAAGTATAAATAATATAATAAACTCAAAACCCCTGGGTCAACGACCCAGGCATCCTAACACTTACACAATAGATCGCCCGGACATCGCGCCGAACGAGGCTTATGACCTTTCCTTAATTGACTGAGCTTTAACTCTTTAATAAGCACAAAATGCAATGTGTGTATACAATTATTATGGCTGCCCCTGTAATAAAAGGTTAATGTAAAGCCAGCAGGTTTTAATAAACATCTTAATGCAGTATCAATACTATAGATTATATTATTAATGATACAGGATATATTGTAGCCATAAAATAATTTCTTTAATTCCACACTAGCAAACCAACATGTAACCTATCATATGTTCTATTATATAAATTAATAAAGAAAACACTTTAAATGCTTACCACTTGTTCCAGAAGAGAGTTTTATATAAGCAAAAAAACTAATTATTGTAATGATGCAGGAACAGCACCAACACGGGGATATCAGAGACACCATATAAGGTATTACTTTTATTATTATGGGGTTCAGTAAGACCCACTGAGCAGCATAACTGGGAAACATGTTAACTATTTTTTACCACTAGAGTTTTCAGATTTAAAGTTACACAGAGGGAAAACGTACACAACACCGAAAAAACAAGACAGATTCTTTGTAAAAGGGTGATTTCACATTCTCTCTTTACTGGGCAAAGTCAAAACATTCTTCAACTTGAACATGGATCCATTTAGAATATTTGGTGCTCATACAAGCTATTTGATTTCAGTGAAAGTACAGAACTCCGGTGCTCTGCAGTGTATGAAAAAATGTTTGCGCACTAGCATATTTTTTTCATATTCATTCTTTGAACTTCGCTGCTTCCATGCTTCGAGCGAGGGGGTGAAATACAGAAAAAACGAGGGAGAGAAAGTGCTGGAAAAACAGCCGCTCAGGCTATCCTATGAGCTAAAAAGTTGCACACATGAATAAGTTGAAAATCAAATTGCTGCAGCGGATGCCAAGTTTCTACTCTTGAAGTTTAATGAGTTTTCAGTTGGGTTCCAATAGCTTCCATATAAAACATTAGGTCTACAGGGAATGTAGTATGGGCACTAGACAAAGATCAATTGGTCTTCCCCTTTAGTTTTTTTTATTTGATTTTGGGTTACCAGATAAGTACTTGATTACAGCAGGACCAATTTACTTAAAAAAATTACTCTCAATTTTTTCAAACGTGCCATTGACAAAATATGTATCCAGAGCAGGATGACTAAACTCAAACTCTTCTGAAAATAAATAAAAAACAACTAAAAGCAAAATTATAGTTCTACACCGATCAGCCATGACCTTATGACCACTGACAGATTAAGTTAATAACACTGATTATTTCTTCATTAAGCCAACTGTTAGTGGCTGCGATATATTAGGGAGCATTTTGTCCACAAGGTGTGTATGAAGCAGGAAGTAAATTTTTGAGGAAGTCTGACAACAGCCCAACTGTGAAAGTTAGAGACTCAGAACATCTCCGTCAGTATTTTTCGAAGGTGGTCCAAGGAAGCAACAGTGATGAACATGGTCAAGGCTCACTGAGACACACACGTGGCAAGTGAAGGCTGGCCCGTATGGTCCGATCGACAGAAGAGCTACTGAAACTGAAATCACCAAAAAAGTTAATGCTGGTTCTGATAGAAAGATGTCAGAATGCACAGTCCATCAGAGTTTGCTGTGTATGGGGCTGCATAACCACAGACCAGTCAGGGTGTCCTTGTTGACCACAGTCCACCGCTAAAAGAGCCAATAAAGGATGCATGAGCATCAGAACTGAACCATGGAGGAAGACGGTGGCCTGGTCTGATGAATCACGTTTTCTTCTACGTCAAGTGGATGGCTGGATGTGTGCGCATCGCTTATCTGGGGAAGTGCTGATATCAGAATGCACTATGGGAAGAGGCAAACCGTCCGAGGCAGTGTGGCCGTTCTGGAATTCTTCAACTGGAAACCTCGGGTCCTTTGACGCACGCTAGTCACCTAAGTCTTGTTATAGACCGTGTAACCTTTTTATAGAAATGGTATTCCCTGATGTCTGTGGCTGTGGCTAATGCGCCCTGCCCCAAAGCAAAAATGGTTCAGGAAATATTTGAGAAGCACAACAATGAGTTTGAGGCGCTTACTTGGCCTCCCCAGATCTCAATCCAATTCCGATCTATGGGATTTGCTGTACAAACAAATCCAATCCTTGGGGGCATCTTGGAGCCAGATACCACAGCGGACCTTCAGGGAATGGAATCTGTGCCTGACAGATCAGAGCTGCTTTGGCAAAAAAGAGGGACTAACACGATATCAGAAAGGTGGTCATAATGTTTAAATTCCACCTACAATCTGAAAATGAAAAGCCAGATATTAGTAGAAGAATCAAGTATAAAAGTTATGCTGAGGTGGCAGAACCAATCTCAGCTCAGCCATGGTCTCATTAATGAGCTGCCCTCCCCCAGACAAAGAAGTTGTTTTTAAAAGCCTCTCGATGTCCAAATTTCAATACTATTATGGGCTCTACTCGAAGCTCTGTGGTTTGAAGTTTATTTTTCACTCCTGCCTCCCCCATTCACACATGCATAATTCTTATTTTGACATCTTATTTGTACCAAACCTGTGTTAAGTTAGTGCTAATGCACACTAAAAGCTTTCCTCTGGCAAAATGACTGCATATTTTTTGTGAAGAAGACATTGCAAATTCAGTGTTTTTATCAGACATTTAGATGAACTTCATTAGAGCGCTGAGTAAACAACTTTGCCTCGCTGTGCAGTGCAGTGGAAAGGCACTACTTATTTGATATATTGATTTCATTCTTCGAGAAAGTTAAAAAAAATCTTTACTGAACTTGCACAGCTTATTTATTTATTGTGACTAAACCAAAGCCTCAAGACTGAAAGTGAAGGTTTACACGATGGTGAGACCTACTATGGTGTATGGCAACACTGACAGAAGACAGGAGATGGAGCTTGAGGTAGCAGAGCAGAAAATGCACAGATTTTATTGGGAGTAACCAGAATGGACAAGATTAGAAATCAGAGGTTCAGCTCAGGTTTGATCAGTTTGGAGACAAAGTTAGAGAGGCTAGGATGAGATGGTTTGGACATGTGCTGAGAAGGGATAGTGCATATATCCAGGATGCTGCAGACGGAAAAGAGGAAGATCACAGAGAAGACCCATGGATATAATGGAGAAGAAAAACATTTACTTTGCCTGGATCATTATAATGAGCTTATGACATTAATCTAATGGAACCTCCAGAGGAAAGTGGTTGTTGACAAGAAAGTTGATTCCTTTTTATTTCCATGAATTAAATGTTACCTGACCATCAATTAGCTATCCAAATCAATTAGAGAAACCCCTAATTAAAAATAGATGAGCTTGGAAACACCAATCCCTGGTCTCATATACTCTGTTTAAGATTGGAAAGCTCTCTCTGCCAGTAAATATATGCTTTTGCATTGGTTTTTAGGTTTCATGTTGCAATATAAAAATACATTGCATTACGTATTCCATTGACATGCAAGCTACATATGGGTCTGTTTAATCAGTACACACCACAAACACCCAAGAACCTGCTGGTAAATACCCTTATTAACTTTGGAAGTAACTCTGTGTGTTTTGAAAATGAAAGACCCTGGTGTTTGTTTTCTAATACGACTGAACATTAAATATAGTCCACACTAAGCTGCCCTCAGTGGCACATATTGGAAGCAAGAGAATCCATCTACTATGTTTCAGCTGTGGACTGTCGAGTGGCAGACGGTATAAATGGAGACTGCTGATAAAATGCAGGCTGACTGTGAAAGCAGCAGGCTAACTCCGCAGGACCTGGCTCAAGAGAGAGCGAGGCACTGCCTTCAGCTAATAGACACACACAGATACACAGATGCACACACACACACACACTCAATGGATGCATACACCATGGAACCAAAATGCACAAGAAGCATACACAGCGACACACGTACGCAATTACACAGAAACACAGAAACATGAACCCCAGGACACACACTGGCACATTAACACAGACTCAGACGCAGGACAAAAAAAGGCAGGAACTCAGAAAGCACCCGTCTCCCTTCCTGAATGTCTGTCTCTCTCAGACTGCAGCAATAAGGCAATGTTAAGAAGCTGAAAACAGACGACGGGAAATGCAGCCTCATGCATGTGGTTTACCAACCACGTAATACATGAAAACGAGCACATGCAGATCAACACAGATGACAAGCGTATAGGGCTCCACTGACAGATGGAGAGTGAGAGCAGCATAGCAGAGGGGGTAAGTATGGAGCTAGCTTGGAACATTTCTTCAGAGTGCTTTAAGAGCTCATTTACATCAGTGTATAAGTGTTAAGTAGTAACAAGACTGTACAAGTGCGTACTTGAAATTGTGTGATCGAGGGTGCTAAGATGGTAATAAAAACCCTTAAAATTTAGACTTCCACTTATTTTCATCTCTGAGATTCACAAGTTTGTGCTTGTGTTTTCCAAATGAATGTGTGTACGTGTGATTTTGCAGGATTATTTGTTTCAGAAGTGTTCAATGAAAGATTCACTTAAATGAATGCCAGTGTTTAAAGAGGATATCTTCCAATGTATTTTTAATTTTTATAATAGCGTGCAAAGTCTACTTTCTGATTGCCCTGGATAAACCTCTCACATTGGAGAGAATAGCAGGTTCTGCATCTGTGTAAAAATCTTTGTATGTTTGCACTGTTAATGCTACAAACAGCTATTGGCTCTATGAGGCTACAGAAAAATAACTGAAGTCACAATCAATCATGTTTTCATTGCTTCTTGCAATACATAATTCCCCGTGCATGTAATAACATTATGACTGAGTTATACCATATCAGCTACATAAATGTTGTTTTATATGTTTCCATATATAAAATTCAGAATTGCCCCTCAATATTCTCTCGTTTTTTACGAGTAACGACACAACTCTGTGTGTGAGATCTCACCTGTGTGTGATTTTCTGTTTGATCTTTATGGATCTTATCTGCACCAGTCAACAGTTCATTTCAATGGTACTATAGTTAGATCAATTACCAACATTATTGTTGCTCTGCCCACTGCATGAAGCTGCAAGTGTTTAATAAACTAAATTACAGTCTTTGTAAACATTTTGCCAACAAAGCCGACATTCATCACTGACCCTCGTTAATAACCTTAAAGGCAGCCCAGACACTTCAATGCACTGCACACTGTCTAAGGTTTATAGTCCAGCTTTGGTGCTGAAAATGGAAACAGTGGAAGACAAAAAATGGCTCTTTAACTTAACTTTTCTCATAACTGGTAATTTTTTAAAATAAATGTGAGAATTTTAAATGAACTTAAAAGATGTCACAGTTTACAAATCTGCTTAAACCTGAAAACAATTGATTTCTAGCAGTCACACCTTCTCATCTCATCTGTATTTATTCCACAAATGGCTGCAAAAGTTAGTTAGTTAAAACTGAAAGCTATCACTCATAGGATTCCAGTTTTCACATCTAGAGTGAAGCCATATGAACCCTTCCTGTCAGTTTTAAAGATCTGAGACGTTTGGGAAACAACCTGACACAGTGAGGAGTCTTTTTACTTTGCTAGCTGCGTTTTGCAACTCCCCCACCTCTTTCCACAGCTACAGTGGCAGATCCTGAGTTTATTACTTCAAGCAGAGAAGTGAACCTGATCACAAACTCCAACAGACTCTATCAGATAGAGCCAAAGTAAATATTGAACCAATTTGTCACAAGTCATGCAAACATCCTTTCATTAAAAATACATTTTTCTTCCAGACAACTCTGTAGAAAATGGAATACCCTTACTGCTGACCTGTGTCTATTTAAGTACAACACCTCATGAGATATAGCACCACATACCTCTTCCAAAATGCATTATACAAATATAACCTAGAAACATGCAATCTGACATTTGCTCACGAGCCTGCACACCTTTACCGATAGCACCACATGATTCATAACCAAATGGAAAAACATGGCTCATAAACACTAACAAGAGCATAGCAGATGTTTGCATGCACTCAGTGTTTTTCTAATTAATTCCCCCTTTTCCTTCCTGTCTCTAGAAAAAAAATGTTTCTACTGAAACTAACACAAGTGTGAACTGTGACCCATTAGCAGATGTTTTAGACTAGGAAATGGAAAACCAACCATCTCACACTATTATTTAAAAGAATGAGTGCAATCAATTGTACAGATGTTCATTGTAACAACAAAGGGAAAGTATAATACTGATTTTTGGACCTTCTCTGTTTGGCAAACATGATCCTGCACTTTTTGTATTATTTCATTCTGCTTCTTACATACTTCAGGTCACTATCCTCACATCTTAGATGTAATCCACGCAGTAAAAATGAAAAACAACAAAAAACCGCACAGATTTCTGTCAAATGTGGTTAGACGGACACACTGTAGCTGACTGATCATGCTCAAGGTCCTATTCTTAGCCAGAAATCCACCATCCAGTGGAAATGTCATTAGTGTCATTTTAATTTGATGGTTGCACTGAATGAAAATGAAAACGTTAAATGTTAACATAACAACACAGCATACAAAATGTTGATGATTGTGATGGCAATCCATTCAGTACTTGGTTAAAAATCAAACACCTTTTGACATACACTGCCAGAGGAAACGCAAGGCTCCTGCTCAGAATAAATGGATCCCGATGTTTAAGCTGAACCACAGAGGTGGACTGATGGACCGACAGAGCAATAGCGCTATTCCTGGAGGTACGTTAGTACGAGCAACACAAAGGTGGAGGCTGACAGACACAGTGACAGCTACTGTGTGTCATGCTTAAGACATTAAGTAACCTTGTTGGCAAGTACAGCAGTGCAACAACAGGTAACAGCTTACAGCCAAACTCTGTAAACAACCAAGGCAAATTCTTGTCAGAGAAGCTACAAGAGAACAATGTGCCCGCTCTGCCTCTCAGCAAGGTTGCAGAATGGCAATGTGGATAATGGTGCGTGCGCCTCAGGTTAACAAGTATTCACATCAGACTGACCGCTGTGTGTGAGTGTGCGGTGCTACTGATAACAAGATTGTTTCTGGTGCAGTTTGAGTAGTATGCAATAAAAACAGCAGAGAGACATGCAGTGATTCAGTATATAAAACAATGTGTGGATGCTATTATATCACTGAAAATAACGATGCAACGTGACACCAGATATTTTCCATTATTCTTGCAGTTACCCACCATTAAATTGCTGTAGCTTTTATTAAACTCTCTGCTGTCTTTATTGTGGGGTAAACCACAGGAGGCGCCTTCCAAGCCAGGGTGGGAGACATAGATTCATATGTGTAACTTAATAAGCCACATTCAATTACAGCCCGTTGATACCTATAGCATTACCAATGATGCTATTACTGCTTCTTGGATTATGGCCAAAGGTGCTGCCAACAACCTGGCTATGGCCTTGATTCTCCATTTAACATCCTGTTTATTGGTTTAGAGCAGCTGCTGACGGCAAAAGCTCAAATCTCATTCTTTTCCTGCCAGTGTGATGTTGTTACAATGGACATAGCGTCACCGGGCCCTTTGTGAGCTACAGGCCAGTGGCTTGGCTATTTAAAGAGAGAGAATGGAGTACAGAAAAAAGTAGGGAGGGGGGAGGGATAAAGCCCTAACTGAAACAAATGACGTGCTCGCACCTCCTGGCAAGACGGCACAGATTTATGGGAAGCAAAAGATGGATGAGTGTCTGTGGAGATGCGTGCACAAGAGGAGAGAATTGAATTTCACAGAGGCAAACAAGATGGATGGACGCATACCTAGCCACCCTATATCGCTACATCTACCGGCGCTTATGTTTGATACCTCAGAGAGGTCAGCGAAAGGAGAGCAAGCACGTCATATTCAGCAGACAACAAGGAGGGAGGACGGGAACGCTGGAAAGTAGGACAAGAACAGGCTGGCCTACTGTAAAAGCCCATGGGAAGCTCACAGATAAAGAAAGACCACTCAGACTGACAGCAGAGTGCTGCATTTACTGAGCTGGAACAACAGCATGTTAAGACAGCAAGATAGCAGGAGTGCAGCATGTGTGTTCATCAGCTTTTATTAATGCTGTTTCTAACGTTTATATTAGCTTGCAGCAATAGAGTAGCTCACCTGTATTAAAGGTTTTTATTTTAAACTGAGCATTAACACTCTTTTCATTTTCCTAGTGGTGGTGATTTGAAGGGGTTTGCTAGCCACATGCCGTAACGGCTACCGATGCCAAAGAAATCACTGCAGGCAGGATGGAATTTTAACATTTCTAAGATTAGCTTCTGAATATATGCATGGCCATTTCAGAAGACTGCCATGTGTCACTACCAGGCAACAGCTCAGAGGTCACTTCACTTAGATGCCTGGAACAGAAAGCATGCATATTGCAAATAAATCTGGCAGTTTAAAAAGTCGTTTTTCTTCAATATTTCATAAACAATCCAATTACATTTATCCTCCCATTTTCACAGTGATTATGCCAAAGAATAAGTAGCTTCAGTAAACCACTTTAAGTGAAGAAAGTGGGACAGAAGGGCACGGAGAGGAATCTAGGCTAAACACAGAATGGCTTCAATAAGATTTCCCTCTGAGTAATAGTGTCTAAATGGTCCATGTGTGCCCTGAAGTCTGCTTTGTGTTTTTCCTCCAAATAAAGATGAGCATGAAGTAGACATCTGGTCA